>NC_080571.1:102885127-103225127 GCF_030247185.1 Malaya genurostris
TTCATGCAGAATTACCTGTAATGTATTGATTTGTATACGTCCATGCGAATTTCATGCAGGATACAGATTTAATACATATTGCCAAAACTATATACATAATTGTGCCTACTTCTCATCCTCCAACGCAATACAAAATCGAACCCGTTTTGTTACAATATTTACTTGCTTCTGGTCTGCCGCCACTTAATTTCGGTTGAAAACTACCAACACAATAGAAAATAGTCTTGATGAACAACGTTGAGTCAAATAAATGGTTACCTTCCAACATCGCGAAAATGTAAAATATATCATCAACGAAATCCAATAATTTATTGTGACGATTCATTTTCAAATATTTTGATGAAATCAGGCATCCCTGCAAGCAGCTGATCGGTGTTGACAAACGAGGGGAAACCTACTAGTAAAAAAACTTTTACCTAACACAAGGGGTGTACAGATATTATATAGTTCGCGCAGTATAATATAGGTGGAACTAGTGCATCACGAAAAATTATTTTTATAAGAATTTACTTATACTGTCATGTCTGTTAGTCTGTGCTCACACCGTGTGGTATAATGAAAAAAAAAGAATATTTTCCAATATTCTGTCAAACATCAGTCTATTTAGTTACAAACTTTCTATAGCATAACGACATATGAATATATATTTAGAGGCGAACAAGCTTATTGGCACATTGACGCCGAAAAGAAAAGTAAAGACGCTGCTTGTTTAAAGATAATCGGTTTAGGAAGAGCTGTCAAATCGGCAGGAAAATTTTTTATTACTTCGCATTTTTAACGATTTCTTATAAAAACGAGTAAATTCTATTGAAAAATCATAGTAGAAGTAGAAAAAATGTTAGCTCGAAGTAGAAATGCTCTGAGTTGGTAACGTTGATCTTAATTTATTGTGCGAAAACTATCGTTTATTTAGAACGGAACATTAAACCACAGACTAACAGACATGACAGTATGAGTAAATTCTTATAAAAATAATTTTTCGTGATGCGCTAGTTCCACCTATATTGTACTGCGCGAACTATTTACTATCGGTACACCCCTTGTGTTACGTAAAAGTTTTTTTACTAGTTGGTTTCCCCTCGTTTGTCAACACCGATCAGCTGCTTACAGGGATGCCTGATTTCATCAAAATTTGTGAAAATGATTCGTCACAATAAATTATTGGATTACGTTGATAATATATTTCACTTTCTCGCGATGTTGGAAGGTAACCATTTATTTGACTCAACGTTGTTCATCTAGACTATTTTTTATTGTGTTGGTAGTTTTCACCCGAAATTAAGTGGCGGCAGACCAGAAGCAAGTAAATATTGTAACAAAACGGATTCAATTTTGTATTGCGTTGGAGGATGAGAAGTAGGCATAATTCTGTATATAGTTTTGGCAATATGTATTAAATCTGTATCCTGCATGAAATTCGCATGGACGTATACAAATCAATACATTACAGGTAATTCTGCATGAATGGCAACTCTGTTGGTAAATGAAAAAATAAACACAGTCTAGATGACAGACAGGATGTTTTTGATAGGGTAATGTGGCGCCATCATGACACATGTGAGTACTGTCCCAAATAAAGGAATATTCGAAATGACCGTTAAAATGATTGAAGAATCTAATTTGAGTGTCCTGTCTGTTAGTCTGTGATTAAACTTGGTTCAAAACCATTTTTCAAATGCCCGGAAATAACAAATAAAGTATAAAACATAAATGGTACTCGAACGCTAAACATTCTAGTACTCGAGAAATCAACATTACACTGGTTTCTCTTTAAAAAAAATGTTGGTCGAAAAAAACCTAACCTTACCAAATTTCACACATTCCTGAATATTTTCCATATTTAATCGTAGTCCGCCCCGGACGCAACGGTTTTAGGGGGTGGCAAATTAATCCTTGGGACCTTTTTTTGCTCGAGCAAGTCATCTTTCTGGAAATGTAGTTCAGCTTTTTGCTTACTAAATCAACTATGGGGGCGGAAAATCTCTTATTTTGCCTCGGGCGCCTGTTTTCCTCGGTACGCCACTGACTTCGGTTGACGTCGGTAGTACTGATTTTCAGTATAAGTAGACGGAAAACGCTTTAGTGTTAATTTTCAATGAATTTTCATGAAAACTGCAAACAATTTTCCACATTGATAAAATCATTTTTTGACTGATGTAATATAATCGGCGGCACGATTAAAATGTGATAACCGGCTTGCTAATCATATTTTTCTTAAATTGGCGGCGTGTCGAAATGATCGGCGGTGGCGTGGCGCAGCGGCGCACAGGAAAAATTACTTTGTCGTGTCTTGCGATGTATTGTGGCTCAGTTGAATACAAAATCTAAATAAACAGTGAAGAAGAACAAGAAGCATGAACCGGCTTTCTTCGTGTCTGTTCACTCTGACTGTCAGCGGTATGACAAACGGCTGATAGCCATGTATCCCTCAACCGATGGGGCAAAATCCTGGTTGATACTTTAGCATTTTGGCCGCTGGCAGCCATATCACAGACTAACAGACATGACAGTATGAGTAAATTCTTATAAAAATAATATTTCGTGATGCACTAGTTCCACCTATATTGTACTGCGCGAACTATTTACTATCGGTACACCCCTTGTGTTATGTAAAAGTTTTTTTACTAGTTGGTTTCCCCTCGTTTGTCAACACCGATCAGCTGCTTGCAGGGATGCCTGATTTCATCAAAATTTTTGAAAATGAATCGTCACAATCAATTATTGGATTACGTTGATAATATATTTAACTTGTTGAAAGGTAACCATTTATTTGACTCAACGTTGTTCATCTAGACTATTTTTTATTGTGTTGGTAGTTTTCACCCGAAATTAAGTGGCGGCAGACCAGAAGCAAGTAAATATTGCAACAAAACGGGTTCGATTTTGTATTGCGTTGGAGGATGAGAAGTAGGCATAATTCTGTATATAAATTTAGCAATATGTATTAAATCTGTATCCTGCATGAAATTCGCATGGACGTATACAAATCAATACATTACAGGTAATTCTGCATGAATGGCAACTCTATTGGTAAATGAAAAAAATAAACACAGTATAGATGACAGACAGGATGTTTTTGATAGGGTAATGTGGCGCCATCATGACACATGTGAGTACTGTCCCAAATAAAGGAATATTCGAAATGACCGTTAAAACGGTTGAAGAATCTAATTTGAGTGTCCTGTCTGTTAGTCTGTGGCCATATGTCTATGCGGGAGGTGCAACGATTACAATGTAATATTACTAGAATCTCGGTGTTGTTTTAAGGGTTGTAATATTACACGAAAAAATAAACATAATTTTCTCTCAGAATCGTATGCAGTATTCAGTTAAGCAAATGCGATTACTAACTCATAAAGCATGTTGATATAATTCGAACCGTATTAGTTATCATTTTTTATTATGTGGACCTTAATTGCTTCTACCCTTTTTATATTGGTTTATCCAGTTTATATGAATGAAAAGTGAAAAATATTGCATACCTTTTAAAGATAAATCAACAGTTCATCGATTTATCGAAAATTGATCTAAGAGTATACGATAATTTCTAAATAGGAATTGAAACCAAAGTCGAAACATTCATCGATGTTTGTCTCTACGTTTTTGCTGTCAATGTTAGATCCGCCCTTCTTTGAAAAGTAGCTGACTTGAGAGTAAAATTGAACGAGCGTGTAGTCATTTGACAATATAAAAGCATTTTTGGAATAAGGAAACCTTTACTAGCAAGTCTTGGTTGTAGATGATAAAATACAAGGAGAACAGCTTTGTTTGCATGATTTGTCAGTTCTAGTAAACATTGTAGTATTTATATATTACACATCGAATCACTCATTTTCATCATCGGTTTAGTGCAAGTTTACGATATGAGTGTTGCCTGTAGCAAACAAAAGCGATTGGTTCGTTGACACCGTTTTGAGATAGTTTTTTTTTTGGTGAAAGTGTGTTTTGTTTATAGTAAAACATGAACCAATCGAAATCTTATAAAGATTTCATATGGAGAAATCAAAGATTATGCAGATAAACTAAATGACCCAACTGAAGCGTAGCAAAACAAATCCGTAGACAAATATCAATTAAGCCTAATGATATAACAACAGAGGAGAAATTTTAGGAAAGAAAGTATTGGTGGAATCAGGGGCATAAACAAGCCATCAAATAAGACGTGTTTTATAATGGGCTCCGTAGCTGAGGAATTGATTGCGTTAAATAATGAAACTGTTAGGAATACAATCTTCAGTTTCATAGGTAAGCACACACGTAAGAACGTAACAACATTCTATTAACCGGGTTTTTAAGGTCAATATGTGGATCTGGATTATTCGATATGGTTATATCGTTTGCTAACACCGTTGTTAGTCACATTTGTACTGCCTACGTTTTTTGTGCTCTTGATATATTTGTCAATTTCATTTCTTTATGTATACAAGCTGCACAGGTCAGTAGCAATTATCGTTTGTTTGCAGTATACTTGTTAATTATATGCAAATTTTAGTCGATTTATTTTGCAAGTTTATAATGAAGGAGATTTTGATTTTTGGGATGTCGCACGAACTTTGGTGGCCGTAGTTTGGGATGCTCATGGTTGGATTTTTCACGGTAAATGTTAAATGAAACCGCGAACGACATATGAAATGATAACTTATTTCCAGGTTACGAGGTTTTCGGAATGGAAAATCTACCAGAACATGGACCAGCTCTGATCATTTACTACCATGGTGCAATTCCTATAGATATGTACTATCTGGTAGCACGTGTCTATCTTAAGCGATCTAGATTGGTTTACACAGTGGGCGATCGGTTTTTGGAAAAGCTCCCAGGTTGGGCTTTTTTGGCACGTGTTATGAAGATTAGTCCGGGTACAGTGCAATCTTGTGCTAACGTGCTCAAAGAAGGAAATATGTTATCAATCGCACCTGGAGGAGTCTATGAGGCTCAGTTCGGTGATAGTAACTACGAATTACTATGGCAACATCGCATTGGATTCGCGAAAGTAGCCATCGAATCTAAAGCGGTAAGACGGACACAATTTAATTGAATACATATTCTCATGGAATTATTTCAGCCTATCATTCCAATGTTTACGGAAAACCTTCGCGAAGGTTTTCGCTCAATCGGATTCGCTAAACGACTTTTTATTTGGTTGTACAATGCTGTACGTTTTCCGGTGCGGCCAGTATACGGTGGTTTCCCTGTAAAATTTCGAACCCACCTTGGAAAACCCATTCTCTATGACCCTTCACTAACACCGGAAGAGTTGCAGGAAAAAGTGGCGTATGCCATCGAAGAACTGATAAACAAAAATCAAAGAATACCCGGTAGTATATTGCACGGACTGATGGATCGATTTGTGTCCAAGAGAAAGGAAGATTAACGATAACTTTTCGGTGTAATGAAAAAATCAAATCTAAACGTAGCCGTACTTAAAAACTGCTTATATTTATGGAAATGTGATTAAAATATGACTATACAGTTAAGCTGATTATTTTGCCTTTTTTTGGGTATTCTGGAAATTAGTTTTTACACGAACATGACATCACCTCAAACAATTTCTGAATGAACATCATTTGAAAGCTGACAATGGTTTGTTTATATCACGCGTTTTTTTTATAACGGCCAATAAGCCAGCTGTCAACTTCCACTTTCAAAAGAAATTACAGGCGAGCAATGAAAAATAGAGTATTAAATTTAACACCAGACGAAAGAGAAAACTTTTCTCTACCGTCTACTATTGTGACTTACTCTCAGCGAGTGCCGAGTCATTCGATATTACTCTTTAAAGACAATGTTGACGGATGGCTTATTTGCCGTTATAAAAAAAAACGCGTGATATTTTTACCGTCACTTCCAGCCACATGCCCTGCAAGGATTTTGATTCGGAATTCAGGATTCCGAATCGGATGCAGACCATTGAACCACAGAGTAACAGACATAGAGTAAATTCTCCTAAAAATAAATTTTCGTGGGGCACTAGTTCCACCTATATTGAACTGCTATCGTTACACCCCTTGTGTTAGGTATTTTTTTTAACAGTTTACCGTTTATCAGCACTGATCAGCTACTTGCGGGGATCATTTCATCAGGCTTTGTAGAATATTTGAAAATGACATGACATACTAGACGAAATTAATCGTACAGCAGCTCGTTCGGTTTGCTGAAACAATATGTTATTGCATTTTTTTTTGCAAATATAAAGTGAAAATTTCGTATATTCTACAAACCAAATTGCTGCTAATCTACCTGGAGTACAAGTATTTTACAGGTTTCTAGTCTATATTTTAAAATAGTACCAGAGAAAACGGAGTAAAAATTCGGATATTTGGTAACGAGATAAACATAACAAAAACTCTGGCACCGTTAGCATTTTTACTTGTGTGGGCGACATTTTGAATGTTCGGGTTAATTTACTTGAATTAATGTATCGCACTTGTAGCCAGAGATGTCCATCTTCTCTGTGTGACGAAGAGCAAGTGCGATATCTCCCCTCGCACTGACACTTCGATAAAAAATACAATTTATCGTTGAATTTTCGTTTTTCCACTGACACTTCAATAAAAAATGCAATTTTTCGTTAAAGATTTTCATATCAAGGCCAGCTCTACTCTCTATTAATTGAAAAAAATCAGAAGTGTTCGCTCAACAGTGCGCGCACTAGTGAACACTTGGGTGTATTTATTCGACATCACGACATCATCAGTTAGAAAACAGAATGATTTGTAAATTATTTCACGTTTCAAATATCATATACTCAATATTCGGTATTAATACTCATCACTAATGGTGATCGATGAGCATCGAGGCAATAGTATAAATAAGCAGATTGAAGCCGCTTTTGACAATTCAATTGGAAAAATAACCCAAGCAACCATATGCATTATATCATTGCACATTTACAACTTTAGTATAACATCGTTAATGAAGAAGCAGATGAATTCAACATTAGAGCATGTGCATGAAATTTGCATTCAAAATATATCGAAGCATTATCTTACAACAGCTTTTTTGCTATATATTGGCATTTGATGCTATACTACATTGCAATCAAATATTATCGATAACAGTGCATAGAAATTAAATTGCTACATTAAATCAATGCATTGGTGTTGAAAAAAGTAGAAAAATTCTTCAATTTAAAACTAGTCTAGATTTAACTTTATTTACTAATATAATAGTTGTCGGTAAAACAGAAGAAAAATGTAAATGTAAAACCTACATTCACTCACATAGAGCAGATAGCAGAATATGTACAGATTTATTTACAGAGAAGAGTGAATAGGCTACCGGACTACAAATGCATGTTACCGTGATCCAAGGATCAACTCCAGAAAATAAGTATATACTAAAAATGGAAAGAAAAACATGTGCCGTTCATTTTTTTATAATTTTATTTCACAAATTCCAAATTATTTTTCAAGTTTTTCATTGAATTGCTGATGTTTCATAACATCTTAAGTTACAAGTTCTACAGACATTACATAAACAAATATAAAGCAGACATACGACTTAGTGGTCTTATATCTGACTTGCGTGCATTATGAATGCAATTAACATGTTATACACATATAATCTTTTATTATTCGTATAAGAGCCCATTTCCACTTTATATTTACATTATAAAAGTTCTTAATGTTTTATGGCATTCATAGAGAGTCGCACTGAATTTATACAATGTGGAATTAATGTGGGTATATAATGCGTTGTGGTTACTTGGGAATATCGTCTTGGCTGATCTCTGGTGATAGGGTCACTATATAAAATTAGTTAGTAATAACAAGACTTCTCAAATCCACCCGTTAAACTAGTCCAACGACTGTCCGATGTCTCATATCAAAAATGTTTTAACATAGGACCTTTTTCTGCCGAATTGTCGAATGAAAAAATTGTCCGTGGAATCTGTTTCAAAAACGACAATCATAGATGCCGAATTATAGTCTTGTTGGACGATTTATCGGACGTATTGGATCAACGATGAACAGATACCCGAAACAACGTGCAGATTTTGCTTGGTGAATAGTTGAGTACCTGAACCACAGTGACGAAATCTCATCCGTAACGTTGGCAACAAATTGAAACATCTAAATGTTGACAGTTTCGTTAGCTTTAGATTGTTTTGGTTAGGTCGTTTGCTCATTTGGAACAAATATGTCATTGAAAACGAACAACTGTCGTCACTTTGGTTTAAGGCACTCTATTGAAAAGTACCTAAAATAAGATAATTTTTTGGCGGTGTGTATAAATATATTCAATATTATTATTTTATATGTCATTTGACAGCAAGCTTCTTTGCAAGGGAGTTGCAGAGATTGAAAGGATAACGGTAGATCTAAAAGAATTAAAAATAACTGGATACTGTATAGCTTTACGATGCAGTCCCTTGAAAACATGGAAATCGATATCGGAAAAGTCGAGCCGACGTGGGACGAGGACACACTCGTAGACGATAGTTCAATTGCTAGCCAAGTCATTGGTCCGGAGAATGGCTCTATCCAGTGTCAATTCAAGGCAGCGAAGCGAGAGTTTGTCGGTCAGCGGATTTATACCGAGCGGTTACCAGATTGGCTTGTTAGAGCAAACAGTATGGAATCGTTTCGTTTGAATCTATGGAGTCTAGTGGAGCCGTATATAAAACAACCGATCTTAGTCGAAACTGACGAGTCCGGCCATACCGTTGCAACTTGGGGTGTACCCAAAATGCCAACAGTATCTGATGCTGGCCGCTTTGTTACTTTTGTGGACAAAAGAAATAGAAAGGTAAGAATTCTATATTCCAGCGAGTTCGAAGTTTAAACTTATGAACCATTTGAACTGCAGTCGTACTCCTGGTGTCATCTAAGACAAAACACTATCGATCGATGGATTAATGCTAGCATTGTTGTATGTATTCACGTGTACAGTACAGCAATGAGTTCAAGAAATGTTTACGAAATAGCGCGAGACACGTTGCTGAGCCCGAAAAAAATTAAACATCCAGTTATTAGCAAGCAACAACGGCGGGTCTTTCCTGAATCAGCGGATGGATATAGTTTCCGGGACGAAGTAAGAGCTTTGAGGGAAACGTTTTTACAGATGCGAGATCTGATGCATGTACTGGACAATCGAATCATGCTTCTGGAGGAAAAATGCGATCAAACGGTTCCACACGAACCGATGATTCAGATGAGCGCTGGTGAATGCAGTGATGGTGTCGAATCTGTAGGAATGAAAGCTTTCTTAAATTCCGATCCATTGTTGGTACATACTAACATAGAAATAAAGGAAGAAACTTCTGAAGAGGAAATAGAAGCACTAGACGAACATTACGAATAAAAAAACGTGACTTTAATCTTTTCATTTTATTTTTCACAATTCATAAATTTAATTCACCGCCACATGATGATGAAACAAAAACATCATCTAATCTCATTGGTGTCTTCTTTGGGACAACCTTCAACAGACGAGATTGTCCGCCTGTAAACAGCTACTATAGAAGTGAGTTGACTGCAAACACTCCCTCCGCCACGTGCCTTCTGATGTTCCTGTCGGTTGATGTCTCCCACACAAATATAATCTTTATCCGATTCACTAGAAACTGCCCACTTGGAATGGTCTTTGAGAGATGCAAATTGATAATCTTTCGTAATTTTCACTTCTTTTATATTGAACACGGGCCAGTGCAGGCAGTCACTGGGTAAGTTTCCAGCTCCGTGTTGCCACGTTTCCACTTTTAATCCAACCTGAAGTGTTGGGGCAATCAAATCAGCGTACAATTCCTTTTGGAACAATCGATTTTTAGCGAAAGAATGAAAAATTGTGCCTCCAACGGATTTCAAGTCTAAGGAATTCCAATGAGCAGGATTCTCATCAGTTTGCATCTTCGTCACTTTTACCAATCTAGGAAACCGGTCTCGTAGCACATCCGGAATATGAAACGAATAAACATGAGGTTCATTCAACAGCAACTGAAGCCCAATCAATTCCATCTGGTCAGCAGCAACACTCATGCAAAGAAAACTTTGACCATACATTTTGCCTGTACTTGGGTACTGATAGGATTGTCCCAGTGGTGGAGGATACTTTGGAACCGAATGAACAAGCCAAAAACCACTTGATCCATCCGTGGCCACTACACCTTTTGTATGTCCTCTTAAGCCATCTGTATTGTTCTGCGGTGGTTCATCGTTATATAGAAGAACCAACAAATTCTTAACGCCTTCCTTGAGCACTGGTCCTAGTGTTCGTCCTGGAATACTTTCAGTGTCATTGATGCTTCGCTCCGACAACCGCCACATACTGGAACCATTCGGTGTCATAAAGGCATAGCGAAATCCAGATGTGTTTGTGTGGCTATCAAATTCTTCATGTGGAAGTTTGTACAAATAATACCTGAATAAGACAAATTCATTTAAGGTATGTAAACATCCTTGAAATACTTTATACTAACCAGTCAACTAAATTATCGTGCTCGTCGCGACATCCAAGCTCGCATATACAACTTTGGAGCAATGATAAAAATAGTATCATGATACGAAACATGTTGAATTAAGGACAATTTGTCTTAACACCAATTTCAACTATCAATTTATTAAAACCGAGTATTTATTAACAGTTTCTCTGTACAACATGTATACTGAAGATATGCAATAAAATCGAGCGCATGAATGCTTGCAAGCTTGCAACTGCACTGCAGCTGCAATCAGCGATGCCAACCCTACGGATTCATTCCTAGATCTACGGATTTCTACCTTTTCTACGGATGAACCTCTTGAAATCTACGGATTTTGCATTATTTCTACAATCATTAAATATTTATCTATCGTCTGGTTGATTTCAACACCAGAAATTACTCTTCAAATTACAAATGACTTACTGACCATTATCCGGGAAAACACTTAAAATATTGTTACATCATCTTCATAATTGTTGTTTGCCTTTCAAGTTATATAAGTAATCTTAAAGTATAAGTAGAGTATCTATTCGCCACCGATCATTCATTTCTGGAAGCCTGTCTGTATGGCTCATTTTACGTACAGGGTTAAATAAAAGACATCATAATAATTTTATGCAAATATATCACGCTTTTTTTTAGAACGGCCAATAAGCCACCTGTCAACTTCCACTTACGAAAGAAATTGCAAGCGAGCTATGAAAGATAGAGTATTAAATTTAAGACCAGACGAAAGGGAAAACTTTTCCTGCCGTTTACTATTATGACTTACTCTCAGCGAGTGCCGAGTCATTCGAAATTACTCTTCAAAGTGAATGTTGATGAATGGCTTATTGGCCGTTATAAAAAAAACGCGTGATATGAGTATGAGTACACTTGGAACTAAATCTACGGATTTCACTTTTGGGAAAAGTGGCATCACTGGTTGCAATGCTGCCCACTTGTACGCGGCGGGCAGATTCCCCCCCCAGACGGCTGGCTATGTCTGCCAGCCAATTTTGCCGGAATTCTGCCAGATTTCCGGCAAAAGTCTGGCAACAATGCAACAACCGTTTCCGGCAGAAAATTTCGCCTAGCGGTTATTAACGGTTCTTTTCTGTCGGATTCTTGCCATGCAAGATTGGCAGAACCGTTTTGAATCGGTTCTACACTTTAAGCGTCTTAGTTTTATTTTTTCAATAAAAGATACATATGAAAGGCAATAAGTTATTGCCCTTCATATATACTAATCATGTAAAATGTCATTGCCAATAGCGGCCCTTACACGATCATTAAAAGTGTCATTACTAAGTAATGACACTTCTGCTCAAACGCTCGTCATTACTGCATTACTGTACATCATTACTTTTGGCATTACACGTTCATTATTAATGATGAGTTTTTGTAACTACTCCAGCAATAGCAATAGCAATATTTGAATGAACAACTGCACAAGTGGTTAGAGAAGAGTGTAAACAACAGGACGCAGCCATAAAAATTGACAGATTCACACAGAACAAACTGAAAAAATAATTATCTTATTTCGTAGTCTCGAGCATCAATACTTTCAATATCTAATCAGATTTTTTTAAGACTATTTCAATTAAATAAATCGCGTAGATCCTGATTTTTTGTTTTTCTACTTTTTCACTGCGTGTACAATAAAAATAAATCTTTTTAAATGGCAACCCTAGTGCTACCATTAAGTTGAAGTTCAAGTTACCAATTTTCACAGAGCAGCCAACATTAGCAAAAAATAAAGCAAACGACTGTCAAACCAAAGGAAGCAAGTAAGACACGAAGTAGGAAAATTTCGAGCCGCAATTCATTGTGAAAATTTTCTCGTGAAAAGCAAAGATAATTAGAAATTTTATTGCAAATCGTAAGTAGAACTTTCTTTCAACATAATTCAACAATCCGCGGCCGTATATGAAAGGAAACTGTTCAGAAATCGTGTTAGTTTTCATGCTTGTTGACATTTGTTCAGTCAGTTCTTGGTAGCATCGGGATGACTTGTATGATTCGAAGCTCACTCGTCCTCGTTTTGTGTTATATGCCTCCCCACCACACTCCTGTTTCCTCTATCGACATTCCTTTATTTGATCAAAATGTTTGCACAATCACTGCATTCAACGGTGGAATAAAGAATTCTGATTTTACTTCCGCAGATTCATAAAGACGGGCGAATACTTCATTGATATTGAAACCAGCTCACAATGGCCGGAGCAATGATGTTCGACCGCGCTCAGTCGCTGCAATTAAACCGTCAGGATTTGTCCACCATTGCCGCCGACCTTGAAGTAGACGAAAACGATGAAGAGCAAATTCGCCAGAAAGAACAAAAGATCATGGAACTGGGAGAAGCATACAAAAAGGAAGGCAAAGCTAAAGAGTTGGCCGATTTGATCAAGGTTACACGACCCTTCCTGAGCTTCCTTAGCAAAGCTAAAGCGGCCAAATTGGTCCGCTCATTAGTTGATCTGTTTCTGGATCTAGAGGCGGAAACAGGAATCGAAGTGCAACTGTGCAAAGAGTGCATCGAGTGGGCTAAACAGGAGAAACGAACCTTCCTGCGACAATCGCTGGAGGCAAGATTGATTGCGTTGTATTTCGACACCGGAATGTACACGGAAGCACTGGCTCTTGGCAGCCAATTGTTACGTGAGTTGAAAAAACTGGACGACAAGAATCTACTGGTTGAAGTTCAGCTGTTGGAGAGCAAGACCTACCATGCACTTAGTAATCTTCCCAAGGTTTGCAGTTGCTGCTGTCGGAATTGTGTATCAATATTAACGAGAACCTGTTTCTTTTTTTGTAGGCACGCGCCGCACTCACCTCCGCTAGAACTACCGCAAATGCGATCTATTGCCCTCCAAAGGTACAAGCTACACTGGATTTACAGTCTGGAATATTACACGCTGCAGATGAACGCGACTTCAAAACCGCCTTTTCCTATTTCTACGAAGCTTTCGAAGGATTCGATAGTGTTCAGAGTCCGAAAGCACTAACCGCTCTCAAATACATGTTACTTTGCAAAATTATGCTCGGTCAGAGCGATGACGTCAACCAGATTGTCAGCGGGAAATTGGTAAGTTCTCAGACTCGATTGGATAAGCTTTGTAAACAGACTTAACTTTCAATCCTTTGTTATTTATACAGGCAATAACCTACTCCGGTCGTGACATCGATGCAATGAAAGCTGTTGCCCAGGCTTCGCACAAACGTTCGCTAGCGGATTTCCAGGATGCACTCAAACAATACAAACACGAACTGGAGGATGATGTTATTGTGAAGGCCCACTTAGGAACACTGTATGACACAATGCTGGAACAGAATCTGTGCCGTATTATCGAGCCGTACGCCCGTGTCGAGGTGAATTTTATTGCCGAACAGATTGCCCTTCCGATCGCCCAGGTCGAAAAGAAACTGTCCCAGATGATCCTCGATAAGAAATTCAGCGGCATTCTGGACCAGGGCATTGGAGTTCTGATAGTGTTCGAAGAAACCCCAGTTGATAAGACGTACGATACGGCACTAGAAACAATACAACACATGGGTAAAGTAGTGGATACGCTGTACCAAAAGGCCAAAAAGCTGACGTAAGTACCGGCGATCGACGTTCTCAGCTTTAGGTACTTTTTTCTATTTAGGTTTGCTCTGTTGTCTGGCGCTACAACGGTTTACTGTGTTTACTTTTTTTTAATTGAATGAATTCCGATTGCTTGAGGTTTTCTGTCCTTCCCTAATGGAATCTATAGATCACTTGAACGCCACCATTTGGGACACCTGCACTAGCATGAGCAAAATTGAACAGAACTGCGAATTAATATACTAAATAATAGAGCGATTACGATGTTTGCCAAAATTGGCAGAATAGCGTGCTTCGTCTGTTCGAGAACTGACCTGTGTAACTGCGACAGCGAAGATCACTCAGTGTGGAAATCAACCATAACAATTTTAGCAGTCCTGAGAACGTTATTATTGATGATGAGAGTAGGGAAAAGAACCCGATTTAAATATCAGGAGGTGTATCCTTAACAGTACAGTACTTGATTTAGTAAGAACGTAACAAATTCGAACACAGTAATCAAATAAATTATTTCTTAAAAATATAAAAAAAATGTTTTATTGCAGCTCGATGACTTCACCTCTAAGGGAAATGTTTCGAAATCCTCGTGTAAGCGTACTTTGCATATTTCAATCCGGAGCATAGCAATTCAAAATGAACTGTTAGTGCCCCCTAACAAGGGACAAAAATCATGCTTATTTAGAACAACTGAATAGAATTATCAGATAATGTTTAATGATTGTATGCCTTCCTTCACGTGAAAAGAATCCGATATCTTTCGATATAACTAGGAAATTCGAAAATGATTTTAATTGGACGAATAAAAAAGCATCGATTAGTACATTTTTGTTATGTTTGTGTAATAGATTTTATCGCAGTATGTGGATATTTGTAGATTGTACTGCTCCTGCCTCAACACGATTTTTGCCTTTTTTATAGAAAGGATATACTGGCCATACTCGCATATTAGTCCCATATCGTTCTAATCCTCATCCTCTATCCTCAATATACTTTCAGAAATTGCAAAAAAGTCTGTGGTTTGTTCAGTTAAAATTGATGGGAAATAATATCAACTTACACTCAAAATAATAATCATGTTATAGTTACGTGAAAAGTTATGTGAATATTTTCCACCCTACTTTTCACGTAGGTTTTAATAGACTGGCATTTAAAAGCTGTTCAATGCATAATCCAGTAAAAGCTACGTGTTTCATAGGTCAAATGTAATGTACTATTCATATCACATTTACTTATCAGTTCATATCAAATTAAGATACCAGAGAATTACTATTTTATGTATTGGTTGAAGTCAAAAGGGAGATTTCAGATTTTTATATAAATATATGAAATTAAAAATACCATGAAAAATAAACCATTTATTTCAGAAAATTAGCATCGAATTTCAATAGCTTAAAAAGCAACTAATAACGTCGTGGTATCTCAAATCGACAAGCCTCCAGAAATCGTTTTTGTTGTCACTGCCATCCAACCGAAGCCGAAGTCGAGATCCGAGAACTCCCCCAACACTACCGATGCAGTTTGATGGCGCATTACATGGTTGAAGTGTATCTAGCTTCATGCCGATTTTGAACTCGGTTCTGTTGAACACATGGAAACTTCCATACTGGAATAGTCCGGACGATATAGTGAAAAATTGTAATTAAATAACATTTCTCGCAAATATTTACACTACTTACACTTTGAGGGCCACTGTTCGCCATTTTCAAAATCAAGTTTTTCACAATGGAAATTCACGTAGATTGTTTGACGTTTCATTTTCGTCACGTAAAATATTCAATTTGACATTTGAAACCATTTTACTTGACGATTTATTAATTTTTAGCTTGACGCTAAGACAAGACCTGACATCTGGGGGGGCTGCTTTTGTTCCAAAATGGACCAGTTTCTGATTGGCTGATTTTGATGTTGCCACCTGCCCATTGTGAAAAGAAAAATCTTTTGCAGGGTACGCGAGCAATGATGCCAAGTATAAAGAAAATCAGAAAACAAATTTATTAAAATGTATAATTTTAGCTCACCAATGAAAATGAAAATTTTCGGAGAATGTTTCACTTTTTTTCAATTTCATTGGTAATAAATGTTTATAGTGGCAGGACTGTGTAATTAAAATAGGCATCAAGCCGTTTTTCTTTTTAGTGAATTAAAGTGTAACCAAAAAAGATTTGTTAAATTAGTGTAAACTCGAAAGTGTGTTTAGTTTAACGAGAAGAATGAACTGTTGTGTTCCACACTGTGGTCGCATTAAGAATTTCTATCCAAACCTGACTTTTTCCGGTTTCCAAAAGATCCGGTAATACGTCAACAATGGATTCGATTTTTCGTTCAACATGAGATATTTCGTGTTTTGTCATCAAAGCTCAATTAATTGTTTTTAAGCATTGATATATAATAAAGAAATGCATTCACCAAAACATGTTTTATGTTTATTTCAAATCAAAAACCTAAAGTCAAAAATTTAAATGTAATTTTTTTTCCTAGCATAGTTATTAAAAAAATCTGTAAATATGGCTACACTGTAGCCGATACGTTGGTATTTATTCCACAGGGCGAAAATGACGAGAAGGATGATTCGGAAGGAAGAATAAGAAGCCAGTTGTCAGGTCTTGTCTTAGGTTTGACGTAAAGCCGCCATGACTAAGTTCAGTTTTTGCAATGACTGAGCGGACCTGCGTTCGAGGTTCGAGTCCTGTCTCTGAGCGTATCTTTTTCCAAAAATTCATCTTTTTTGTTAGTTTTTCTTTCACTTGGCTTCTCCAATATATATTTCCGCTCAGTCATTGTAAAAATTTAAGAACGCAGGTTCGAGTCCTGTCTCTGAGCGTATCTTTTTCCAAAAATTCATCTATTCTGTTAGTTTTTCTTTCACTTGGCTTCTCCAATATATATTTCCGCTCAGTCATTGCAAAAACATTTTACTTGATTTTTCAAGTGAATCGAACGTGAATTTTTATTTGAGTGTATGTCTGTCCCATTTGCAAAGTACCCGCATATCCAGTCCCATTCAGCGCAAATTTCAATAATTTCATTTGTTGCAATATTTTAATAGCAAAGCTGTATTACCGATATTTTAAGTAATAATACCATGAATTAGCATTAGGTAGCACAATATTTAAAAAAAAACGGAATTAAAATTTTAATCATCTGTTTCTCGAGTTTGGAATTATAACAAAAAAAATTAGCTTTCCCAGCAGTGTTTTAGAGCAAATTCAGCAGCTGCAAGATTTGTATGGGTGGTATCATAAATCAAATAAACATAGATATCCCATTGTACGGTGACACTAACAGCACCTCTAGTGGTTGAGCAACCCGTTACACCAAAAGCGCCGTCTGGTGGAGAATGGGTGCGTAAATGCTCCTAAAATGCATGCAAAAAGTTGCTTGCGCATTTAACACAATCACAGTAGCTAATGGAAAAAAGTACACCCGTTTCTCACTAGAGGTGCTGTTAGTGTCACCGTACAATGGGATATCTATGTTTATTTGATTTAGAGCAAATTCAGCAGCTGCAAGATTCATATAGGTGGTCTATAATGTAAATGAAACTGAAACAAACGTATCCCCAGCAATCAGTTTTAGTTTTATTTATTCGACCAGTTTTACTGTCAAATTTAAAACTGGTATACATTGCCGTTCTATTTTTTTCTATATTTGAAACACAGATAAAACGCTGTTGGGGCTGCTAGTTTATTTTGTTATAATTTCTAGATTTAGAATTTAAAACTGACATAAATTATGCATCTAGAACTAGAACACTCTTGAATATGCCCTTATGGTGGTATATAATGTAACTGAAACTGAAACCAATGTATCCCCAGCAAGCCGTTTTAGTTTTATTTATTCGAACAGTTCTACTGTCAAATCTAAAACTGGTATACGCTGCCGTTCTATTTTTTTCTATATCTCGGTTAATTTTTCAAAAGGGCGTATAAGCAAGTGACAGTTTCACTTTGTTTACTTTTTCTTCTATTAATTACCAAGCGGTTTCCACGTTTATCACTGGTGGGTCAATATTTTGCTCAAGAAACTTGTTGAACAATTCCAACAAACGTCTTTTTGCAAGGTCGGACAGATTCTTCACTAAGTTGAATTTAATTCTGTTCAACCCAGGAGCGTTATTGTTACAAGACATGAGTGCTATGGAAAATTCCATAATTGAAAAGGGGCTATCAATGGAACCATTATTTGGAGAAGACTCCCTACGCATTGGAACAGAATCTGGACAAACTTTCCTCGCAAAATCAAATATCCATCGATTCGAGTATTCCTCACTCTCATTTCCTACGTTATGCGTTGGAACAGAATCTGGACAAACTTTCCTCGCAAAATCAAATATCCATCGATTCGAGTATTCCTCACTCTCATTTCCTACGTTACGATTCCTCATTCGTCTGGCCGTATTCCAAAGAGTGCTCATTGAGGTTTCTCTTGACAAACCTTCGACAAAATATCTCCAATAGCTACATTTCTTGGCCCGAGATATGCTCTTGTACTTGTACTTGTTCAAAATTCTTAGGAGTTCCTCTTCCTCGTTTTAAAAACTTCTTGAAAGCATTTCGTTTCGTGTGTTTAGCATCTGAGCACTCTTTGTCCCACCAAGGGTTTGGAGGCCTTCTGTTAGACGATGGACCAAGAAATCGTTTGATTTGGGCTTGTTCTGCGGCCTCCAGAATCGAACAAACGAGGAATTCATATTCTTCAAGTGGGGGGAGCTCTTCCATTGAGTTCAAGGTACTTGAGATACTACTTTGGTATTTAATCCAGTAAACATTTTTTGTAAAATCATATGGAATGTTAACTGAATTAGAAATGCCTTTGGTACTGCTAATTGAGATGATGATTGGTGAATGATCGCTACCGTGTAAATCAGGAAATACTTTCCAGATGCAATCTAGTCGAATTGAAGTTGAGCAAAGCGATAAATCTAATGCACTTGGGCGTGCAGGAGGTCTTGGTATCCGTGTCATGCTACCCATATTTAATACCGTCATGTTAAAATTATTCCAAATATAAAATCTGTTATCATTGTAAACGGAACCCCACATAATTACGTGCGAATTAAAATCTCCCAGAATCAATTGTGGAGCAGGGAGGGCTTCGACCATTTCATAAGGCTGTCGCTGTCCAAATTGAGCTCTGGGAGAAATATACATTGAAGCAATGCAAATGTCCTTTCCTTTAATATTTATTTGACAAGCAACCATTTCTATGCTAGAAGTAGAAAGAATATTTAATCTATGAAACGAATAGCTTTTCTTAATTCCTAAAAGCACTCCACCATACGGAAAGTCACTATCGAGAAGTATAATGTTAAAGTCATTAAAATTCAAGGCTATGTTTGATGTAAGCCATGTTTCACACAAGGCAAATACATCACATTCTTGACTATGCAACAAAACTTTAAATGAATCAAGTTTTTGCATGATGCTTCGATAATTCCACTGCAGGACAGTGATTGAATCATTTGCGGCGGATGATAAATTATCCATCAAATGATACAAAACCTGAGAGAACTGGCCATTGAGCTGATAACTGTTTCAAAAAAGTTATAGCTATTGGAAGGAATGCCGTTATGATGGTGTTTAAAGGTTCAGAAATATTGAATGCTGCGAAAATACATTCTACAATTTCCGAAAACTTCAGTAATCCTGATGGTGGCTGTGAAACAGAGCTCACTGGATTATTGTCTTTTATTGTGCTAGTTCCTGGATTGGTTTATGAATTTGACAAACCAGGAGGCACAGTTTTTGGTTTTAAATTTGGCTTTTTAGATTTAACACGGAGATCTTTTTTTTTTTGTCGTGAAAACGACTTACTTTACTATGGGGTGCCTTTTCAAAATTAGCCATATGGAAGAATGGGCAGAACTTAATCGTGAATATCTCGACTTGTAATCAAGGCAGCAACATAATTCTTTCACCATTTCATCAAATATATGATCAGGAATTTAGGATAATATTTTGAACAGTATGAGATAACCACAAACAACTCAAATATTAAGTTTTCTCAAATTTTGAAAACAACTCTTTACTTTTGCTCGGCTTTTTCGCGCAAGGACGACGATTTTGAGGTAGTCAGGCACATATCTTCAACTGACTGCGTATAAAAGGGGAACTGTGGTCGAAATTCGATCATCATTCGTCATCTAACACTCGATGTGGATAGACGAATAACCTACTACGACTAATTTCGATTTTGTTTTATTTTTTATTCGCAGTTGTCTACCTACCCAAGCTATGGGTAAAAACCGCCATAGATCCGAAAGGAAGGCACAAATCTCCAAATATCAAGGGGAACGTGCCATTTGAGCCAATTTGTTCTGATTCCTGATTCCTGAAGCGTCTGAAGCCAAGTGATGTACAGGTAAACGACCGTTTGCTGAGTAAAAACCAATATGCTGATCTGCCAGTAGATGTCGAAGAGGAACTGCAGAAGAAGGAAAAAATGCCGCCTTTCTACCTGAAGGACATCCTACCAACTCTACGCTCGGATTTCAACACACTGATCAGCAAAGGACTACAGTCAACAATCCGTTTATGTATTGAAGGCTACAAAATAACTGTTCCGGCTTTGAACCACTACAAAGGAGTGGAATGCTATCTGAAGCAGACAAAAGCGGAATACTTCACACACGATATTGCCGCCAACAAACCTATGAAGGTTGTACTTCGAGGACTACCCGACATGATGGAAGCCGAACTAAAGCAGGCACTGTCGGAGGCTGGACTAAAGCCTTTGATGGTGTTTAAAATGAAGCGACATAATACGGACAAAAAGTTTAGAGATCAACTGTACCTGATTCATCTGGAGAAGGGCTCTATCACCATGAGTCAACTGAAAACGATTAAATCGTTATTTCACATAATCATCGAATGGCAAAAGTATAAACCGGTACATCGGGATGTCACACAGTGCACGAACTGTTTGAACTACGGCCATGGAGCGAGGAATTGCCACATGAGAAGTCGGTGCGGGAAATGTGCCGAACCACACAATACCAACGATTGCCTACTAGATGACATCGCTGTAAAATGTGTGAACTGTGATGACGACCATCCATCTACTAGCAAATCGTGTCCCAAACGTGCTGAGTTCACAAAAATTCGACAACAGGCGTCCCGCAAACAATCAACGCGCAAGAATGTTCCACAGAAGGATGAAGTTAATTTCCCACGGCTCCCACCGAAGAGGGATATTCCGAATTTGCCGCCACTTCCTCGCAGCAATCCAAAAGATTCAGCCGCTGGATCACAAAAAGAATCTTCCTCAAAAATCCCTCCTGGATGGGGCAATAATCAACCACAAGCAAAGGATGACTCTGGTGATTTATTTTCTGCTGAACAACTTATCGTCATTTTTGAAACAATGACAACAAAACTACGAAACTGCAGAACGCGGTTAGATCAAATCAACGCCTTAGGCAAATTCATCATCGAATATGCAATATAATGAGTTGGTTATAGTAAATTGGAATGCTTGCTCACTCAGGAGCAAAACTGCTGAATTGTCCGACTTTCTTCAAGAGAAGAATGCCGATATTGCTATTTTAACTGAAACTCATCTTAAACCTGAAATTTCTATTTTTATTTCCAATTACAGGATTCACAGGCTCGACAGGGCAACTACCAGAGGAGGGGGAGTTGCCATTGCCATTAAACGATCCATTCAGCACAGGCTTCTGTCAGCCTTTAAATTGCAACTCATAGAAGCCATCGGAATTGAGATTACAACGACGATGGGACCCATCATCGTCATTGCAGCGTACTGCCCCAAACAAACCAATCTTCGAGATGGTACGTGTGCATCATTGAAGCGAGATCTGGCTATGCTCACTCGACGACAGAACAAATTCATCATTGCTGGGGACCTGAACGCACGGCATGAGCTGTGGGGAAACAAAAGACAGAATCGAAACGGATTCGTACTTGCAGAAGATTACGAAGCTGGACAATACAACATCCTCGCTCCGGATCAACCAACGCGACTTTCCAGATCGGGAGTTCATTCCATTTTGGATATATTCATCAGCAACATCGCCATAGACAGCTCTCCGGTTGTCTTCTACGAGCTCTCTTCTGACCACTATCCAGTAATATTGACGTTGGGATCTTCACCAGAAACAGTGCCTATTCAACCTCGGAGGAACTATTATCGCACCGATTGGGTCCAATTTCAACATATCGCCGACCAACTTATTAATATCGATTTGCCACTTGATTCCCCGATGGAAATCGATGCAGCCCTATCTTCCTTCCAGCATTCAATCACAGTCGCTCGTGATAGGACGGTTCCAATACAACATATGCCGAGTTCCTCTCTTCAAATCGACAGTGTCACCAAGAAACTCATCCGACTTCGGAATATCTACCGGAGGCAGTATCAACGAACTGGCATCCTAGATAGGAAGACTACTTATAACAACTTAACTAGGATAATCCAGGAAAGGATATCTGAGCTTCGCAACAAGAACTTCCAGCAAAAGCTTCGAGAAATTCTCCCACATTCAAAGCCCTTCTGGTCCTTAACGAAGGTGCTTAAGAAAAAACCGAAGCCTATTCCTCCTCTGATGTCACCCCAGGACGCAGCTGAAGGAATACCTTTAATCACACCAGTAGAGAAGGCAAATGCGCTAGGCCAGCAGTTTGTGTGTTCTCACAATTTAGGACTTAACATTGTTAGTCCATATGAAAGAGCCGTTGCTGATAGCGTAGCTGAGGTTGACCAATCAGACAGCTTGGTTCCTGAGGAAAGTAGAGTCACTGCGAATGAGCTGATGGCTTTTGTGAAAAAATCCAAAAATATGAAGGCCCCCGGTTTCGACAACACATTCAACATTGAGCTGAAACATTTGAGTATTCGCTCATTTGTCTTCTTAGCTAAACTTTTTAACAGGTGCTGGGAGCATGCTTACTTCCCTTCAATGTGGAAGTTAGCTAAAGTTATCCCAGTTTTGGAACCGGGGAAAGATCCTTCCTTTTCCAAGAGCTATCGGCCCATCAGCTTACTCTCTGCCCTATCCAAGCTGTTTGAAAAGTCAATACAAAGGCGAATTCTTGCTTTTGCAGATGAACAGGATATATTTCTGGAAGAACAGTTTGGGTTCCGGAAAGGAAGATCCACCATCCACCAGCTCACAAGGGTTAACAACGTCATCCAGCAAAACAAATCAGTGTCCAAAACGACTGCCATGGCAATATTGGATATTGAAAAAGCATTCGATAATGTGTGGCACGATGGACTGGTGTTCAAACTGCATCGGTATAATTTTCCCATGTATCTTATTAAAATTATCAAAAATTATCTTGCAGATAGAGCATTCCAGGTTTCTCTGAATAATGCACTTTCAGAAAGATTTACTATTCCTGCTGGTGTACCCCAGGGAAGTATCCTAGGTCCCATTGTATACAACATTTTCACATCAGACATCCCACCTCTGCCAGGTGGTGGTGTTCTGTCACAATTTGCTGATGATACTGCCATTCTTTACAAAGGTCGTGTCATTAATGCTCTGAAAAATAAACTACAGACAGGTCTGGACGCTTTAACGGAATATTTTACAAGCTGGAAATTGTGATCAATGCAGCAAAAACTCAGGTCATCTTGTTTCCACATTCGAGATCTCCAAAACTTGTTCCATCAGACGAATGCAGAATACGATTCGGTGATGAGGTCATTCAATGGTCCGATGAAGTTATCTATCTAGGACTCACCTTTGACAGACATCTGATATTCAGGTCACATGTTGACAAAATCGTTCAAAAATACAGCATACTCATTAGGTCTCTGTATCCGCTGATTTGTGGAACATCTAAACTATGCCTGAAGAATCAGATGGCTGTCTATAAACAAATCATCTACCCCGCAATTGAATACGCAGTCCCTGTTTGGCGGGGTTGTGCACGAACACACAAACTTAGGCTTCAACGCATTCAAAGTAAGATCTTAATGATGATTCTAAATCTACCCCCTTGGACAAGGACTAGTGAAGTACATGAGATTGCCTCACTGGATATACTAGAACAAAAATTCGAACAATACTGCACGAAATTTGAAGAGAGGTGCTCAATCTCTGAAATACAAATAATTCAAAATTTGTACGTATTAGGTTAGGGATAGTTATAAGTAAGTAGACATTTTATAAATAATTGAAATAAATATTATGATTAAACATTAGTATGTAAAACAAGAGTAACTAAAACACGAATCGTATGAACAACAAAGATGAAAGGCCAAAGGGTCAAGACACTTGTACTGTAAAATGTTGATGTAATACACAAAAATAAGATTAATAAACAGATATTTATGCAAAAAAAAAATGCGAAATTCGATCATTTCTTCTTGTGCGTTGGATGCAAGCAGACGTCGCGGGACCAGCAGCTTCGGAGAGTGCTCCTTCTGCGTGGTTAAAAACCTCAAACGCTCAGGTCGCAACTCTCATTTGGACTTCAGTCGTCAGGTGGAGCAGTCGGCAATGAAAGCAGACTTTTTGCGTAGTATAAAGCCTCAAACGTTTAGGTCGTGCTTTCATTTGGACTTCAATCGTCGGGAGCAGCGGTCGTCAATAATGAGAGCAGACCTTTAGCGTGGTGCCAAACCTCAAACGCTCAGGTCGTGCTCTCATTTGGACTTAAATCGTCAGGTGGAGCAGTCGTCAATGAAAGCAGAACTTTTGTTCTTGGTTCTAAATTTAGTTCTTGAACTCAGGTCCAGTTCCTTATTCTATTCGGTTCTTTTTAGAACCATAACACAATCGATCAACTACCAATTCGAATTCGGAAGTATAAAGAAAGTGTGTCAGTTTTATTCGTATTCACCACATCCAGTTATGTCTCTGACATTACACACCCGTACTTTTTTTGAAGGTGTAATTTTAGGTTCCTTTTTTGGTAATTTGTGGTTTGGTAATCTCCACTTAACAGACCCTTGAGGAGTTACAAACGAGGTATCTTCACTATTTCAGATTCCTCTGGCTCCGCAAGATTTGAAAAACCGTTTTCGGTTTCCAAAGGTGGGACAATCAATGATAAGCATTTCTACATATGTGCGCTTAGACCGTGCTTTTAAAGATAGCTTCATTTTGTCTTTACGCAACTTAATTGCAGCGCATACTGAAAGATCATGAGGACTCTCCCCACAATAAACACATTTTTCAATATCATTATCGCAAAGATTATCCTTATGAGGCCCTTGACATTTTATACATTCAGAATTATTACTACAATAAGTAGCTGCATGTCTGTTATTCTCTTATATACTGATATGATAAGCACTTCAAAAACTAGATATTTTTAGTGAGAATTTTACAAGCCAGTTGTAATTCAGTACAAAAAAGACCTTGTTTGAATATTACTCAGTTATAAAATAAATCTATAAAATTATACATAGTTGGAATTAGGTAGGTATAGTATTGTCATCATGCCAAAGGTTTGGATCTGTAACAAAGATCGAATAAATTTTGCTATGGGAGAGAAAACCAATTATAAGAGCTTGTTTTATAGATTGAATGATTAAATTGACCGTCTCAAGCAAAATGCACAAATGTGTCTCCCTCATATTAGTCAATTAAAAATACTCATGGTTTAAAACCTTAATGCTCGTTCATATGAACAATTTTAAGTTATTTGTGATTATCTCATTCTACTGAGAATTTTATCATGAATTGTTGACCATATTTCCAATGATATGGAGAAAAAATTATATTGCTGCGTTAAATACAACAAGAGATATTCGCGATTTAGTTTTACTTATACTTGCTCAGGGCAATTTTTTTTTGTTGCGATTATAGAGGTTTGAACATTAAGAAGCCTCTTCGGACCAGAAATACTTTCTGGTTCTATGCGCGGGGTTGGGAATCGAGCCCATGTGGGCTCCATGAAAGGCATCGACTAATCTATCAAGCTACACTCGTCCCCTTGGCAAATTTTGAAAAGACGCCCATAATAAATTAAGTCGTATTAACGACGAAAGACGAACGCATGTGCATTTCGAGTACATGTTTGGCTGGATCCAATATTATACCCCAGAGAACAAAATGGTTACCAGACAATGGACTGAAATCGTGCTTCGAAGCGGTTGGGCTCAATGGGTCGGAAAAATCATGATGCCGGTTTTTTGGGATTGTCATAGTATACTTTTGGAGAACTACATCAATGCAAGTATTAGTGTGCATTAATAGAGCGGCCTTACATGAAGCACATGAGCATCGCTATCATGGTTAAAATTAACGGTTCAAGGATCCAATTACTTACCCATCCACTTTGTTAACCTGATTTGGCCTCGTCGAACTATTATCTGTTCCCAAACCTCAAGTCATCTTTGAGAAGTCGATGAGTTTTGTTTTGGAATCATACACTCAAAATAATAATCATGTTATAGTTACGTGAAAAGTTATGTGAATATTTTCCACCCTACTTTTCACGTAGGTTTTAATGGACTGACATTTAAAAGCTGTTTAATGCATAATCCAGTAAAAGTTATGTGTTTCATAGGTAAAATGTGATGTATTGCTCATATCAAATTTACCAATCAGTTCATATCAAGTTTAGATACCAGAGAATTATTATTTTATATATTGGTTAAAGTCAAAAGGGAGATTTCAGATTCTAATATAAATCTAGGAAATGAAAAATAAAACATTTATTTCAGAAAATTAGCATAGAATTTTAATGACTGAAAATAAAAAGCAACTAATAACGTCGTGGGATCTCGAATCGGCAAGCCTTCAGAAATCGTGTTGTAACTGCCATCCAACCGAAGCCGAAGTCGAGATACGAGATCTCCCACAACACTACCGATGCAGGTTGAAGTCGCATTACATGGTTCCAGTGTCGCTAGCTTTATACCGATTTTGAACTCGTTTTTCGATGGACCAACGACCTGTTTGAAGCATTCGGAAGGAGCGGCAAACTTCCGAACTCACGCAGGCACTCCGTCCAGTTAAACACATGGTAACTTTCATACTGGAATGGTCCGGTCGATGTAGTAAAAAATTGAAATTAAATAACATTTCTCGCAAATATTTATACTACTTACAATTCGAGAGCCACTGTTCGCCATTTTCAAAATCGAGTTTTTCACACTGGAAATTCACGTAGATTGTTTGACGTTTGGTCAATTCACGTAAACCTTATGTGATGACTCTACTCATTTCAGGGGATGTTCGTATAACATTCATTTTCGGCACGTAAAATATTTAATTTGACATTTGAAACCAATTTACGTGATTTTTCAAGTGAATCGAACGTGAATTTTTATTTGAGTGTAGACCGCTACTTCCGTAAAGTTGTATCACAGACTAACAGACAGGACACTCAAATTAAATTCTTCAATCATTTTAACGGTCATTTCGAATATTCCTTTATTTGGGACAATACTCACATGTGTCATGATGGCGCCACGTTACCCTATCAAAAACGTCCTGTCTGTCATCTAGACTGTGTTTATTTTTTTCATTTACCGACAGAGTTGCCATTCAAACAGAATTACCTGTAATGTATTGATTTGTATACGTCCATGCGAATTTCATGCAGGATACAGATTTGATACATATTGCCAAAACTATATACATAATTGTGCCTATTTCTCATCCTCCAACGCAAGACAAAATCGAACCCGTTTTGTTACAATATTTACTTGCTTCTGGTTTGCCGCCACTTAACTTCTGGTGAAAACTACCAACACAATAAAAAATAGTCTAGATGAACAACGTTGAGTCAAATAAATGGTTACCTTCCAACATCGCGAAAAAGTTAAATATTTTAACTTTCTTTGCGTTTCGCCTTCGGCTCGTCAGTGCTTAAAGCAGTTCAAATTGAACTGCCATCTCGTGCCTAGCAGTTCAACTTAAACCGCTAAGCAGACGCAAAGTCCACACTACTTATGTGACCCTTTAAGGATATAACACTAGGTGCCATATCCTATCTGACGTCTCGGGCGTAAACGAATGACGACTGGCTACTGGTCGCCGCAGAGTTTGAGCATTTAGGGGTTTTTTGTTTTGTGCAAAAAAGCACATATTTAGTTTCAACTTTCTTTGCGTTTCGCCTTCGGCTCGTCAGTGCTTAAAGCAGTTCAAATTGAACTGCCATCTCGTGCCTAGCAGTTCAACTTAAACCGCTTTAAGCACTGACGAGCCGAAGGCGAAACGCAAAGAAAGTTGAAACTAAATATGTGCTTTTTTGCACAAAACAAAAAACCCCTAAATGCTCAAACTCTGCGGCGACCAGTAGCCAGTCGTCATTCGTTTACGCCCGAGACGTCAGATAGGATATGGCACCTAGTGTTATATCCTTAAAGGGTCACATAAGTAGTGTGGACTTTGCGTCTGCTAAGCGGTTTAAGTTGAACTGCTAGGCACGAGATGGCAGTTCAATTTGAACTGCTTTAAGCACTGACGAGCCGAAGGCGAAACGCAAAGAAAGTTGAAACTAAATATGTGCTTTTTTGCACAAAACAAAAAACCCCTAAATGCTCAAACTCTGCGGCGACCAGTAGCCAGTCGTCATTCGTTTACGCCCGAGACGTCAGATAGGATATGGCACCTAGTGTTATATCCTTAAAGGGTCACATAAGTAGTGTGGACTTTGCGTCTGCTTAGCGGTTTAAGTTGAACTGCTAGGCACGAGATGGCAGTTCAATTTGAACTGCTTTAAGCACTGACGAGCCGAAGGCGAAACGCAAAGAAAGTTGAAACAAAATATGTGCTTTTTTGCACAAAACAAAAAACCCCTAAATGCTCAAACTCTGCGGCGACCAGTAGCCAGTCGTCATTCGTTTACGCCCGAGACGTCAGATAGGATATGGCACCTAGTGTTATATCCTTAAAGGGTCACATAAGTAGTGTGGACTTTGCGTCTGCTTAGCGGTTTAAGTTGAACTGCTAGGCACGAGATGGCAGTTCAATTTGAACTGCTTTAAGCACTGACGAGCCGAAGGCGAAACGCAAAGAAAGTTGAAACTAAATATGTGCTTTTTTGCACAAAACAAAAAACCCCTAAATGCTCAAACTCTGCGGCGACCAGTAGCCAGTCGTCATTCGTTTACGCCCGAGACGTCAGATAGGATATGGCACCTAGTGTTATATTCTTAAAGGGTCACATAAGTAGTGTGGACTTTGCGTCTGCTTAGCGGTTTAAGTTGAACTGCTAGGCACGAGATGGCAGTTCAATTTGAACTGCTTTAAGCACTGACGAGCCGAAGGCGAAACGCAAAGAAAGTTGAAACTAAATATGTGCTTTTTTGCACAAAACAAAAAACCCCTAAATGCTTAAATATTTTATCAACGTAACCCAATAATTTATTGTGACGATTCATTTTCAAATATTTTGATGAAATCAGGCATCCCTGCAAGCAGCTGATCGGTGTTGACAAACGAGGGGAAACACAGATAGTAAATAGTTCGCGCAGTACAATATAGATGGAGCTAGTGCATCACGAAAAATAATTTTTTATAAGAATTTACTCATACTGTCATGTCTGTTAGTCTGTGGTTGTATGGCCATCAACTAATATGACGTACAAAATTTGGAAGATGTTTTCCGTTCTCCACGAATCAAAGTAATTCTTACTCTTTTCCGATTTTGCATGTTTTGTGTTGATTTTCAGTTTATTTCTAAATAAAAAGTTTATAAAACTGAATATATAAATTTAAATCTTCAAATTTTTTGGATATACAGAACTAGTAAATAACCACTTGTTCTTAGAATTCTAGCATAAACTATTGAAATTGAAAAGTTAATTGGGAATTAACAAAAAGGCCTACCTTAGTCAGAGCAAATTCAGCAGCTGCAAGATTCATATGAGTGGTCTATAATGTAAATGAAACTGAAACAAACGTATCCCCAGCAATCCGTTTTAGTTTTATTTATTCGACCAGTTCTACTGTCAAATTTAAAACTGGTATACATTGCCGTTCTATTTTTTCTATATTTGAAACACAGATAACACTGCTGGGGCTGCCAGTTTATTTTGTTATAATTTCTAGATTTAAATTTTAAAACTGACATAAATTATGCATCTAGAACTAGAACACTCCTGAATATGCCCTCAGCATCATACATTCCTCTAGCTGGAGTGTTAATTAAATGGCCTTTTACAGTAACACATTCACAAAATGAGCGAAATATCAGTGACATTTATAATGTCACTGTCGATCGGGCTCTATCACTAAAATATACAAATCCGAAATAAAATAATCGACATCGAAATTGTGTACTTTGTTAAATTTGTGGCCGTTGGGAAATCCCTTCTAATGGTACCAAATGTTATCTAAAGAACTATCAAAATTACTTACGCACTGAACATTTATTGCTGGCTTTCGGCCAAAAAATGCCGAGATTTGCATAGCCAAATGCTCGGTAATCGTCTCAGCAAAATGTATAATTACTGAGAATCTCGGCAATCGTGAATTTATTAACTGTCAATTATTGCCGAACTTGTCAACAGAAATTTTACTGTTAGTTCGGCGAAAGCGATCAGGATTGAATCATGAATTACCGAGTCATCAGTAACCGAACGTGGAATAAATTTATTATTGTGTGAAAAATAAGTCACAAAATAAAAGGTTTCAGGAAGAGGGCGTCATTTGAATCTAGCATACAAAAATGAAAACATCCCGCCTAATGTCAACGCCTCTACTTGGAAATAAGCAGATAATAATAATTATATTTGCAAAGCAGATAGTTTTCTTATTTCACTTATCTTGTCACGAAATATAAAAAAAAATCTGTTTTCCTTCTTCCAATTCATATGTTTTCCAGCTCCACGAACAATGGTGATGTGCTTTGCAAAATCAAACGGAAACATTTGGTGACAATGCCTCACCGAGTTTTCGTAAAAGCTAACTCACTGTTCGAAATCTCAGCAAAGGAATTTGTTGATTTCGGTATACAAACTACTATACAAATTATTTTGTAATATTCAATTGTATATCAGAATGTTTGATGTAACTAATCCATACTTTAGTGTAGGTGAATCGTTTCATAATTTTCGTTGTGAAGAAGGAGAAAGCTTGCACAATTCACACAATCGATTTACTAACTGATATTAGGAGGTGTGAAGGTAGCGTGAAAGTTTTATTCGTATTAACGTCATCCAGTTATGTCTTTAACATTACCCACCCGTTTTTTTTTAATCTTCAAATTCCCGGCCCCCTGGGAAAGGTTGGTCCCCTGGGGGATCCGACTTCCGATTCCTGTATTACAGAGCAATAAGTGAATAATTTTCATGTTCATGAGTATTTTTTCACAAGTGATAGGACGAAACGAGGGGTAAATTTTTATAAAACTTACTACTAAATTCATCTAGTTGGTAGATCTTTTCAGCTAGTCATGATTCAAATTAAAGCTCATATTGTTTTAAAAGATATTGTACAATTTTATCAAGATCCGACTTCCGGTTCCGAAATTATAGGGCGATGAGTGTCAAAACTGTAAAACCGGTACGTGCTGGTACGGAAGAAGCAAACACCACCGCCTAACACAGCGTGCTTTGTTTAAATTAGTATAGCGTACAGGGTTCCACCTTCAAATCTATAACTTGACATAACTATTTACAAATTGAAAAGGTTATGGTAGTTTATACCCATAGAAAGATTTTGATTTTATTCAAGTTTGACGGAATCTTCTAGTGATGTTTTTGAAAATATAAGTAAAATGAAAAAGGCATCATTACACCACTAGGTGGAAAAAAGGTGTTTAAATGCTAAACAAGAAATGGTTGGATCGATCATACAAATTGAGATTTAAACAAAACGCTATACTATCCCATCAAATTTTTTTTATATTACTTCCGATTCCGGAATTGCAGTCTGATAAGTGGAAAATTTCCAATTCAAGAGCGTGTATTTATTCATGACGATGTAGAAAACAGCAAAATTATTTGAACGAACCATTAAAGTATTCTCTTGTGCTGATTTCGCAGACACGATTGGATCGATTTTCACTTAAACACTTAAAATCTATTTAATTTAAACGAACTTAAATAGAAGACCCATGGAATGTCATTCCATTCCATCCGGGTCCATCTATTGGATCCGGAATTGTAGGGTGATGAGTGTTAAAATGTCAAACCGTCATTGAAGGTGCCAAAACTAAAAACGTGAAAAAAATCTTCAGATCCGGGCTGAAAAATTGTTCTAATTTGTATTATATGAAGTTGTGGTTCAAAACTCCAATTAGTTCGTACGTAGGAGACGAAACACAAAAATAATCTTACACTATATGCTAGTTAAAAATGCAATAATGAAAGTACACCGATTGTTTCACGAATAACTTTATTTACAGAATGGTCAATAATGTACAGGAAAATAAACACATTTTAAAATAATAAGGAAATCGTTTAGTGGCGCAGTTGAAAATGTTTAAAACAATTTCGCATTCAAAGTTCACCGGTTCCTTGGACCAGCTGTAAATAATTAGTTCTGCAAATCTGACCGAAAATTTATTTTTCGATTTACTTGTTTATATGCTGTGCTATTTTAGAAATAATAGCTGCTAATGATTTACTATTATACATGTACAAATCCCTAATATATAATAGGTTTTATATTAAACGTGACTGCTGTTGCTGCTGACAGTGTTAGCTAGATTAAAGATTTGTTTTTGTATATGGTTTTGTTTTCCACTAGCGATTGACACATACCTATTAGTTACTCGTAAGAAAAATTCAGTATCTATAAATTTTAAACCACGTCCCGGCATCATCTGCACTAAACCGGTGCACGAGAACTGCCAGGGACTTTTGTTATTCTACTATATCCTAGGTTCGCCAGAAATCGGTTACAAATCATCATCCGTCCCTATTCCTAGATTGCAATTTTTCACGTTCTTTGGCCTTTTGATAAACCCAAAAACGCTTTTCCTTTGATACACACGCACACCTAGTAATAAAAAAGAACAATCTGCAAACATTGCTCGCCACACACACACATGCACGCTACAATTCATCTGAACCACAGTTTAAGTCTCAGTGCGTCCACCCCATTCAAGTAGTAATGAAACAGTCGTTTGTCCCGTACGAATCCAAGATTTTCGTATAAACGGAGAGCGGGTCGATTGGTAATCTCTGTTTCTAGCACAACCTCATCGGCGTTGTCTTCCAACATTGCCTGTAAACAGAGAGAGATTGGTGAAAACATTATACATATGACAATCGTCTTAAAAAAGATGCATTCATTCAAACCTGGATGGCCTTTTGTACCAGCGTCGTTCCGATCTTCAGCTTTCGGTAGTCCTTGTCGACGGCCAGCATCGCGATATAGCCCCGGCGGATATTCTGACGATGGATGTCCAATTTGCACACAATTGCACCAACACATCGACTATCATGCAGTGCCAGGAAGCATAACCGAGGCCAGTTGTGTATGAAATATCGGTAGGTGTAAATCGAGTAAGGTTCTGAGAGATCCTTCTGGATCAAAGACATGATGCTAGGCATTTGCAACTCTGATTCGTAAACCCGATAAGAAATTTCAGGTTTGGGTAGTTCTTTTACAATACACGTTTCCTTAATCGGGAGCACTATTGTATGCATTTGACCGTCAGTTTTAGGGCTATTATTGCTAATAGAATTATCAACGCTTTGTTCGCTTTTTACAATAGTACTATCGTTTACGATTAATGGTTCCTGAGGTTTACTCTTTTGTCTGCTTCTATGTTTTTTCTTGGCAGTTGCACTTTTCGATTTGGCCACGATTGGGTGATCCTCGGATCCGGAAACAGACCCATTTATCAACCCATTTGGACAATTAAGCTTCAACCCTTGCTTTAATTCTTCGCTTACTTTTTCCACAAAGTTTTCGTGTAATCCATTCAATTTTCCATACGCACTATTCACAACCTCACCCGTTTTCTCCTCCTGCTGCTGCGATTGCTCTTGGTTTGAGTTTGTGCTGATATTTTTAGATTTGTTTTTCCTTTTAGCTTTCTTTTTCCCACTTTTGACAGTGGATGCAGAACTGGGTTCAACTCCATTGGTGATCGACGTTAGACCTTCCTGTACATTTACTTCCATGGGGAAAATACTCCCTGCTGTCGAACACCGTTTTCTTTCACCCAGATGACCAGGTGCAAGATATTTTACTTGTTAAAGTGGAACCAAATCTTTACTTCCAATTATCCAAACACGAATCAAAATAGTAACTTATTATGTAACGTGTTTCTGCATCCGGCTTAGAACTAAGGTCTGAAAAAATTGACGAATGTAAACTGAAGAAACAAATTGCAATTTTTTCACTGATTCGAACAATTTTTGAGTTTTTCTACAGCGTTTTCCTTCGTTTAAGTTTTGACAGTTTGTAGTGCGATCCTCGCACTCAAAATGACGAGGAGAAAATTTCCTGTCAATATCAGGGCTGTACAAAAAAGTGGTAACTCAATCAAGGGGCTCTCTCTGAGGTTATGAAGCATTTCGTTATTTTCTAACATTTTGTTAAAACCTCAAAATTCGATAGTTCTTCGTCATTGAGAGTTTCTTTGATTAGGTAATCGTAACAAATGAACTATTAAGTCAATTCTATTTATTTATTGTAGAATCACACAATGTGGTCCTAATGATAATTTATAATACTATGTAAAAAGATGGAAAGAAACGGAACTCAGATGATAGGGTAACAGAGGTATTTGGCCCACTTTAGGATTAATTTTATTTTGGCCCATTTTGTAAAAATATCCACCATATGCTGTAATATCTATTGAAGAATCCAGCCAACTCTTTGCGATCGCTGCGCTACCCGAGTGGCGAGCTTTGAACTAAGCGATGGTGATAATTTTCAGATTTTGCTTGAAGATTCGAACAAAATGCAGGGTTTTTATTTTTTTCTTTTGAATCGAATACTAACATACAAAAACGTGTGAAAATTTGGTAAAAAAATCTATCGTTAATGATTCAGTAATTTTCCGTGGTATGTTTGATTGATATTTATGGAGAAATCGTAACATGAAATACCAAATTCGAAGAAGTGAGGTTGGGTACTGTTTTCATATCTGGGATTTTTAGATTAATTGATAAATGATGATCAAACGTTTTATGACTAGTCTATTTACTCATGCTTTATCATCTAAATCAAATCTGCATGTGAAATGAAAATTTCAAATTTCATCCGAGATTGTCAAGAGTATAGGACAATTTGAAATCATATGTTTGATGGCATATGTTGAAATCATATGTTTGTTAGGTGGGCCAAAATATAGGAAGTGGCCAAAATGCATCTGTTACCCAACTCGATTGAGCAATTTGTGTAAGCCTAGAACGGTGCCGGTAATTTCATAGAAAGTGCGGCGTAGAAGTAACAACCCTTTCCAATCAACCGAACGAGTATTTCGCCGACGACACGACCAGACACTCCGAAGAAAAAACAGCAATAAAACTGCTCGCTAACGATTCACCGTCAGTTACCACAAATCTAGCGACCCCTTGTAAATGATAAAAATAATCTTCTCGAGCAACACTGTTTAAGTTGCTATGGACTAGTTACCAAGGAACCCCAAAACAAATAAACATGTTTTGAAAGCGGTGGAATAGTTCTATTAGTGTTCAACTTTGTCCAAATTAAGCAGATATGCATTTAAATGAACTCGATTTTCGGAATTTAATCGAAACTATGGATGAAACCAACGAACGAGGACAATGATCTGCTTCCAGCGATTCATCCGTACACTTCAACTGCTAGCTTTTCTGGGCAATAGAATTCGGTGTAATATGCCGGTGTCAAAATTGTTGGTTGATTGCGCAGCAGTGGAAACAGTATTTCACCTTGTTGGCCACTATTCGAGGATTACTAGTGGAATTCCACAAAGAAATCATTTTACCGTACGTTATGCAGGTACCGCAGAGCACTAGCCTCGCTCAGCTCGTTGTCGGTCATTTCAATGTCTTCCTTCTCACACAACGGTTTCAAGTCAAGACATGAATTTTGAACTTGGCTTTATAAAAGAGATAACTCGTACTCCTCAATTTTTACATTCCGCTCGAGTCAGGTAAATCCATTAAAATGTTCTGTAATATAATAACCGATCTGAAATTTATTTTGTTTACATTCATCTTTCCTTCGATATGCAGTAACCAAGGTTATGGTGACTGTTATTCAAAATCAATAAATATATCAACTTGTGCTGCCAGTTTAAAAAAATTCACTAGCGTTTTCGATTTGACATTTCCAGTTACTGAGGGGTAGTTAAATTTACGATACAGTTTTGATAGACGAGTGGCAGGTCGTGTCGTCAATTTCGCCCAGTATGTCATTCAACACCCAACAAAATCTAGCCGTTTTCCCAGTGGGATATCACGTCAAAGTGTTCACATACGCTGAAAATAATTTGCACGCTAGCATCGTGTGCAAAGCATTTGAACTATTACTAATTCATGAAAATAATCATGCTACATTTATCTGAAATGCACATCGAAACGATATATCGTTATTTCTAGATTCTATATGAATTTCATATGAATGTACCATTGTTTTTCATATAGATTTCAATTGAAACACGGTTGACCTAATCAAGTGTTTTGCACATACATTTGTGCTGTATTCATTTCCATTAGAAAATGAAGTAACAAATTTAGTTCGATTCAATAGCAAAACACATTACATCCAAAGGAAAAACACATCAAAGTTGAATAAAAATAATTCTTGCATCTTAGTGAATTTGCGCATGAAATCTTAGAACAAATTGCTTTGGTAATGTATTGAAATGAAAAAGCACATTAAATTGAAGTGGTATTTAAATATGAATCGATCGTGCAAATTTTTATCCGTTTCAGAATGGTTAAAACAAAATACTAATGTATGAGTACCACAAAAACTCATTTCCGACTTCAATACGAGCTGTCGAACTCAGGAGCCATACACTCAGGCAAAAAATATATGGAATTTTATAATGATATCGTATGGATTTTAGCCACAAGAATATCGTATGCGAATCAAAGGATCGCCCGAAAGTTGGAATTCCAATAAAAAGTCTTATGAAATTCATACGATATTTTTAGGAAAATTGTGCAAAATTTCAATGACAAACATAACTTCTCTCATATACCGTGGAAGTTGTTTGTATGAAGACTATAATAGTGATAGATGACATGCATATTGCAGAGTCGTCAGCACTACAATAGAGGTATATTTTTAAAATCACTCTTTTGAAATGGTGATTTTGGATGCACCATAAGATTTGCCTTATGATTTTCTACTCACTTTGCCTGAGTGTAGAACTTTCTATTCCCTTGGAAATGAAAACACCTTTTAAATTTCGTGATGAAAACAAACACCATCCCACATTATCAGATCCGAATGAATTCCGAATCGGCGAGAATTTTTCATTCGGAATTCCAAATCATATTGCATTACGAATAAATTCCAACTCCAATGCAATAACCGATTCCGAATAAATTTCTCCTCCAACCGGTTGGTTCGGAAATCTATCGGAATTGAGTGAGAAGATGCGGGTTTCGGTTTTTCAAAATAAAAATTCATATAACTGAATGTATAAATTTAATCTTCAAATATTCCGGATATACAGAACTAGTAAATAATTAGTTCTTCTTAGAATTCCAGTATAAACTGTTAAATTCCGGTTCCGGAATTATAGGGTGATATGTGGAGAAAATATGAGAATGTGTGCACTAATCGCTGAACCGATTTTCACAAACTTGGATTCGAATGAAAGTTATTAAAATTCCATACTAAATTCCAAAATTTTATATTGGTATGACTTTCGGTCCCGAAGGTGTGGTTTGGGTAAAAATTTGTACTATAAAAAGTAAAGTCCTGGAATTACAGACTTCGCAGTCGATTCTTAGGGCATATTCAGGAGTGTTCTAGTTCTAGATGCATAATTTATGTCAGTTTTAAAATTTAAATCAAGAAATTATAACAAAATAAACTGGCAGCCCCAACAGCGTTTTATCTATGTTTCAAATATAGAAAAAATAGAACGGCAATGTATACCAGTTTCAAATTTGACAGTAGCACTGGTCGAATAAATAAAACTAAAACGGATTGCTGGGGATACGTTTGTTTCAGTTTAATTTACATTATAGACCACCCATATGAATCTTGCAGCTGCTGAATTTGCTCTTAACGTACAGAATCATTGCATGATTAGTACTACGATCCTATTGACACTAAAAATCTTTCCAGGTCGGAACTCGAACATACGACAACTGGCTCGTAAGACCAGCGCTCTAGGCATTGAACCGCCAACCCGGATGTTTTTTTGCATAAATTACCTTGTAAAGAACTGCAATTTCCTTGAAAATTGTTCATTCATTTCTCCAGTTGGTAGATCATGTTGGAAAATGTCCAAATAATCTGATTTTAGCTATACCGGTCCTCAGTTTCCGGTAATAATGGAATATTCCCAAAATGAGCTCATTTCTTTTTTTTTCAGCCACGGAAACGTTCGTAATGGTCTTTGTGAGGTATTATTTCTTAATAGAGAGCTGAAACTTCTGAAAGAACTTCCTTATCAATCTGTGGATGCCAAATGAGTAAACTGTTAGCCAAACATTTTAGTGGCCTTTCAACTAATGAATATGATTAAGAAAACAATCTTAACAATCCTCTTAAAAAAACCATCGTTATTTTTATGTGTATACAACATTTATTAATATGAGAACTAATATTGAATGATTTATTATTAAATTAATAGAAAAGATATATTATTTAAGATTTTATTATACGTATTATACAATGATACGCTCTCAACTATTCCAATTAAAAGAAGCTAGCTCTTTTTCAATAAAAGTTTTCAAGTTCCTAAAATGAGAGTTTATACTCTTTGCAAAAAAGAACCAACTCGAATTGTTAATTATTAGCAGAAACGTGCATTTCTGGATAAATAGGACAATGTTCAAATTCTAGCAGCCCTGGTTTCGGCAAGAATGAGTGACCGAGTGCCCAGACATGAACGAGCTAAAGCAAGTCACTGCCCGCTGCTGGCTAGTGTGTGTTTGTGCGCGAGGTAAGCAAGCAGCAGCAATTTCAGTGGCATCTAGATAGCGAGCAGAAGACGGGAAAAATGTAAATTAATTTCTGTAATTAGCGATTGTCATTCTACAATCTGTAAATTTAAACCGCTTCAAAGTGCTGTAAATAGTGGAAATACTGGAATCAAAGGTGTGTGAAGTGGTTGGATGGCAGACATCTAACGAAAAAGTTACAAAAATGTGCAATCGGCTTTGTCTGGTGAACTCAGAAAACACGATTCGCCGGATTTTTTTTTGCTGCGTTCTGAGAGAACGTTTGTCGGCTCTCGCAGCCAGTGAATTATAACTTGCAACTGCGTTTGTATGCGTGTTGATCAGTTACGTATATACGCGTTGTCAAACGAACAGACGCATACACAAATGAGTTCTGCGGGTCAAAAACCAGAAGTGTTGTCAGTATGCTATTGAGAATAACCAGAATATTAATTAATTTAGAATTATTTTTTTGTTAACTTTATTAGTACTTAGTAAATAGTATGTAAGTCTGAATCAAATGGAACAATTCGCTAATTCATACAATCGAGCTAGGGAGTGTAGTAATGAGTCGAATTGTATAGGTATTTTTCCAAATTGTTATTATTACACAAACTGTTTATTTTCTTTCATCACATTTCAAGTTTCAATGAGTTTTTTTGGCTATTTCGTATTTCAATAATCATTGCAATTTTTTTGGTCTCTAGACTTTTTTGTTTAATAAAGATTCCAATATGACAACACTTCCGGGGAGTTCTGAAGTTTAATGGAAGATCATCGATTGTAACACTCAGCCTTTGTGTGAGACTCTCACTCAACGTGAGGGGCGCTCCTTTCTCTTGGAACCAACAGTTCGTTCAGGCGCTCATCAGACGTTCAGCTTCAGACAGACAGACAGAGAAGTCGCGAAAAAACAAATGGCGTAACATCGTACATTCGAAACGGGACGAGACCGAACTAGAGTTTGTGTAAAGAAGGACAGTGCGCTCGTTTTTAGCTAGAAGAAATCAGAATTCATAGTCAGGAATGCGGTTCGACTCCTGTTTCGTATGAAAGTAAAGTTATCTGTTGTATTTATCCGGTGTATAATATAATCCAACTTATTTTAGCTGTATATTTTGTATAGTGCAACTTTTCGGATAACATCCGCAGTGAACAGCAAAACTATCTCGCGGCGAAATAGATATCCGTGTCCAAATTGTACATAGATTTTATGTGTCTGAAACGGACGGGAAATTCTCGATGCCAAGCGATAATTGAAGCATATATTACGCATTTCCGGGAGGAAAAATTCTCCCTGTACAGTTAGTGATAGACATTTTTCGGTATTTTCACGTTCCCATCTACCGGAGCCGTGTGTGCGAGCGAGAAACAAAGCGCTTCTGGAATATCCAGTCCGACCGATTCCGCGGGTGAACAAGAAGAACAACACCTTCCGATGAGAACGTGAAGAACGGTGGCAAGAAGTGCGGTTTTCCCTATCGGATCGCGAGTCCCAAGAGCCCATCAAGTGCGTACTGCGAGTGATTGTGTGCGTGTGGTTCTACTTCTGGATCTTGAAAGAGCCCATAAAATAGCACAGTGGGCATTGGTGGCAGACACGGGCGTGGAAGTGGCTGGTGCAAAAAGTGACCTCTGGATGCATCCATCTCGCGAAGGAAGAAAAGCATAAAGGAGTACCTTCACTAGTGGCCGTGGAAAAGAGAGGAGGCGAAGCAGTGTTTGTGTGTGTGCTTGGAGCTTCCGGAAGAGTCCCGGATTGATGAAGTTGCAGATGTGTGCTATGGCCAAGCAGTAGAATCCTTGTGCCCGGGAAATACAGTGCGATTGTTTTTTTGTGTGGATACAACGAAAAAAAAAGTCATCCAGTGACCCTAAGTGAAGAGGATAAGTACGCACCGCGCTTAGTTTGAAAACGGGCGACTTCGGTACGGTCTGTTGTGTGCGTGCGAATATTGTTACACTGGTAGAGTGGTGGAAAAGTGTACCGCAGTGCAAGCTGAGTGATAAACCGCGACCAAGCAACAACAAATTGTGAATTTGTTTTCAAACAACCGGGGAGGAGCGACCACAACAAAGGAAGCATCTTATCTTTTCTTCGCGGAACAACTCGAGCAGGTCGTGTAGATCTGACCACGAGTTTGATTGGGCGTAAAGGTAATTTCAACCGATATGGTCTATGGTCTTAGAAATAATTGTTGGATTAGTAGTTCAATTTTTTTTCCCTTTATGAAGCCACACAGTTGTAAATAATAATAATGTTGAAGAATTTTAAAAATCGGGATTCAATTTTTGTGTTATAATTGGAAAAACACTTAGTAAATTGAACACATGATAATCGTGAGTTTAGTCAGTTAGAGTAGATCAATGTGATTGTAAGAAGTATTCAACACTGAAAAAAAAACATCTGATTATCACTTTTGTAAATAGAGACATAAAGCTATATCCGGCCAAAATAATGAAAATTGCGACGTTTTCTTATTTACGAAACGATCATTTATTTTGAATTTAACTTTTCCGGCGTAAAACTACTGTTTCGGCAAAATTTGATTGATTTCTGTCCGGAAATTCAAAAACGAAACTACTTACTCTATCATGTAGGTTATTGATAGTATCGACATGTGGTTAAATGATTTTCGTTGGTGACCAGCAATTTACATGGATTATTTTGTCTTGGTCGTGGACTATAAAGAGAAACATCAGTTTATTTAAGGACATTCCAATAGACGTACACGACTCCGAATGCGTAGTGAAAAATTTTTCAAACTTTTCATTCAATGGAAAAGGATTTATTCGTAATGTGTCGTATGAATCTTCGAAAAAAATTATTGTTTACGTTCGGGGGAAGATAATATGATGTATTCGACGTCTTAATGTTCGTCACAATGCACATTTCTATTTTCGTAAGCGAATTCAGTTTTTTCGTGTTTCCCAAGGAACCGTATACGTGTAGCACTGCAAGATTTGGTTATCTGAATCTCTTGCATCTTAATTACATTACTGTAAGAAAGTATTTGGAAACTGTTGACATTCATGATAATTCTTAATAGCACATGGGCTGAAAAGTTCCGGGCCTAACAAAGAGAACACGATTTTTTTGGTTCGAAATTGACTTTTTTCATCAATATAATCTCTATCAAGAGCAACGCAATCATTACAGCGCCGCTCTGATGTTTTAATACAACTTTTGTAGAACGATTTATCAATATCGATGCCTCAAAATAGGCCATTCATTCGGGCGAAATTTCTTACCGGCGAGCATATTCAAGTCTGCGAACAGCCAGAAGTCGCTGGGAGCCAAATCTGGTGAATATGGTGGCTGTGAGATCAATTCGAAGTTCAATTCATGTTGTTTTGCCATTGTTTTGATTGACTTGTGACGCGTTGCGTTGTCTTGATGAAACCAAATTTTTTTTGACAATTTTCTTTGCAATTGCAGCCTTTCTCAAGATAGTCGGTAAATATTACACCACGTACATTTCAAAATACCGAGGCCATAACCTTTCCAGACGATTGTTATGCTTTCGGACGAGGTTGAGTTGCTTCGGGCGCTTTGGACGAGGACCAGTTGCTGTCCACTCAGATGACGATCGTTTTGATTCCGGAGTGAAGTGATGAATCCATGCTTCATCCATTGTCACATATCGACGAAAAAATTTCGGTTTGTTACGTTTAAACATGACCAAACACTGCTCAGAAAAATGTCATCAACACGTTCTCATTTTTGGTCAACAGTGAGCAAACGCGGAATCCACTTTAAACAGAGCTTTCTCATGGTCAAATACTCAAGCAATATAAAGCCAACACGTTCTTTTGATTTCTTTACGATGTCAGCTAATTCACGTAACTTCACTTTTTGATCATTCGTTTGTTCATGTTACCGCCTCATTTGGACGTCCACTGCGTTAGGCATCATCGGTATCTCTACCACCACGTTTGAAGTCAGCAAACTAACGTTTTGTTGTTGTTTCTTGTGGAGCGGAGTCTCCATAACACTTTTCAAGCCATTGTTTTGCTTGAACGGTATTTTTTCCTATCAAGAAGCAGTGTAAAATTAAAACACGAAATTGTTACTAATGATTGAACTAATTAATAGAATACATACAACAGCTATCCTTTAAAGAAACTAAAACTAGCGCCAGCTATGTGTTAGGCCTGGAACTTTTCAGCCCATGTGTTATGTTTGAGCGAGATCAAAGAAACTGGAATAATTAGTTAATTAGTTAATTTGTCGATTGCGTCACTTGTACGATTATATCTTTGAAACTTGAATTGTCAGCCATATGATCTTTGAAATCAGACCCAATTTTAGTCTCGAACGAGCCTAAAATGGTTGATATCTGTTCGACCATGTGCGAGAAAACCGTTCGGAAATGGGTTTTGACGTTTACGCCATTTATATCATTACATCACCGGAACCGTGACAGCCATTTGAACTTCAAACCTGTTTAATGAACCAATAGTAGCTTCCAAACGAGAAATAGCGCATTCCTGGAAACAGAAGTGACACCCATTCAGTCTTCAAACCTGATCGATGAATTAGTTTAAGCTTCTAAACGAGCCTAAGTTTGTTAAAATCAGTTGAAAATTGATCGGTAAAAAAATTACGTGTTTTGTTGGTTGCGTCACCTATACACTAAGGTCTCTTTTTACACGGTTTTTTTTCGAACGGTTTTTTTATACACGGCTTTTTTTACACGGATTCCGGAATTAACACGGTTTTCGCAATTAACACGGTTTCTCATGAGAGTTTAAAAAGAACTGTCATTTGTTTTTTTGAGAAAAATTTTAAAAAAGGGAACAGGTTGTCTGTAAGAAAACGATTATAAGAGTTAATTTAAAGTTTGAAAGTTAACTAAAATCATTCATTCAACATTTCACGGGAGTATTGACTGTCGTTCCATAAAATGATTAATCAGTCTTCAGATCTTGAACCCCTGTCGTAAATTACACGAAAACGTCTCTTTCGCTCAGTTGTGGTGTATGATGTCAGCATCGTCATCGAGAATTTCGGAGCGTTGAAGAACTAGTCAAATTTACTTCAACTCTTCATCATATCGAGCAGTACAGTATTTCATACCCATTTGAATGATATAGCTATAGTAGTATTATGATTTACGCCGATGAAATGAGTTGCTTCAGCATGACACATAGTTAACGCTCGTATCCGTACTGTATTTTACAGTATTGTACTGTATTTTCGACTCAAATACTGTGTACTGTTTTCTACCCTCAAATCTACTGTATTTTAATTTGTACTGTATTTTTACACTGAAATGTACTGTATTTTTCACACTAAAATTTAATACAGAATTTTAAATCTTCAATGCATCGAATTTCGATCTGTGGCAGTACAAGAACAGTAACAACAAGTAGCGAATGTGAATGAGAACACAACAACAACACACACAAATTTTTTCAATAATAATTCTTGTTCAGAGCGCGTCACAACAATCAAGCGAAACTTTGATGATCAGTTTTTGACGAATTTCAAAAATCCCCAAAAAGGAAATAAAAAATAATTGAGTTTATGAACTTGCTTTGAACGATTTGTTTAGTCTTGTTAAGACGTAGAGCCGTATTGAGTAAGTTTTACATGATATGCGAATACAACTGTGTGATGAAAACCGCGAAAAAGCTACCGCAGGGACGGTACTCGAACCCCAAAATAGTTCTTATTCTCCTAAATCGTTTTGCCAATTAAGCTATCCAGAATGTGAAACATGCAAAAAAACGGACTAATTGAGGGCTGAAACACCTTGCGGAGGGATTGTTATTGAGAAATGACTACAAGGCCGAAATTAATTTATTTAGCCGTCTACTGACAATGACTAGCGAATGGAATAGTTTTAGGGCAAGTTAAGAAATTATTTTATGTTCTTTACTTCGCCGCTTTAAGTGACGGTATCAAATTTTTAACACACTTTACCCTATATCTCCGGAACCGGAAGTCGGATCCGGATGAAATTTGGAAGTTTTGTATGGAACCGTGAAACCTTTCATTTGAACCTTATTTCGGTTGAAATCGGTCGCGCCATCGCTGAGAAAAGTGAGGAAGTAATTGGAAATTGGAATTTTTACACTAATCACCCTGTAATTCCGAAAGTCGAGCCGAAATATCACCATGTAATTTCGGAACCGAAGATCGGATTCGAATAAAATTCAGGAACTTTGTATGGGATTGAAATAAAAATCAGGAATTTTGTATAGGACAATTCTACCTTTAATTTGAATCTCAGTTCGTTAGAATCGGTTAAGCTAGTGCACTTATTCTCATTTTGTTGCACATATCACTATGTAATTTGGGAACCGAAAGTCGAATTCGAATAAAATTCACGAACTTTGTATGGGCTAAAAAATTCATGAAAATCGGTAATCATGTCCGAGAAAAGTAAGTGCAAAAAATGTTACATACATACATACACACATAAATACACACACATACATACATACCTACATACACATACACACTTGCAGACATTTTGCGTACTCGACGAACTAGGTCGAATGGTATATGACAAAGTCGGTTTTCACAGTGAAAATTATATTAGATATTTCTAAACAAAAGTTTTATCACTAACACTATCCTTTTGGTTCAGCAGTTCATTATAGTTTGAGTGTAATCGTCACATTATCTCCAAACCATTATTTCCTCTTCACAGATAGTCTGAGTGCAATTGAAGCCATTCGCTCAATCGCTACTGGCAAAAATGAACCGTTTTTCTTGGGTAAAATAAAACAGTGTCTGAACGACATATTGAATAATAATTATCTAATCACTATAGTCTGGGTCCCGGCTCATTGCTCCATTCCAGGCAATGAAAGAGCCGATAATTTAGCCAAACGTGGTGCTATTGAGGGTGAAATTTATGAGCGACCGATTGCTTTCAACGAATTCTATAGTTCGTCTCGCCAAAGAACACTTGCCAGCTGGCAAGCATCTTGGGATAGAGATGATCTGGGTCGGTGGATGCACTCAATTATTCCGAAAATATCGACAAAGGCATGGTTCAGGGGACTGGATGTGAGTAGGGATTTCATTCGTGTGATGTCCAGACTCATGTCCAATCACTACACGTTAGATGCACATCTCCTTCGAATTGGGCTCTCCGAGACTAATCATTGTGCTTGTGGCGAAGGTTATCGGGATATTGATCATGTCGTTTGGACATGCGTGGAGTATCGTGATGTCAGATCTCAACTAATAAATTCTTTGCGTACCCAAGGTAAACTATCCAATATCCCAGTTCGAGACATTCTTGCTTGTCGTGACCTTTCATACATGAAACTTATTTATCATTTCATAAAGAAAATTGGAGTTTCAATTTAATAAAGGCCCCTTTTAAGACTTAGTTCTGATCCCAGCTGCGTCCATGAGTTCAACCAATAGCTAAATTAGAATAAAAATTATGTAATGATACAAACAAAATCGAAACAGTTTATGAAATTATCAACAAAATGTCTGAAAATAACAGCTTATTTTATAATTTATAGAAGTTAATCGTTTGGTTCAAATAATATTTCCGAGTAGATTTCATAATTAATGACGAGTTACCTAAGACGATATTTAAGTAATATGAGAATATGATTTAATAAATTCAAAACGTTGTGACTATGTTAGAATTAAATTAGGATAAGAATATTATGTAAAAGTGATGCTACGGCGAAGAAAAACTTATGTAAACTGCCTTAAGAAATAAACGTATTTATGAAAAAAAAAAAAACTATCCTTTTGGTAAGATTTTTCTGCTATGCAAGTTTGTCAGTTGTCGTTTGCTGGAAAATATGAAAAAACTGAAAATATCATTCGGTAGCTACCTTTCGATGTAAGGTTTTGCTTCGACTAAACAAATATTTAAAACCGTGTCAAACACCTAATGGTCGGTTGCTACTTAGTAATTAACCTTTAGCAGTGCTAATGTCTCTATTAGCAGTATAAAAATCCAGAGAAACAAAGCCATTTCTTCGATATACGAATTTTCTAACAACAGTTACTCTACGTCCATTATGCCCCACCTTCGATTCAACAGAATGCTTCGAGTTAAAATATTGTTTAAAAGATTTATAACGGTTATTTAAACAAAATGTAGTGTTGAGAGGATTAAAAATGTTAGTTTCCAATTGTAATTAATTGATTATGTAATTGATTTTTGATGCAAAGAATATCTTCTTTATCTACTTTTCTTCTATATCGACATTTCAAGGGGCATATTGCATCATTGTTGTGGGGCGTAATGTCCCTTGTTGTGGGGCATACAGGGTGGCAAGTGGCCGGGAAGAAGTTGGAAATTTTTGTGAAAAACCGGGAAAAATATTACTAGCTCAAACATGAGTAACAGTTGTTAGCATCAAGAATTTTTTTCAACAAATGAAAAGTAGCAGACAATACCCAAATAGAAATCTTATCCTAATATAATACTAATATAGTCACAACGATTTGATTTTATTAAAACTTATCCTCTTATTTTTTAAATATCATATTATTTGAACCAAACGATTAACTGCTATAAATTATAAAACAAGTTGAAATTTTTATACATTTTGTTGACAATTTCATAAACTATTTCGAGTTTGTCTGTATCCGCACATCATTTTTATTCAAATTTAGTTATTATGTGAACTAATGGACGCAGTGGGAGTCAGAACTAAGTCTCAAAAGGGTCAATTATTAAATTGAAACTTCAATTGTGTTTATGAAATGATAAAGAAGTTTCATGTAAGAAAGGTCACGACAAGTAAGAATGTCTCGAACTGGGACATTGGAAGGTCTACCTTGGGTACGCAAAGAATTTATTAGTTGAGATCTGACATCACGGTACTCCACGCATGTCCAAACGACATGATCAATTTCGCGATAACCTTCGCCACAAGCACAATGATTAGTCTCGGAAAGTCCAATTTGAAGGAGATGTGCATCTAAGGTGTAGTCATTGGACATGAGTCTGGAAATCAAACTCACATCCTACTCACATCCCCCTGAAGCATGCCTTTGTCGATATTTAGGTGCATTCCCCGACCCAGATCATCTCTATCCCAAGAAGTTTGCCAGCTGGCAAGTGTTCTTTGGCGAGACGCGCTATAGAATTCGTTGAAAGCAATTGGTCTCTCGTAAATTTCACCCTCAGTAGCACCACGTTTGGCTAAAAGGTCGGTTCTTTCATTACCTGAAAAAAAAAACTTATTGTCCCATACAGTTTCTATGTTGAACATTCCATTGGAAATTGGGCCAACACCCCATGTCTTGTCCAACGATTTTTAAGGGTTTAACAGTAGTTTTAAATCAATCAGGAATTATCAGAGCTTTCTTAGTTATCAATAACAGGGCAATGAAAGCTCATTTTGAAAAATAAGGATAATCTGGATGCTTATGTTGGATTGAAATCCAGAATGTTATTGGTAGATGATCTGAATCAAAGTCAGTTCACTGCGAATGTTACATTGATCTTCTAGAATCACATCCAATGTAGAAGAATTTTTCATAGAAAATAAATTAGTTGGGCTATAGGGAATAAAAAATCATGAAGGACTCATACTTTCTGATTACTCCACGAGAGATGCCTAGCATTTAGAATCATATTAGGAAAAGGATAGATCGATATCTTCTGCGTTTTTACAGCTATCATTTGATTTATTTGCTCATCAACGCATTGACATCGTAAACATGCTGGGATGACATGACGGATGTACCTGTTGTTTATTGACTAACTATTGACTTTAATGTGTCTACATAAAAAAAAGTGTTTAAGAAAAGCAAGTCGTGGCAGCCGAACGGTTTTGCTAAGTCTTGGGTATATGTACATCTAATGATTTTGAATTGAGTTTTATCACATGAGAATTAAAAAAAATGGTCTGATAGGACATTTGTTAGTAATTAGTTTTATGGTTTTCATCACAATCAGAGCATGACAATTCATCTGTGGGCATCGTTCATTGAACAGATGTGCTTGCAAGCGAATTACTAAAATTTAAACAACGCATAGTGGGAAAAAATGAACCAAAAACGCGACGATTTTTTTGGAGGCATGATACAGCTGACCACAAAGCACTTTTTTTGGTGTAAAATGGTCAGTAAAATCGATTCCATGTATTTAGAAGGACCGCACGAAACGCTATCATGTTCATTTTACCCCAAGTTCAATTTTTATACTGCATTGTATTCAAGCTTAACTATATAACATGGAACCGAAGAACTTGCAGAAGAGCGAATAGTGTTTCCGATGTAAAAAAGTCTAACAAATCGATTTCATATAGTTTTATTGACAGCAGAAAACTCATTGTAACGTTTTACCCCATTTTTTTCTAGTTATAATACTCAGTTGAAATATGATCTACAATCCAAAAGCAGATCCAACACGATCTATTAATATTGGTTCATATTACGTGCAAAACATCTGTTATCCAATTAAACACAATGTGAATGAAAGTACTAGCCTGTTATACCTGTTTTACCCCAATTTATATCATAAGTCGTATTTCTGGTTAAACTTTCTTTCGCATACCGAAAGCAGGATGATTGCGGTTGATGAAAATCGATTGATATTACGAAGAAAGCTCTAAAAATAGGATTACAAATGAATTCAATGACCGCACGAATCTTGTTATACCGTTTTACCCCAATTTATTTCATAAGTCGTATTTCTGGTTAAACTTTCTTTCGCATACCGAAAGCAGGATGATTGCGGTTGATGAAAATCGATATATATATTACGAACTATCTTCCAAATGTGGAGCAAAATCTTAAAACTCAGTTAAAGGATAAATTGGGGTAAAACGGTATAATGAGATTCATGCGGCCATTGAATCCATCTGTTATCTTATTATTAGGGCTTTCTTCGTAATATCAATCGATTTTCATCAACCGCAATCAGCCTGCTTACGGTATGCAGAAGAACGTTTAACCAGAAAAACGACTTATGAAATAAATTGGGGTAAAACGGGTTAAACAGGCTAGTACTGTCATTCCCATTGTGTTTGATTGGATTACAGATGTTTTGAACGTGATATGAACCAATATTGGTAGGAAATATTGGATCTGCTTCGGGATTGTAAATCTGAATTCAACATAAAATCATATTTTTGCGAAAATTGTGGTAAAACGATGTAGCACGACGCATGCGATCATGGAGACTATCTGTTAATTATTATTTGAGGTTATATGCGAAACATAGAACTGTCTTGTTTAACCAATATTGGTCCAAGCACCGATCAGTAGAACTTTTTTTCTGTAAATTCATTGAAGAAGATGACTGGGGGTAAAACAGAATATAGTTATTTGTGGTCAATCTCATTAAAAACAATCCATTTATATAACTTATGAGCATATCAGGAATACCTTCCGATTGGTCGAATTAAATTTTTTCCTGAGTTTCACAGTTAGTTTTCGAAGTAAAGTCAGAAAAAAGAGAAATTGGAGCAAAACGGGCACGATAGTGAATTTTGCGGATCTTATAACTATCATAAATCGATCGTTTTTCCCCACTGCAACGTATGACAATTCCATATGACAATTTGTTGTACCATGGTCGCAGCCCTGGCAGTGACGATATTGTGTTAGGTTCGCTGTGCCACCGAACTGAGATTCCCACTTTCACTTCTGGAAGGAACGAATAAAGCTTTGTACAAAATGCTTTGAAATTGCCGGCATAGATTGTTGTTGGTTTTCCAGAGTGGCAAGCGTCCTTTTTAGGGATGTTTTGTTCCTTATTAATTTATTTTCCTTATTGATTTTTTTTGTTTTAATCATATGTATACAAAAAAAACCTGTTTTAATCCACCTAGTGGTGTAATGATGCCTTTCTCATGTACGTATAATATTGTGGTATTCTATTCAAAAATTTTCTCTTCGATTTTTGAAAGAAACCAAGTGATTGTTTATGCATAACATACAGAATAAAACAATGCTTTGATTGCGTAAGCCATCCTTAAGAGAACGAAATGGGTTCACTATTATATGCACTTCCGGCACCGGAACCCGAGAACCGGTATAATCGAAGTCGGTTCGTACGGCCACCAACTAACATGACACACAAACTCTTCTAGTACGCACCCTATAATTCCGGAACCGGAAGTCGGATCCGGATGAAATTCAGGAATTCCGTATGGGACCGGAAGACCTTTCTAAGTTTGTGGAAATCGGTCAAACCAGCGCTGAGAAAAGTGAGTGAGATCCATTTTGGTATATATGACCACTATTTCTGGTACTTCCGGAACCGGATACCGGGAACCAGGATAGCCGGAATCGGTTTGTTTAGTTGCCTACTGATAATGACTATCGATTTGTGTAGTTTTGAGACCAGTTTAGAAAAATTTTCACGTTTTTTGCTTCGCCGGTTTAAGTGACGGTGTACAATATAGAACACACTTTACCCTATAATTCAGGAACCGGAAGTCGGATCCGGATGAAATTCAGGAATTCCATATGGGACCGGAAGACCTTTCATTTGAATCTAAGTTTGTGGAAATCGGTCAAAAAATCGCTGAGAAAAGTGAGTGAGATCCAATTTGGTATATATGACCACTATTTCTGGTACTTCCGGAACCGGATACCGGGAACCAGGATAGCCGGAATCGGTTTGTTTAGTTGCCTACTGATAATGACTATCGATTTGTGTAGTTCTGAGACCAGTTTAGAAAAATTTTCACGTTTTTTGCTTCGCCGGTTTAAGTGACGGTGTACAATATTGAACACACTTTACCCTATAATTCCGGAACCGGAAGTCGGATCTGGATGAAATTCAGGAATTCCGTATGGGACCGGAAGACCTTTCATTTGAATCTAAGTTTGTGGAAATCGGTCAAACCATCGCTGAAAAAAGTGAGTGAGATCCAATTTGGTATATATGACCACTATTTCTAGTACTTCCGGAACCGGATACCGGGAACCAGGATAACCGGAATCGGTTTGTTTAGTTGCTTACTGATAATGACTATCGATTTGTGTAGTTTTGAGACCAGTTTAGAAAAATTTTCACGTTTTTTGCTTCGCCGGTTTAAGTGACGGTGTACAATATTGAACACACTTTACCCTATAATTCAGGAACCGGAAGTCGGATCCGGATGAAATTCAGGAATTCCATATGGGACCGGAAGACCTTTCATTTGAATCTAAGTTTGTGGAAATCGGTCAAAAAATCGCTGAGAAAAGTGAGTGAGATCCAATTTGGTATATATGACCACTATTTCTGGTACTTCCGGAACCGGATACCGGGAACCAGGATAGCCAGAATCGGTTTGTTTAGTTGCCTACTGATAATGACTATCGATTTGTGTAGTTCTGAGACCAGTTTAGAAAAATTTTCACGTTTTTTGCTTCGCCGGTTTAAGTGACGGTGTACAATATTGAACACACTTTACCCTATAATTCCGGAACCGGAAGTCGGATCCGGATGAAATTCAGGAATTCCGTATGGGACCGGAAGACCTTTCATTTGAATCTAAGTTTGTGGAAATCGGTCAAACCATCGCTGAGAAAAGTGAGTGAGATCCAATTTGGTATATATGACCACTATTTCTGGTACTTCCGGAACCGGATACCAGGAACCAGGATAGCCGGAATCGGTTTGTTTAGTTGCCTACTGATAATGACTATCGATTTGTGTAGTTCTGAGACCAGTTTAGAAAAATTTTCACGTTTTTTGCTTCGCCGGTTTAAGTGACGGTGTACAATATTGAACACACTTTACCCTATAATTCCGGAACCGGAAGTCGGATCCGGATAAAATTCAGGAATTCCGTATGGGACCACGAGACCTTTCATTTGAATCCTAGTTTGTCCAAATCGGTTCAGCCATCTCCGAGAAAACCTAGTGAGATTATTTGACACATACACACACACACACACATACATACACACACACACACACACACAGACATTGCTCAGCTCGATGAACTGAGTCGAATGGTATATGACACTTGGCCCTCCGGGCCAATTTTCACTAGTCGGTTTTTCAAGTGATTGCATAACCTTTCTATATGAGAAAGGCAAAAACGTTGCGTGTAACCAAATCCTCAAGATGACTAGCAAAAAGGCATTATGCTTTTCCTATATGCACAATATGTAACAATGAATATTTCCTATTTATACATCGAGATGTCCGAAAATTACTTCAGTCCTCAATTAGCGGGCCTATTATAATGTTCTTTTTTGGATATGGGATATTTCGATTTCTTCGCGTTTCGCCTTCGGCTCATCAGTGCTTAAAGCAGTTCAAATTGAACCGTCCACACTATTTATGTGACCCTTTAAGGATATAACACTAGGTGCCATATCCTATCTGACGTCTCGGACGAAAACGAGTGACGACTGACTACTGGCCGCCGCAGAATTTTAAACATTTAGGGGTTTTTTGGTTTGTACGTAAAGTACATGTTTAGTTTCGATTTCTTCGCGTTTCGCCTTCGGCTCATCAGTGCTTAAAGCAGTTCTCCGCCTCCGCCTAACAGTTCAATTTGAACCGCTAAGCAGACGCAAAGTCCACACTATTTATGTGACCCTTTAATGGGATATTTGTTCAGCAGCCTGCCCTGTATCCAGAAATCTTTTTTTTTTTGACATACTGTCATTGCCGGAAAAGCTCCCTAAATTCAACCTAGAAGTGGCACGTATTGCAGCAGTTCTGCCTCTGCAGTGGTAGTAGTAGTGAGCTAGCACAAGTCCATTGGAATGGTGTTCGTGTGTTACGTGTATCCGCATCACATCTGTTGAGAGTCGAAATACGCAACTCCCGGGATCCCAAATTTGGCAGCAGCAGCAGCCGCAGCAAGACGAGTCGACCGTGGTGCTTCTGTTGCTGAGAATCTGATTGGTTGAGGGGTAATGAGAATGGTGTGATGTGACGTGACGATGGTTTAGAAGTTTTTACTTTCTCACAATGTCTGCTTGACGTTCACTTCACTTGCCTAGCCTGGCAATTCTATGTTGTGAGTGCAACGATTGTGCCTGTCTCTGCCTGTCGGTTAGTTCAACGGGGCACGGACGGGGCTTATGACAGCCAGACGCATAGACACAGGTCATGGAACGCATGTTGCAACAGTCGTGCCAGAACAGGAGGCATTTACTGCAGGGACAGGAATGAAAATATGAGTATTTTAGTCATTTTGTTATTGTTGATTCGACAGGAAAAAGTATAGATTTGATACAGAGCGAAAAATAAATCATTTTGATCGAAGCATGTAATGGTCGATTTATTTCACCCAACTTATTTTCCATTTTTTGAATCGCATCAATACAGCAATTGATCATTTTCAGAAAAAAAAATCATTGCTCTAATGAAGTCCATTAAAAAGTTATTTTCTTGGTGAATAATTTCTCATATAACAGTTGTTTCACCCTACTGCAATATATTGTTATAAAAATGTCTTAATCACCCGAACCGACTGGGAAACAAAGACCGTATTCTGATTGTTTCGATTTAATACTTATTTTTTCGACCATATGATATACAGTATTCTTATGAACCTTGACTCGGTAAAGATTCGTCCATGACAAAGGAAGGCCAGTCGATCTTTGGACATGTCGGTGAGAAACAGAAGCACATCGAATCGTTTCATCGGTCGTTTGCTGGCTTTTCGTTTCTTTTATTTTTTGTTGCCCTGCTTCGTGAGTGTCTGACGTTTTACTTCTAGACAGTGCCTCTAGCACAAACAGGGCTCCTCCTCATTCATGGTTGTTGTTCTGATTTTCCACCGAAGCTGTGTGTTTGTGACAGAGCATGTTGAGTGCCACGAGTTGTTGACATCGCGCTAGACTTGTGTTTGTAACTGCTGTGGGGCACTCATCGGAACACGCTATTGTGAGTGGCGGGGCGCCACTTGGGAACGAGAAGATCGGCGTGATGGAAATACTGTTGAAATGAGAGGTTCACAAAATGTGTCCCACAATCAAGGTTTTTACTTCAAGGGCTAGTGTATTACCTATTACCTGATTTGCGTTCTAGTATGTAATCAGTAGACTGTGATACGAGGGTTTTCTTCGATATGTCAGACAATAAACGGACTTTCGGTGTCAAGTAAAATATGCACATTTATTGTTTGCAGGGTTTTGAAGACAGTTTTGCGATTGCCGTGATGTTTTGAAATGTACATATACCTTACTCAATGTTCTTTCAAAAGATTGAAGGATAAATAAAATATTGACATCGTAGTAGAAATAATATTAAAGCATTAAAATAAACAAACAATAGATTTATTCATTGATACTTTTCTTGAACGGCAGATGCAATTTCATAAATTTAATATATTTTACACTTTGAATTCAAAGATATTCTATTTTGAATCAGTGCTTATTTTCATTTCCCTTTGATTCAAATACATTTGATATTAACTTCAAAGCAAAAAGTTTTTATTTCTACGCGCACAGAAATAAATAAAATGAGCATTAAATTCAAATATATTGTAATTTGAACTCAAATATATTTCATTTCCACCTGAGTTTCATTTCACTTGGAATCAAATACAATTGTTATTTGGTTCTAAGCAAATTAGTTTTGTTTCTAAAATCAGGCTTTCGTGCGACTGTGTGTAGATTTTTTTTAATTCAATAAATTGTTATTTTTTGACTAATTATTGTAAATTAAATTTTAATGTATTATTGAAAGCATTTTGTACGCTCAGCTAAGTACGGTTGCGATATTGACTCCTCTGCTTCCTTTCTTTCAACAATTTTAGTGCTGATTCAATTTCTTTCAATAATTTTCAAAAGCTCTATTGTGAAACCGTTATCTGGAATGAATACAAATGTAAGTTCCTTATATACATACATAATTCATAACCTACCTATAACAACACTCACTATAGTATCGCACAATTCGAACGGTTGAAGGTAGTTTAAATTCGTTAACTGATTCTAAAGTTATTACTTGCTCGAACGACGTTCTCCGTTTGAATGATATCTTAGCAAAAGTTTTGTTAAATATCACAAAATCAACTAGTACAATTGTTTGAATCAATGAAAATACTTTAGAATCAATAATCTATGGCATTTGATTCAAGGACGAACAACTTTAATCGACATCCATGAATTTGAAGCTAAGACCTTCTAGAGTTAAACTTTTTAGATGGCAGAACCGATCTGAGATTTAAATGAAATCTAAAAATCATCTATGATTCAAATGAGAGGTCTTAAAATTCTATAAAACATCTTACTTTTTTAGTCAGATCCGACTTCCGGTTTAGGGGATATAGGGATATTTTGAAACAAATGTAAACCATACAGCTACTCAGGTGAATTTATCGGCTACACCGATTTTAGAATTCCGTTCCAGTATCGAATTGTTTCTCAAAGTTCAATCATTTTATCGAAAAAGGCCAAATCGAATAACAAAAACAAAAATTCAAATTAATGAATTTATGGCCCCATACAAAATTATAAATTTTATCCGATTCTGGAATTACAGGGTGATGAGTTTTTAAAACTCATACCGATATAGAAGACAATCCAAAAAAGCTTTAAAACTACTGCAATTTATTCGTCATATTAATTCATGGCCATACGAGTCGTTTTCGGTGCTGGTTCCTGAATACCGGTTCTGGTAGTACCGTAAATAACCGTAAACTCTAAAGTGGAACTTATTTCGTTCGGAACTTATCTCTTGGAATGTTCAATCGATTATTACACGTTTAGATTCAAATTCGATCCGATTTGCAGTTTCGACATTACACGGTAATGCCGGAATGACTGAAATCTCAAACTGCGTCTTAAAACGACGGTGATTAAAATAATGTCATGTGAACTAAAACATCGAAGAATATTCATCAAAAAACACATGCGGATTGATAAAAAAGGTATCATCTCACTGCTAGATGTATTAAGCACGTTTTTTGTTCAATTTATACTACCACATATTTGTTTCAAATACATTTAATGTACTGTAATAAGCAATTGAAATAAATAAATTTTTGATTTGATTCAAAAAAAATTTTAAATTTGAATCCATATCTTAATATATTTGAATCTAGTATGCATTGTCAAACTAAATTTGACTCAAAAAGAGTTTTATTTGATTCATATTTTAATCCAAAAATAGTTTTATTTAATTCTAACAATTGTTTGAAGTTGACTTAAAGACTCAATATATTTGAATCTATTTCTTGTGATCAGAAGACGTCATCATAAAATATGTGATAAATTATTTCAGGGTGGCAAGTGACCGGGCAACTAAAAAAATCGGGTAATTCCACCGGGCAAAACCGAGAAAACTGGAAATTTTAGTGCAAACCCGGAACAATCCATTGGATATTCGGCCAACACCCCATATCTCGTACAACGATTATTGAAGAGTTTCGCCGCCGTTCCAAATCAATCAGAAAGCATAAGATTATTCTTAGTTGTTATCAATAACAGCACAATAAAAGTTTATAATGAAAAATAAGGATAATTTGGATGCTTCTGTGGGATTTTTAATAAGCTTGAGAATGAATTTAGAAATTGCTGTTGGTCTAGTCGATAAGTTTTAAGAACTAACTGAATTAATTATTGTACTATTGGAAATTCCGAATGTTATTGGTAGACTATCTGAATCAAAGTCTGTACGAGTTCACTACAAATTTTTATTTGATCTGCTAGAACCGGATCAATTATAGAAGGATTTCCCACAGAAGATAAACTAGTTGGACTATTTGGAAATAAAATTGACTAGAAACCAGTGGAGAGTTCTTAATGAAGAAGTTGTACTTTCTGGACATATAATCTGATGACGTGAATAAGGGGCTGGGGTCCACTAGGAGATTGATAGTACCTATTAGTTCTCTCCGGACTGTACCAGCCTAGATGCCGTGTGGAATCCGGCGGAAAAAATGAACCAAGAATAGATCCACTGGGTTCCTGCTTCCATGTCGTAAAAGGCGACAATTGCAGGAGTTTCTTTTTCCTTTCAGTTATCAGATATTTTCAATGTTTTACTTCTGATTACTCTATTTTACTAAATCATCTCTTTATTCAACCTATCAATTTCCGTCTAGCTTCGTAGAAAAGTTTTATTAGGAATGATTTCTTCTTCCATGTTATTGATTGTCTTTCAGGATTATAAAATGAATGATAAAAATAAACCATTGCGCAAATCCGTTTATATTACAAAGTTAATAACAGAGATAACATATATCGGTATATTGAATACATAGTAAAAGACACTTGATATTAATATTTCAAACAGTAAATTAATATTTTTCTCGGTAGCCGGCTGCCCAGATCAACTAATATAACCAATTAATAATTTTAATAAATAATTAAAATAATAAAGCGGAAATAATAAAGAATCAAGACGCGTGTGAAATCTGTTGACCTTTGTTTGGTGATTTAAAATGATTTTATAATAACTGTTTAGAATATTTCAATGCAATGAATTTGGTCTAAATCCTATTCGCTCGTTTATTTTGTATCACGTAGTTTCATTTATAAAAACGTGCTTAATCCACCTAGCAGTGAGATGATACCTTTTTTTATCAATCCGAATGTGTTTTTTTTTGCATGACTAAAAAAAAACGCGAAAGGTGGATGCATAAACGAGTGACTGCATACTCGACAGCCGGCTGTCCGGAGTTTTGTTAATTTCGGAGATTGACTGTTTCGTGCATTATATTGCCAGCACAAAGTAACACATAAAACGATAATACTTAAAAACATTCTTGGTAGCCGGCTACCCAGAGCAATAAACACATGATAACATTATTAAAACATTTACTAACAAAGTATCCTCTCCTGTGATGCATGTGGGAATGCAGACGATTCCTCGGTTCTTAGTAGCAACATGCATCGAACTAACAATCCTTTCCCTCCCAAGTAGATCTGCATTCGGACGTGGCCGGCGTCGGTATTGATCAGCATGCATGGTTCAATACAGTTTGCACAGTGTGAAACAATGTGTTATTCCCAAACATGATACTTCAAAAAATCATTTTGCAATCTCAATTGGTCCAGATCAATAACGGAGTAGCAACACACGGGCGGTCTCTAATTCTAATTCTAATTCTAATTCTAATATAATCTGATGACGAGAATATGAATAAAATTGATGGTTCAGTTTCTTTGATGGTAAAGAATCTGGATCTGGCATTATGAAGCTGAATTTTGAAACCAAATGCAAGAACTGAATTCTTCACCTGAATTCTAAAACTCCATTTTTATGCTAGATTCTGGAAATGAATTTTGAACTTGATTTCGGGAATTGAATTCTGAAACTGAGTTCTAGAACTGAATTCTGAGTCTGGGTTGATGAACTGATCACTGAATCTGTATTCTGGAATTGAAATATGGAACTGAATTTTGGAACAGAATTTTGAGATTGAATTCGAGGCCACGATTCTAGTTCGGCATCGAATTCTGAACTTGAATCCAAGAACTGACCCCTGGACCTAAATTCAGATCTGCAGTTAAATTTTAGTTACAGAACTCCGGTCCTGGATTCAATTTTCAATTTTGGATCCAGAATTCAGCTCCGAAATTCTGTTCTAGAATTCAGAATCTTCGTAATCTAGTTTTTGAATTCAGCTTTTGGATCCAGACTCTAAAGGACTACTCACACATATCCGGTTCGGTTCAGTGCCGGCACGACACCGTACACGGATACTGATATTATTTAATTCGTTTTCTATGCGCGCATTCATACCTATCCGGCACCGTGCCGTTTCAGTGCAGCTCGACGTCAGTGTAGCGTCCTTCCGGCAAACTCAAATTCGTCGTCACCGATATTTTTTTTATTTTCACTGAAGTCGGTATGTTACTGCATTTGCTGTGCCGGAACGGAAGAGGCACGGAAACGGAACGGAAGAATTCCGACAAAAAAAGAACACTGACGGCGCACTGAAGGTACTTTCACCGAACCGTCAAGGAACTGAAATGTGTGAATAGTCCTTAAATCTGCGTTCTGGAGCTAAATTCTGAACCAGGATTCTGGAATGCATTTTTTAACTGAATTTCAATGTACACTGAGGTCTTTTTTCACGCGGTTTTTATGCGATTTCTTTTTATTGTGAAACATGTTTTCGTACGCCCGAAATTTTCAAGCGCCTTTGAATTAACGTGTTGTACACCAATTTCTGTGAAAATAACAGTCTATTATTTTTAATGAGAATCATCGAAATGGTGTTTAAAATACGTGTATTCAAAAATTCTTAAAATTTCCAGACGATTTTAATCAAAGGCAATTGTTTTAATGTTACCCGGGTTGGCGGTTCAATGCATAGGACACTGGTCTTATAAGCCAGTTGTATGTTCGAGCCCCGACCTGGAAGAAATCTTAGTGTCAGTAGGATCCATAGTACTAGCCATGGCTATGATTCTGTACACTAAGAATCGGCTTCGAAGCCTGTTGGAACAGAAAGGCCAAATTTCACAAAAGGAATGTAATGCCAGGGCTTTGCTTTTATGTGTTTTTTATGTTTTATTGAACCTGAAAATCTCGAAGTGATTTTTTCTTGAATATTTTCCAATAAATCTTATATTAATATTTATTTATTATTTAATATTTCATGTTAATATTTCGAAAAGAAATTCTCTACGTTTTGTTTTTTTATCAGTTTGAATCTTCTAGTTGAATTAAACAACATTCATCTAAGCGGGTTCGACTTTTGTGATACGCCCTGTAGATATTATTTTTGTAAGCCCATGTGCTGGAGTTGCAAAAACAAGTTGGTCAAGCGGTAATATTTAGGGGAAGGTGTTCGGTTGTCGGCAGTGTTCGGTTGCTTTTGTGATACGCCCTGTAGATATTATTTTTGTAAGCCCATGTGCTGGAGTTGCAAAAACAAGTTGGTCAAGCGGTAATATTTAGGGGAAGGTGTTCGGTTGTCGGCAGTGTTCGGTTGCCGGCACCCAACCGTAACTTTTGACAGAAAGCAGATAGTGTCTTTCCGACAAATGTCATGTGTGTGTAATAACAGCACGTTCTTTTTGTGTCGAATACCAAAGCAAACAGACGCTTGTACTTTTTGCTGCGCTGAAAACAAATTTTAATTGCGTGAAAATCAACACAAAAGTTTTTTTCTGACTTTTTTTATAGTATCATAAATTGAAGAGCATCAATCGAAACTGTGAGTGGATTGAATATTTATGAGGTGAAATCGATCTATTTCGTGATTTAATATCGGATGCTATCAAAATTTTCGCAACCAAAGTTCTTTTTTGGCAAAATGTCTACCGATTTCGGTTACCGGCACCCCATTTTTTTCGACAAATCGTGAAAAATTGTCAGTGATATGCAGTTATTGCAGAGAGAGGAAGCAAGCCAAAGTTCCGGCCAAACATCTAGCTGCTCGTACAGCAGATATTTCGGCTAAGAAAAAACGTGGAAAAAATCAACCAAATCAACACCAAAGGCGCCACCATCCAAATAATCGGCCTAGAGAGCCAATGCGAAGTCACCATCCGACAATAAAGACTTTTGTCCAAAACGCCTCCGGAAAGAATAAATTCCGGTTTTTCTTTGAATAATTGCTGTCTTTGCTTATATTTTTCCATTTTTAGCGAATTTTCTTGGGGTGCCGGTAACCGAACACCTTTTTTGGAATGGCCAAAATTTATCGCTTTATTAAATTAATAATAATATTTTTTCCATCAAATGAATCAACTTAGTTTCTTAATCAATTGTTAGCTAGGCACTTTAGCTTTCCATTGATGCATAGATGTCCGTATAATGTGCACGAAGTTAGAAGTTATGAGGTTAAAATAAAAGGGTGCCGGTAACCGAACACTCTCACCTAACTATGAGAGTAACTTAAACTTAACTTTTCGTTCAATATCTTTAAAAAGTGTATTTCTGTTATGATACTATTCTCATGTCTGCAAGTTTTGCGTTCATTTCCAACAGATAAATCTTACACAACTTTTGTGCAAGTTTTGAATTTTATATCATTGTTTTTCTTAAGCTGAAGGCAACTACACACACTGACCTAACAATTCATGAGGCAGCCAAAACTATGCGGACTCAGCGGAAAAATATTTTTTACTGCAAGGATCTCTATTCGGCTTATTATTTTTTGCCTTGCGAAGAGCATCATTTCGTTAGTTTTTCTTCCACAATAGATTTATAGCAATTTCGACGTATATTGTGTCCGACACAATTTTGACAGCCGTTTGGAAGATTTTTGATAAGTTGCACAATTGGTATAGCTACTCCCGTTTTACATGACGATGTGGAAGATTTTGCTGAACTTCCATAACTGCTAGTGAAACATGAACAAGTTGGTGATTTGCTGCATACTTGTTTTAAATGTGTTATTCTACAGTGATTTTTTCAGTAGTATTGTGAAACTCAACAGTGATAAGTTGCACAGCTAATTTTAATATATTGAAAAATCTTTCTGAACATATTTAACATAAATAACAATTCTAAAACAATTGTAGAACATCTTGAAATTTCAATAAGTTACATTTGCTACTTGGGTATTCTGACTTATACTGGGAGGGTAAGAACCTAAATGGGATTATGGAATAGGCAAACGCTGAATTAGAAGTTTTAACAAAGTATTTGGATGCAAAGAAACTTTGTCTTAATTTGGCCAAAACTAAATGGATGGTTATAGGAAATTGAATACAAACACTAATACTGCAAAAATAAACAACCATGAAATAAAGCGAGTAATTGTTTAGGAGTTTACTTTGACGAGAAAATAAATTTTATACAGCACATAGATTATATAATCAAAAAGGGTGGTGTTATTTGCCGTATCAATAGATATCTGACGTTTTGGTCGAAAATTGTCATATGTGAAGGCGGTAATAATGCCACACTTTGATCATTGCTCGACAATACTTCTTCATGCATCAGATACTCAGTTTGCAGAGAATTCAACGTTTGCAAAACAAGGTTACGAGAGTTTGTTATCCGATGTGGTCGTCTTACTCCAACGAGAACTATGTTGGACATGCTTCAGTGGTTATCTGTGCGACAAAGTGCTATTTACAATAGCGCGTTTTTTATATACAAAACGAAGACAGGATTGTTGCCCAACTATCTAGTTGATGATATTAGATACGGAAACAACATACACCAATAAAACACGCAAAAAAAATAAATGTTTGAAAAATTTATCGCAAAGATAAATATTTTACAAAGGTCTTCAAATATTCAACAATCTTCCACTAACAGTTCGGCTGAAAAGTTCGTATCGTTTAATAGAAACACACATTTTTTTTGCCAAATTTCGTTTTCATTATTCAACATAATTGCCATCAGAGGCGATACAGCGATTATAGCGATCTTCCAACTTTTCGATACCATTTTTGTAGTACGATTTGTCCTTTGCCTCAAAATAGGCCTCAGTTTCAGCGATTACCTCTTCATTGCTTCTAAATTTTTTACCAGCGAGCATTCTCTTGAGGTCTGAGGACAGGAAAAAGTCACTGGGGGCCAAATCTGGAGAATACGGTGGATGAGGGAGCAATTTGAAGCCCAATTCGTTCAATTTCAGCATGGTTTTCATCGACTTGTGACACGGTGCATTGTCTTGATGAAACAAAACTTTTTTCTTCTTCAAATGAGGCCGTTTTTTTAAAATTTCGTCCTTTAAACGCTCTAATAACGCTATTTAATAGTCACTGTTGATGGTTTTTCCCTTTTCAAGGTAGTCGATGAAAATTATACCATGCGAATCCCAAAATACAGACACCATAACCTTACCGGCCGATTGTTGAGTCTTTCCACGCTTTGGGTTCGGTTCATCGCGTGCAGTCCACTCAGCTGACTGTCGATTGGACTCCGGAGTGAAGTGATGGAGTCATGTTTCGTCCATTGTTATATATCGACGAAAAAAATCGGTTTTATTTCGATATAACAGCTCCAAACACTGCTCAGAATCATCAATTCGTTGTTGTTTTTGATCGATTGTGAGCTCATGTGGCACCCATTTTGCACAAAGCTTTCTCATATCCAAATATTCGTGAATAATATGTCCAACACGTTCCTTTGATATCTTTAGGGTGTCAGCTATCTTGATCAACTTCACTTTACGGTCATTGAAAATCATTTTGTGGATTTTTTTCACGTTTTCATCGGTAACAGCCTCTTTTGGACGTCCACTGCGTTCATCGTCTTCGGTGCTCATATGACCAGTACGAAATTTTGCAAACCACTAACGAATTGTTGCTTCGCCTGATGCAGAGTCTGGATAACACTCATCAAGCCATTTTTTGGTATCGGCGGCACTTTTTTTCATCAAAAAGTTGTGTTTCATCAACACACGAAATTCCTTTTTTTCCATTTTTTTCACAATAACAAAAGTAGCTACACTCAAAATGCAATATCTCACAAACTAATAATGAGACAGCTGTCAAATTTATACACGTATCTTTTGAAGGTTGGTACTAACTGAAAATGGTATGGATTTAATTCTAGTGGCGCCCTCTCATAGAAACGATACGAACTTTTCAGCCGATCTGTTAGATACAAAACAGTCAACCATTTTTCCTCAGTTCAAACAAAAGGTCATATGTAAAAGGCAATGTACAGTGATGGACATACACGGGAGAGTGATGCAACAAGATGTACATAATCAAATCAAAAGATGAATAAAATCAAACACGAGAAAATAGCATAAAATATCCTAAAGATAAACCGTCCCCCCGACTTCAAATATGCGTATGGGGTGGAGGCAGAACGATAGAGTCCGAGACCATCAAAGAAGAGAAGAATTTCGAAAATTTTGGACAGAAGCAGTTAAATAGTTTTACACAGACCTTAATGGCTGGAGTAAACACAAAAGATCGTAGTTTCTTCATGCAGCCTAGTTAAGAAATTGTAATTAGTTTTAGGATGACTATAATTGCACAATTAAATAAATAAAAATTGCGTCTTGATTTGAACAAACAGCAATTTAATTAAAAATTTAATCAGTCAAGATTTTATGGCGAACAAGTTTTACTTTGTCAATGTTCTTCGGTTTGCTGGAATAAACATTACTTTTTAAATAACATCACAGAAAGAAAGTCTGGTTCCTATACATCCGAAAACCGTCGATTTTTTCCGTTATATTAAAATTGTGTTTATCAGTAGAAATCGACTGAAAAATTAGCAGGATTATCTGACGTACATCCAATTTTCGTATGTCACTAATGTATTTTATGTTTAAAGTCCCCATGCAGTGGAATGATGCACGAAGGAAACGATTTTGAAAGCACTCAAACATCGTAACGAACACCAGTCACACAGATCTTTTCTACACAAAATTTTGTATTCAGCTGTGTGATTCATGTTCTGGCCATTATGTATTTGTAACTCGTTATTTCCTTAGTTTCTGGATTGAAGGTTCAATGCATAGGGCGCTGGTCTTACAAGCCAGTTGTCGTATGTTCGAGCTCTGACCTCAATCAGTAAGATCATAGTATTATCCATGTAATAATTATGTACGCTATGAATTGGCTGCGAAGTCTGTTGAAACAGAAAGACTGAATTCCATAAACGAAATGTAATGCGAAGACTTTGCTTTCTTTCCTTAGATACCGAAGAAAGGACAAAATTACGTATAATGCAATGTACAATTCCTTCCTTTGATACATCCAGTTGACGCACCCTGTGTAAGACCTACAACTGACTGGTATATTCACAAGTTTCTATGATCTACTAGAACCACAGTCTCATTGACTTAATGGGATGGAGCAGTGATTTCCTAATAGTCTATCTTCAAAGGAGAAATGAAGCTTTCGTTCAAAGTAAAGTTATTCAGTATTTTCAATATTAAAGGGTGTTTTTAAGATGATTTGAAATTTCAATAAAACATGCCAAATCATGAAATGACAATTTTTTTTGTTTGGTGAATAATTGTTTGACATTTAATATTTAAATATGATTTCGGGCATATGGCCGCTAGGACTATTTTTCACAAAGGTCATTCTGGAGGGCTTTTTCAAGCATTTGATGGAGTAATTCAGCAATGACACGTTGAATATTGGTTTCCAAAGCATGAATCGTTGCTGGTTTATCCACATAAACCAATGACTAAACGTATCACCACTAAAAGTGAAGTCAAATCACACGAACGCGGAGGTCAATTCACCAGTTCTTTTCTCGAAATAATATTGTCGTTGAAATGTTCTTTCAATAAGTCGATTGTTTCGGCCGCAGTATAACAAGTGGCCAGTATAACAAGTGACCATCCTGTTCACATTTCGTCCACATATTTTGAAGATTTGGCAACACAAATTCATTGATCATGGCTCGGTAGCGATTTCCATTCACGGTAACGCTTCGTCCTTCCTTATTTAAAAAGAAATAAGGACCGATAATTTCAACAGCCCATAGACCGCATCAAACAGTACATTTATCGGGTTGCATCGGTAATTCTTGAACAGTGTGTGGATTATCTTTGCTTCAAATTTAGTAATTACGTTATTTATAGTGGTTTTAGACAAACGATTATGTGCACCATAAAATTCACAAAGGGCTCTATAAACAGTTTTAATTGAATACTGATTTTGAAAATAAATTTCTACGATTTGGAAGCGTTGTTCTGGAAATAGCCTATTCATGATTATTTGCTAAACAATACTGAGTAGAGAGTACACTCTTTGAAATTACTTTAAAGGCAATAGAGTAATCCCTATTGAAAAAAACACACCTCATAAAAAACACTCGTTATAAGCCCAAAAAAGTGGAAATTTTTTTTCTTTATTTTAATTCTAAGCATAACACATGGGCTGAAAAGTCACGGGCCTAACAAAGTTAACACGGTTTTGTTGGTTCAAAATTAACTTCATTCATCAACGTAATCTCCATCAAGACCAACGCAATCATTCCAGCGCCGTTCAAACATTTCAATACCATTTTTGTAGAACGATTTATCTTTTACCTCAAAAAGGGCTTAGTTTCAGAGATAATCTTTTCATTCGTGCGAAATTTTTTACCGGCGAGTATTTCGTTCAGATCTGTGAACAGTCAGTAGTCGCTGAGAGCCAATTCTGGCGAATACGGTGGATGTAGGAGCCTTTAGACGTTTTATTCATGTAGTTTTGTCATTGTTTTAATTGACTTGTGGCACGGTGCGTTGTCTTAATGTACAATTTTTTTACCATATGCGGTCTTTTTTCTGCAGTTCCAGACTTTAAACGCTCCTATCACGCTATACACTGAAGTCTTTTTTTATGCGAGTTTACGTACCGCATAAAAAACCGCAGATTTTAACTCTGAAACTTCGCATAAAAAAACCGCATAACTCTGAAAATTCGCATAGAAACAGTCGCCTAAAATAAACCGCATACAAAACGGACCTCAGTGTATAATATTCACTGTAAATGGTATTTCCGTTCTTAATACAGTAGATAAAAATTACACCATCCCACAATACCATTTCAGCCGATTGTTGGGCTTTCGGGCGCTTTGTACGAGGTTCACCAGTTGCTGCCCACTCAGATGTCGATCGTTTTGATTCCGGAGTGAAGTCATGAATCCATGTTTCATCCATTGTCACATATCGACGCAGAAATTCCGGTTTGTTACGTTTAAACATGGTCAAACACTGCTCAGAATCATCAACACGTTCTCGATTTTGGTCAACAGTGAGCAAACGCGAAACCCACTTTGAACAGAGCTTTCTTATAGGAAAATGGTCGTGCAATATAAAGCCAGCCAACACGTTCTTTTGATATCTTTACGATGTCAGTTAACTCATGCAACTTCACTTTTCGATCATTAAAACGATTTTGTGGAGTTTAATGTTTTCTGGTGCTACCGCCTCATTCAGACGTCCACGTAGCACTTTTCAAACCATTGCTTCGCTTGGACTGTATTTTTTCACAGTGCAGTGTAAAACTAAAACACGAAATTGTTTTTGATCCATTGCACAGTGGTCCGAAACGGGAAATTAGCGTGACAAAAATATTTTCACTATTAAATATTAATTTTTTGTAGTTGGTGTCTTCACAAAAGTTGTTTATAATCAAATGGCATGAGCATGAACTTAGCGAGGCACCCCTCACCGATGATAACGCAAATAGGTGAATAATTTGTTGCTAATTAGTTACGGCAATTTTGAATTTCTTGCTCCATTTTTTTAAAATTTTTTGAGTACTTCGCTAAGTTCATATGAAGTTAGCGAAGCCCCCCTCCCATATATGCTTCAAAACAAATCGAAGCCCATTGAATAATTTATTGCTAATTAGTTACAGTAATTTTAAATTTGTTGCTCATTTTTTTTAATTTTTTTTGAGTACTTCGCTAAGTTCATATGAAGTTAGCGATGTCCCCCTCCCAAATATGCTTCAAAACGAATCGAAACCCAGTGAATAATTTGTTGCTAATTAGTTACGGTAATTTTGAATTTGTTGCTCAATTTTTTTTAAATTTTTTTGAGTACTTCGCTAAGTTCGTATGAAGTTAGCGAAACCCCCTCCCAAATATGCTTCAAAACAAATCGAAACCCAGTGAATAATTTGTTTCTAATTAGTTACGGTAATTTTGAATTTGTTGCTCAATTTTTTTTAAATTTTTCTGAGTACTTCGCTAAGTTCATATGAACTTAGCGAAGTACTCAAAATTATAAAAAAGAAATTGAGCAACAAATTCAAAATTACCGTAACTAATTAGCAACAAATTATTCACTGGGCTTCGATATGTTTGAAGCATATTTGGGAGGGGGGTTTCGCTAACTTCATATGAACTTAGCGAAGTACTTAAAAAAATTTAAAAAAAATTGAGCAAGAAATTCAAAATTACCGTAACTAATTAGCAACAAATTATTCACTGGGCTTCGATTTGTTTTAAAGCATATATTGGAGGGGGGCTTCGCTAACTTCATATGAACTTAGCGAAGTACTCAAAAAAATTGAAAAAAAAATTGAGCAACAAATTCAAAATTACCGTAACTAATTAGCAACAAATTATTCACTGGGCTTCGGTTTGCTTTAAAGCATATATTGTAGGGGGGCTTCGCTAACTTCATATGAACTTAGCGAAGTACTCAAAAAAAAAAATAAAAAAAATTGAGCAACAAATTCAAAATTACCGTAACTAATTAGAAACAAATTATTCACCTATTTGCGTTATCATTGGTGAGGGGTGCCTTGCTAAGTTCATGCTCATTCAAATGGCGGTCCTTTTGATGAAAAATGTTACTAGGGTGGTCCTCATTTAGATTGAAATCTGAAATCTAACTTTCTTAATTGAACTCAAACATGATTTAGTTGTACAATAAAGTTGTAGGAAATTTTATTTTGAGCAACTTTGCTGAAAAAATCACCTCTCTAGCTTTTCATTTGATCGAGTTACACCAATTTTCCTGAATAAAAGTAGGGTGGCTCCTGAAAATTCCCTTTTTTTGTTCTAACTTTTTTGTGAAGCGTTCTACGGAAAAGTTGTCTTCAGAAGACACCAACTACAAAGAACTAATATTCAATAGTGAAAATATTTTTGTCACGCTAATTGCCCGTTTCGGACCATAGTGCATTTTTCTGTAAATAACAAAAGTTGCGTCACTCTTAGCACAATAACTCACAAACTAAAGAATAGAATATCATAAAATTTTTACAGCAATAAAATTAGTATCAAGTACCACGATAAAATGGTGTATGGTTTTTTCGATTTTCGATAAACAGAACAGTCGGAATCATGGCAGCAGTAGAGCACCTCTTCTTTTTTATCTGTTCCTTTTGATCGATGCATCTCCTGAAATGTAATGAAAAAAATAACAAAATGAAAAAATAACACTTTTTTTCTTTGCATCGAAATGCAATGTCTATACTGACGTGCCGAACATTTTTTCCATTTTTTTAAAATTTTTTGAGTACTTCGCTAAGTTCATATGAAGTTAGCGAAGCCCCCCTCCCATATATGCTTCAAAACAAATCGAAGCCCATTGAATAATTTATTGCTAATTAGTTACAGTAATTTTAAATTTGTTGCTCATTTTTTTTAATTTTTTTTGAGTACTTCGCTAAGTTCATATGAAGTTAGCGATGTCCCCCTCCCAAATATGCTTCAAAACGAATCGAAACCCAGTGAATAATTTGTTGCTAATTAGTTACGGTAATTTTGAATTTGTTGCTCAATTTTTTTTAAATTTTTTTGAGTACTTCGCTAAGTTCGTATGAAGTTAGCGAAACCCCCTCCCAAATATGCTTCAAAACAAATCGAAACCCAGTGAATAATTTGTTTCTAATTAGTTACGGTAATTTTGAATTTGTTGCTCAATTTTTTTTAAATTTTTCTGAGTACTTCGCTAAGTTCATATGAACTTAGCGAAGTACTCAAAATTATAAAAAAGAAATTGAGCAACAAATTCAAAATTACCGTAACTAATTAGCAACAAATTATTCACTGGGCTTCGATATGTTTGAAGCATATTTGGGAGGGGGGTTTCGCTAACTTCATATGAACTTAGCGAAGTACTTAAAAAAATTTAAAAAAAATTGAGCAAGAAATTCAAAATTACCGTAACTAATTAGCAACAAATTATTCACTGGGCTTCGATTTGTTTTAAAGCATATATTGGAGGGGGGCTTCGCTAACTTCATATGAACTTAGCGAAGTACTCAAAAAAATTGAAAAAAAAATTGAGCAACAAATTCAAAATTACCGTAACTAATTAGCAACAAATTATTCACTGGGCTTCGGTTTGCTTTAAAGCATATATTGTAGGGGGGCTTCGCTAACTTCATATGAACTTAGCGAAGTACTCAAAAAAAAAAATAAAAAAAATTGAGCAACAAATTCAAAATTACCGTAACTAATTAGAAACAAATTATTCACCTATTTGCGTTATCATTGGTGAGGGGTGCCTTGCTAAGTTCATGCTCATTCAAATGGCGGTCCTTTTGATGAAAAATGTTACTAGGGTGGTCCTCATTTAGATTGAAATCTGAAATCTAACTTTCTTAATTGAACTCAAACATGATTTAGTTGTACAATAAAGTTGTAGGAAATTTTATTTTGAGCAACTTTGCTGAAAAAATCACCTCTCTAGCTTTTCATTTGATCGAGTTACACCAATTTTCCTGAATAAAAGTAGGGTGGCTCCTGAAAATTCCCTTTTTTTGTTCTAACTTTTTTGTGAAGCGTTCTACGGAAAAGTTGTCTTCAGAAGACACCAACTACAAAGAACTAATATTCAATAGTGAAAATATTTTTGTCACGCTAATTGCCCGTTTCGGACCATAGTGCATTTTTCTGTAAATAACAAAAGTTGCGTCACTCTTAGCACAATAACTCACAAACTAAAGAATAGAATATCATAAAATTTTTACAGCAATAAAATTAGTATCAAGTACCACGATAAAATGGTGTATGGTTTTTTCGATTTTCGATAAACAGAACAGTCGGAATCATGGCAGCAGTAGAGCACCTCTTCTTTTTTATCTGTTCCTTTTGATCGATGCATCTCCTGAAATGTAATGAAAAAAATAACAAAATGAAAAAATAACACTTTTTTTCTTTGCATCGAAATGCAATGTCTATACTGACGTGCCGAACAAAAAAGTGTTTTCGACTTTTCTGGCCGATGCAGGTTTGGTCATTCAGGGGTTAGCCAAATTTTGTGCTAGGGCACATAACCGAATATTTGATATGTTCACGTTTCGTCTTTGACTCATCAGAGCATAGCAGTTCAAATTGAACTGCTTTATGCAAAACTCGGCAGTTCAATTTGAACAGCTAAGCAGACATAAAGTTTCTGCTATTCACAGAACACTTTTTTCTTTGCATCGAAATGCAATGTCTACATTGACGTGCCGAATGTTTTAACGGTTTCTCAAAAAAGGCCACAAAACAGGCCTCAAAAGTGGCAGTTGAGTGACAATTCAAAAGAGAAATATCAATTTGTTTGATACATTTTTACACTAGTATTTTTTTTTAATATGCATCAATAAGTAGCGGAGAAAATTCAACAATGGCAGTTTTCCTAAGATTGCAAGTAGAACCTTAACCATGCGGTCTTACCCAACTAACGATCTATTTTATTTTCTGTCGTTTGTCCAGTATTTAGAGTAATTTTGTCCATTTTGACACTTAGTTGGTAGCTTGAACAACAAGGAACTTTTGGGCGTTCAGTGCGTTTTTCAAATTTAAATACGTAAATGTTTCCCTAGGTTACAAAGACTTTTAGAAGAGGGTTTATTTGTATTTTTTTTTCATAACCAAGTCCTGTTATTTTTTCTCTTAGAAAAAAAAGGTGGTGCTCTCATTACCATATAGCAATTGTTGAAGGGCATTTTGTTCATAGATAGCATCTTCGTCCATTCCGTTGTCGTTGGTATGGATGCTGGAAGCATTTTTGTTTTGCTTCTACGTCTTCTCATTGTCTCTGTTGCACTTCGAAGAGTTACAGTCGGTTGTAATTGTAGCAGACGCATCTTGTTGTACATTGACTGCTGTTGATGGTTTAGTAAATGGTACAAGTGCTGGGGCAGCAGGGACTATGTCTAAGGGCTTGACGACCCCTCCCCCGGCAACTGCGAGTTGTAGGGCTTGCCTAGGATGCGGTGGGGTTTGGCAGTGGGCTCTGCTAATCCTCTACAAAAAGCTGCATGTATCCGCAAGCAAGTCCTACCAAAGCGATCGTGTGCCGCTCAAAGTGCACAAGCCCAACGGGAGTGCCGACTCGGCACGTTAGGACTAACGCCAGTGAGGTCCTAACTATGGTATACTGGCTACCACACCATCCATGGATACGACACGGTAGATCGGAATATATAGAGAAACTAGGGCTGACAGCTGCGGTATTCTACTCCTTCAGTAAAGCAGGGTGGAACCGGCTTGAAATGGCGAGTAGGCTAATGCCGCAGCTGCCTTCCGTCCCATAAAACCGTGGCAGGCCTTATGGCACGCCGTCTCACCTTCAGCCACCTGGTTGGGATGACTGGGTGGAAGTAGGTTCAGATGCCCTTTTCCTGATTTGCGCTGATCCGGCTCTGAGCGTAAAGCCAACCCTCGCATGGCCTCACTGCACCGCATAGGTAACCATGGGATCATGATAGCGACTACTTTCGGCTGGGTTTGACGGCAGCCATAAGGGGGACCCATATAAAATCATGAGTTCAACACCATCAACATCGGCGTCGAGTGAGGAGGTAAACCCTTTCGCAAGAGGGGGTTTGAGGAGGTCTCCATCCAGAACGGGTGCGAGAAAGGAGAGCGAAGCAGTAGCTGAGGAGACGAGCGACAGCAATGTCCACGTCAAACCAGTGAACCAGCCTGAGTCCCAGGAGCGAGCGAAGGAAATAATCAAGCCGAGTATGACAGCGGTCATAGAACAGCTCGACGCGATTATTGAATTCGCGCAGGAGAAATCCAACATCAGCAAGGAGCTGAAGGCGAACTTGCTGAAGCTACGTAAGGCCGTGAACGTAGCTAAAAGGGACCAAGAGGCGTTGATAGTGCGGCTAGAGGGTGGCGGAAAGTCGGAGAAGTGTTCTCAAACAGAGCCCTTCATCTTCGATACCGACAAAAAACAGGAGGCGGTCGACTATGCGCTCCGGCTCACGATTGAGCGGAATAAACAGCGCCGGAAACGCGCCAGGGATTCTCCAGGCAGTAAACGCCTGACTCCCAAGGCCAAAAGGAGCAAAGACCATGGCGGAATTGATGGGGCGAAGGAACGTGGCGAGGGGCTCAACCCAAACCTCGGCACTCGAACCCCGGATCCGAGCCATGTAAGCGAACCCGGCGAGAATCCATGGGTGAAGGTCGCCAAAAAGAAAAAGGTCCCAAAAGAGGCCGGGCCCATTCCCGCGAGGAAGGCTAGGGACAAAGGAGAGGCTTTGTTGGTTAAGGCCGACAAAGAAAAGTACGCCGATGTGCTCAAGGCCATGCGGAGCGAGGCAAAGCTTGCTGAGCTTGGCAAAGAGGTTCGCAGCATTCGTCGTACGAAGACGGGAGAGATGCTGCTCGAGCTTAAAAAGGGAGCTCAGGGCGGAACGGAGCTTGTTGCGCTTGCCCAACAAGTCCTGGGCGATACGGCCGAAGTTAGAGCCCTGCGTAACGAGGTTGCACTCCAGTGCAAACGGTTGGACGAAATCGCCACCGCAGAAGAACTTGCCATGGCCATCAAGGAGCAAGGAGGTGTGGATGTCTCACGGGAATCCATCCGCATGAGGAAAGGACCACAGGGCACCCAGATAGCTACATTTAAGCTATCGGCCACGGATGCCAATAAGGTCCTCAAAGTGGGCAGGCTAAAGGTCGGATGGTCGGTATGCCCAGTGACCGCTTACCAACCGCCGGTGGTCGACATGTGCTTCAGGTGTTTCGAACCTGGCCACAAGTCGTGGAATTGCAAAGGCCCAGACCGGAGCAACCTCTGCAAGCGTTGCGGCGGCGAGGGGCACAAGGCGTATGCATGCGAAAGAACGCCACGTTGCATGCTATGCGCGAGCAAGAAGAAGGCCACAAACCACGTCATGGGCGGACCTACTTGCTCAACAAGTGGAGGGAGTAAATCAGCATGCAAGTAATACAGCTGAACCTTAATCACTGTGCAGCTGGCCAGCAATTGCTGCACCAGTCAGTGACGGAATGGGGCATTGATGTCGCGATTCTTTCGGATCCCTATCACACACCGGTAGATAACGGGAACTGGGTGTCTGACGAAGCCAAAACGGTGGCGATCTTGACGACTGGTCGATACCCAGTGCAAGAGGTGGTGAAAACACAAGCGGAGGGAGTAGCCATAGCTAAGGTAAACGGAGTTTACTATTGTAGCTGCTACGCACCACCGAGATGGTCAATAGACCAGTTCACTCGGATGGTCGACATGTTGACCGCAGACCTGGTGAGTCGGAAGCCGGTGGTGATAGCCGGAGACTTCAATGCCTGGGCAACGGCTTGGGGCAGCCGCTTCACCAATAGGAGAGGACAGACGTTACTGGAGGCCCTCGCCAAGTTGGACGTCATGTTAGCGAATGATGGACTGAAAAGTACCTTCCAGCGGAACGGAGTCGAGTCGTTTATCGACCTGACTTTCTGTAGTCCCGGCCTAGCTGGAGATCTTAATTGGAGAGTTGATGATGGCTACACCCATAGCGACCATCTAGCCATTCGCTACACGATCGGCCAATTGGCGAGAAACACAAGGAGGAGTAATACTCCCAAAACTCTTGCGTGGAAGGTGGCTAACTTCGACCGCGAAACGTTTTGCGCTGCCCTCGAATTAGAGGAGCACAACGCGAACCTGAGAGGGGACGAGTTGGTCGCTATCTTGTCACGGGCGTGTGACGCGACCATGCCTAGAAAGGCTCAACCGAGGACCAATAGACCACCGGTCTACTGGTGGAACGAGCAAATTGCACGCCTTCGCGCATCCTGCCTCAGGGCTAGAAGAAGGATGCAAAGAGCTCGATCAGCGGAGATGAGGATGGAGAGGAACACGGCGTTCAAAGCGGCGAAGCTAGCACTAAACAAGGCCATCAGCGCAAGCAAAAGAGCCTGTTTCGACAAGCTATGCGAGGGAGCCAACTCCAACCCATGGGGCGATGCCTACAGGATGGTGATGGCCAAAACGAGAGGGGCGCTAGCACCCCCTGAACGTAGTCCGGCGAGGTTGAAGGAGATCATAACGGTCCTCTTTCCCCACCACGACACGTCCCCCTGGCAGCCAGCTCCGCTACCAGCGAATGAAGTCGTAAAGGTGACGAACGAGGAGTTGCTCACTGCGGCGAGATCGCTCGATACAAAGAAAGCCCCGGGGCCAGACGGTATCCCGAACGTGGCTCTAAAGGCGGCTATAATGACTAAACCGGACATGTTCAGGGAGGTCATACAGAGATGTCTGGACGAGCGTATGTTCCCAGACATTTGGAAAAGACAAAGGTTGGTACTATTACCGAAACCTGGGAAACCCCCAGGCGATCCTTCGGCGTATAGACCAATCTGTCTGATAGACACTGTGGGTAAGCTCCTTGAGAAAATCATCCTCAACAGGCTAGCCCCCTTCATAGAGGAGGCAGGAGGACTGTCCGGTCAACAGTACGGGTTCCGCAGAGGCAGGTCGACGGTGGACGCCATAACATCGGTGGTAACCACGGCGGAGGTAGCTATACAGCGCAAACGACGAGGGATCCGCTACTGTGCGGTAGTAACGCTAGACGTCAAGAACGCGTTCAATAGTGCTTGCTGGGCAGACATTGCTGATTCCCTACTTCGACTAGGAGTACCGGAAGGGCTGTACAAGATTCTGGAAAGCTACTTCCAGAACCGAGTATTGCTCTATGAGACCGACGAAGGCACACGTAGCACTCCAATCACGGCTGGAGTACCACAGGGATCTATCTTGGGCCCGATCCTGTGGAATATAATGTACGATGGAGTACTGAGGTTGAGGCTCCCTCCGGGTGTCAAGATAGTCGGGTTCGCGGACGACGTCACGCTGACAGTCTACGGCGAATCCATCGAAGAGGTCGAACTGAGTGCATCACACTCAATCTGCTTGGTGGAGGACTGGCTGCGTAGCAGGAAACTGCAACTCGCGCACCACAAAACAGAAGTGATGGTGGTAAATAACCGCAAATCGGAACAGGAGGCGCTGGTACATGCCGGAGACTGCGTGATCCCCTCCAAGAGATCACTGAAGCAATTGGGTGTGATGCTTGACGACAAACTCAGTTTCAGCAAGCACGTTGAATACGCCTGCAAGCGCGCATCAACAGCGATCGCGGCGCTCTCTCGTTTGATGGCCAACAGCTCGCCTGTGCGCTCCAGTAAACGAAGGTTACTGGCAGGAGTGGCAGTTTCGATCCTCAGGTACGGCAGCCCGGTATGGGCGTCGGCACTGAATGTGGAACGCAACGCACAGATGCTGGAGAGTACGCATAGACTGATGTGTCTTCGCGTAATCAGTGCATACCGCACTGTATCGAGGGATGCGGCCTGCGTGGTTGCAAGCATGATGCCTATCAGTCTGATAGTGAAGGAAGACGCGGAGCGCTACAGCATGCGAGGAGACAGGAACGCCCGTAGGGCCTCCAAAGCCGCTTCTCTACGCAGATGGCAACAAGAGTGGGACAGCTCAACCAAGGGCAGGTGGACACATCGGCTCATACCTAGGGTCTCGAGCTGGTTAGATAGACCTCACGGAGAAGTGAACTTCGGCCTGACGCAGTTCCTCACAGGGCACGGGTGCTTCAGATGGTACCTCCACAGGTTCGGCCACGCGACATCCCCTGTATGTCCTGGCTGCCCAGACGAGATCGAGACGGCTGAACACGTCTTGTTCGCATGTTCCCGTTTCGCGGCTCAAAGGAGTGAGCTACTGGAGGCATGCGGCAGGGACACCACACCGGAAAACCTGATCCAGAGAATGTGCCACTGCGTAGAGAACTGGAACGCAGTGTCGACCGCGGCATCCCAAATTGCGGGAATATTGCAGCGGAAATGGAGTGCGGATCAACAACAGGTCAGCCGCGTACCGTAGCAGGCTCAAGAGGGATCAGCGAATAAACGTCGGTCCGGGAGAACCTTCTTCGTCGGGAAGCTCTTCGTCGGAGTAGTCTAGATCCATCGTCGGGGACTAGACGAGTAGTACGTAAAACTGTTAGGATCGTCGGGGCGCCAGTGAACCGGAAGCTTTCCTCCAACCGGAATCACTGGATCGACCCAGGCATCCTCTCGGTCGGGCGTTGACGGGTATCGAAGGCGTCGGTTTCGGGAGGGCCTCCTTCGTCGGGGAACTCTCCGTCGGTGTAGGCTAGATCCTTCGGCGGGGGCTAGTCGAGTAGCCGCCACAACACCGATTCGAGTCGTCGAGGCGCCAGCGAACCGGAAGCCATGCTCCAACCGGAATCGCGGGACCGACCTCGGCACTCCATCGGGTGTCCCGTGTGGTGTAAGAGACTCGGTGTCGGGAGATTCTCCTTCGCCGGGGAAATCTCCGTCGGAGTAGTCTAGATCCTTCGTCGGGGACTAGACGAGTAAATCGTGGTGTAATACCGCTAGGATCGTCAGGGCGCCAGTGAACCGGAAGCTTTCCTCCAACCGGAATCACTGGACCGACCCAGGCATCCTCTCGGTCGGGCGTTGACGGGAATCGAAGCGTCGGTTTCGGGAGGGCCTCCTTCGTCGGGGAACTCTCCGTCGGTGTAGGCTAGATCCTTCGGCGGAGACTAGTCGAGTAGTTCCGCGACGTAGCATCAGTTTTGGGTCGTCGAGGCGCCAGTGAACCGGAAGTTACCCTCCAGCCGGCATCACTGGACCGACCTCGTCATCCAACTGGTCGATCCCTTGAGAGCAGGATGCTGATCCCCATTCTGCATAAATCTGGGGAGGGTGCTGTGAGCACCAATAGCCTTCCACCCCGAAGTAATACCTAGCGGTGGTGCCGGGGAGGTAGGGTTGGAGATCCAAGGTGTTTTAGTGGGTAGTTCCAATCAACAGTTGGGTAGTCCTGTGGAGAGTCCCACACTCCGTGCGTAAATGCATTTCACCTTGTAAAAAAAAAAAAAAAAAAAAAAAAAAAAAATGGTACAAGTGCATGCTTAACACCGGTGGTCCCAAAACTAGTTGATTTACTTGACACCTGTACGGAGGAACTTTGATCAATGTTGGTTGTGGGTGTGTTTTGTTAGTTTGCTCGGAAGGCTTACCGGCTTAGAGTCATGTCACATGTCAGGCCAAGATTGTTTCAGTTTTCATTGTTTTTGCAAAATGCCGGCGCTTGCAAAATGCCAGTTACTCATTGTTGCTCCAAAATAGGAGTTAAAATCCCAAAATAGGAGTTAAATGAACCCATTTATTGAATTAAAAATCTCATTCCTATTCAATAAGGCATTATTTTTTATGTTTTTCATTCGGTTTACTTAGTGAATGCTCCCAACCCGAAATTCAAATAAAAAAAGAACCTAAATTTAGTGAATAAAGCAGGTCAGAATGATGCATTAGTTCAAAGGAAAAAAATGTTCTCATGCAAAAACAGTGTTCATTTCAAGCCACGGAAAAGTGAAAACACCAACTCGTGGGCCTTGTTTGTTATGCTACGAGTGGGTTATTGCATGTTTACCTCATAGAACTATTCCGTATATAGTTATGTTTTTTTTATTTATTACATTTAGCACTATTAATCTGTATCCACTGTTTTTTCTCTCTTCTTTTCTCGAATGGACGCTGTTGCTCCCGTTTGCGCACACACACATCATAGCTGCACTATCCACTCGAGCCAGAGGCGGCTGCTATGAAGCTGCTTGGGGGCCATGACGATGGCGGCGGACGGGGAGCGCCTATCCGGTCACAGGACGACGCCGCAGTGGGCTACGTTTTTCAGCGGCATCCAAACGAGACCGAGTTCAATCAGTTTGCTCAAAAGCAGTCCCGGTGGGCTTCCGGGGACGACGCCATCATCGATGTGAGTAGTGCACTGTGTTTAGATGTATGTTCTGAACTTGTCCTTGATCAAATTAATGTTTCTTCTTATTCCAGAACCAAGACAAATGGAAATACAATCCGACCCTTACCAACAACAGTACGGGCGGATTGCTTCCACCGCCGACCATGCCTTCGATGAACAAACATCAAGCACATCAGCAAATGCAGGCCCAGCAACAGCAGCAGCAGCAACTGCCAATGATTAACCATCCTTCCCAGCTGGCGAACCATTTGAGCCACCAGAACCATCTCAACCAGACAATGCTCAATCACACTGCCATGGGCAATGCGGCGGCAGCAGCAGCGGCTGCCGGCGGTATGCCAACGATGCAAATGCCAATGCAGGGCGCCGGAATGTACGATCACCTGCACCCGCCGAATGTGAATGTCAATGGCGTTGTGCCGAAACATCCGCAGGGCCAGGAGCAGTTAGTTTTTCTCGGTGGTGGACAGCAGTACGGTGTCCTGGCTCCCCAGAATCAGTACATCGCGAGGAACAACGCAGCGGTAAGTGAACGGATTTTCTTGGTTATGCCGGTTCGGTGATACCGGATTACAATGGTTCTTGATTCTCGAAATTGAAACTAACCCGTACCTCTGTCATGGTGCAAAATCCGAGAAGCACGCGTTGACGTCGCATATGAATAATTCGCTCGACAGCATAACCCCAGTTTTAGCGTGTTAGGATTTGTTTTAAAGCAACATGCTGTTCAGCAAGACTCATCTAGTTCGTTTGAATTCCAACTGGAAGCAATGCGAAAAGTGCGAGGCTACGACTGTCATTATAGGTACTCACAGTTAGCACTGACCGTCGGAAAACACGAATCGGAAAGCAAATATTGCAGTTGTACAGCGTGTAAACAACACCTTACATCCTTGCAGATACGCTGCAGTTGCACACTGAACGCGGCATTCAGTGTCAGTGCTAAAAATGATCGGTCGCATATTACGAATCGCCTCCAAAGTTTACTGCAGAAAGAGCCTCCTCCTTAGTTCGTAGCGAAGAGCCCGTCATGTCATTGACCTGCCTCTCCGTTACCGACTAAGCCCGTGACATAATTTAAGAACAGGCACTTGGTTGGTGGTGAATGAGAAGACACACACAAAAGCCGGCTCTGCAAACAAGTTCTCGTCTTCGGCGACGGCAGAGCGCGGTGGCCGGCCTGCTGCTTCGTGTGGCGATTTTTGCCCGTCCTTGACTGTACCGCGCAAAAGCCAAACACCTTTCGTCAAGGCACACATATAGGCATCTACACCTAGTTTATTCGTCTGCTTTTATGTGGTTTCCTCTCTTTATTGTGCGGCGCATTACGCTACGCGAAGGATGGAGTTTTCTATACTCACGGTTACACGGGCCCACGTTGATGGCGACTGGCACACAGGTACGGCGGCGCTCTCCAGTGTGGAATGGGAAATCCGGTAAAGTATAGAATTATGGTCAGTGTGCTCCAGCTGTGTGTTTGTAACAGCTAATGCATAGAGGATAGAGCAGCTATTTTTTGCACACCAATCTGATGTTATGCTATTCTTTCGTATCTTGATTGTGCTCATCTAGTAGTTCAAGCACACATGCAAAGAATAATTGACTGTTTTAAAGCATGAAATGATTTTTTTTTGCTTTCTATCATTTACTGATTTGAAACGTGTTTCTGACAAGTCTTTTAAATGAGCCGCTGTAACAACCAACATCAAATTGAAGCAGAAAAATATTGTTTGAAATGTGACTTTTGCAATGATCCTGCTATGGTTTGAAAACACGTTCCAAAATTTGAACAAAGTAGGGCAGACCTATCGGAATTTCTTCAATTTGGGTCACAATTCGTAAAATTAACTCGAAAATGACTTTTATTGTTCAAATATTGATAATTTGGTTCTATTTGATAAATATTATGTTGCTGAACGAAACATTGAAAAAAGATTTTTTGCCATATAGACCTTTGGAGGGGAGGCCCGGAAGGCCGATTGTTATATACCCTTTGATTCAAATGAAAGGTATCGCGGTCTTATAGTCTGATATTGAATTTTATGCGGATCGATGTTCCGATTCGAAAGTAATGAGGTGAAATGTGCAAAAAAAAAATGAAAAACAGTGCACTCGATGTTTTCGGAGACCACATAAGCGATTTTCTTCAACTCGAATTCAAATTAAAGGCCTTATAGTCCCATAGCCTTCTATTGAATTTCATCCTGATCCGACTTTCGGTTCCGGAGTAGCGCGGTAAAAGGTAAAGAAAGCACGCGATTTTTATCAGTTTTAATCCATCTACTGGTGTGATTCTACCTTTCTCATGTTACTCACACTGTCATAAATGTTACTATACGTTTTTTTCAAAAAAAATCCTGAAATCTGAATAAAAAACGTGAATAATCCACCTAGCAGTGAGATGATACCTTTTTTTTATCAATCCGCATGTGTTTTTTGCATGAATATTCTTCGGTGTTTAAGTTTTCATTACATTATTTTAATGACCGTCGTTTTAAGCGACAATTTGAGATTGTAATCACTCATTACTCTGTAATGTCGAAACTGCAAATACAATCGAATTTAAATCTAGAAGTGTGATAATCGATTAAACATGCCTTGATATGTAAGTTCCACTTTAGAGTTTACGGTAATTTAAGGTACTTCCAGAGCCGGTATTCAGGAACCAGCATAACCCAAACCGATTCGTATGGCCATATGACGAATAAATTACAGTTTTGAGTACTACTTTGAAGCTTAATTGGATAAAATTCATTATTTTTGTATGTATGTATAAAACTAATTAATTTTGTATATAAGTTTAATTCAATTTGAATTTTTGTTTCTGAAATTTGATTAGGCTTTTTTGAGAAAACGATTGAGCTTTGAGAAACGATTTTATACTGGAACCGGAATTCTAAAATCGGTATGGCCGAAGTCAGATAAATTCACCTGAATAGCTGTATAGTTTACATTTGTTTCAAAATATTTGAAAATCAGTGAAGACATCTTTGAGAAATCATAGCACGAATTAAATTTTTAGGTGCCTTCTGAATCGACAACTGAATACCACTAAAACTGAAAAAAGTTAATTTTTTTTATCGACTATCCAAATCTGCTAACCCGATAAACCTGATTAATTTATGTGGAATAGACATTTTTATACTAATCACCCTGTATCCCCGAAACCGGAGGTTGGATCTGACTGAAGAGCAAGATGTTTTAAAGAATCTTGAAACTTTTCATTTGCATCTTAGATGATTCTTAGATTTCATTTGAATCTTAGATCGGTTCAGCCATCTACGAGAAGAATGAGTTACACAATTTTGATTTCGTTTCATATATCATCCTGTAGTTCCGGAACCAGAGGTCGGAACCAAACATAATTTAGGAACTTTGTTTGGGAGCATACGAATTTTCGTATGAATCTGAATTTGTAGAAAAGAAATTTTCAGAGAAAATTGAGTGAAATTATTTGTCACACACGCATTTGCTGATCTCGACGAACTGATTCGAATGGTATATGGATGTTATGTTCTTCCAGCATTTATTGCTGTAAGTAGTTTAAAACAATATAATTGAAAAAATTCTGCCATCATCTGGTTTATATATGTCATATTCGAACGATTATGTTGCCAAAAACGAGCCGTGCTAAAATCGGTCCGAGGCAAATTGTCATGAAAAAGGATGCTGTACACAGTCTTTTTGGTACTTAGAAACAATTGTATGTAACAGAATAAAAAATCGTGTTTTCCGTTGCTCCCAAGCATTGCTTTGTCATACAGCGCTCAAAACTCCTACTGCTGGAATAGGGCGAAAAGTCGTTTACACAAAAATTTCGATATCTCCGTTAAAAATGGACGGATTTTAACAATCTATGGCTTGTTGAATAGGTATTATCGTGCGGAATCTAAGTCTGAAAACATATTCTGTTTTCAAGGTCAATTGTGACAGATACTGTAAAAAAACTGAAAATTTTGACATAAAACTTCGAATAACTCAAAAAGTAAACATCCGATCTTAAAACCATTCAATAGCGTTTTGGGTGACGGGGAGACCTTTCATTTGCGACTAGTTTGATTAAAATCGGTCCAGCCATCTCTGAGATCTCGACCTCTTAGTTGACAACACACATACAGACACACACACACACACACACACACACACACACACACACACACACACACACACACACACACACACACACACACACACAGACATTTGCTCAGTTCGTCGAGCTGAATCGATTGGTATATGTCATTCGGCCCTCCGGGCCTCGGAAAAATTTTCGAAAGTTTGAGCGAATTCTATACCTATTTTTTATATATATAAAAAAAGGTAAAAAGAAAGTTTGGTCGGGCATAAACCATCATACCATACAAATTGAAACAGTTTTGAATAAACAAATTTAAAAGATGTTTTGAATGCTCTAAATTCCCAAAGTGGTCGATATAGACCCTTGGGTTCGACATCCTGTTTGCGGGGGTCGAACACTGACTGTGGGGGTCGACGAGGTCTAGAAATCTACCCCCTATTGTTTGATATAAGTTGTTATTTGAAATATTTAATATTCAAAAAGCAAGAAATTGAATTTTCAAAGGAATTTATTGATGTGGGTGTGAGGCCTAAGTTAATTTTAGTAAAGGTGTCCATGACCCAAAATAGTTTGGGAACCCCTGCTCTAAATGATGGTTTGAAATTTCGAACACACTTCACCCCGTAGCTCGGGAGCCGGATGTCGGATCCGGTTGAAATTCAACAGCAGTATAAAGGATCATAAGACTGTGAACGATCACAATTGGGTTAAAACCGGGGAAAAATAAACTATATAAAAAATCGATATCTCCTAAATAATTTTTTTTGTCAACAACTACATAAGCTTTATATTACTTGTTCAAAGATTTTTTCGTTTTTACCGTGTTATGTATAGAAAAGACGATCTTGAAATGAATATTTTTCTACTCAACACTATATAATTTCGGAACCGAAGTGGTATCCAAATAAAAGTCAGTATTGTTATACGAGTATGTGTAAGCTTTCATTCATTTTAATTTAAACACTTATTAATGTCTTTCCTGGCGTGCTGAGCGAAAATACGTGACTTTAAAATTTCTTCCTAACTTGCGAATTACGAGGTCTGTTCAAAAAGTTCCCGGAATTTTTTAATTGCGCGCGTCTGGGAGTCCGGTGGTCAAATTTTTTTTTTATTGTGTTGGTACATATGTCCCTAATGTATGGTGAAATTTTCAGTTGTATTCATTGTTTACATTCTGTCTTGTAGCGACTGGTGTAGACGTGTTTTTTGAGCTCGGCGATTTTTGTTAGTTTAAACAATGGAAGAATTGAAGAGTCAAAGAATTTGTATTAAATTTTGCGTGAAAAATGAAATAAAGTGTAACCAAGTGTGCGAAATGTTACAGAGAGCCTACGGTGAGTCTGCTATGAAAAAAACAAGTGTTTACGAGTGGTATAAGCGTTTCCAAGATGGCCGCGAAAACGTTGAAGACGACGAACGCTCCGGTCGACCCAGCACGTCAATAATCGATGAAAATGTGGGAAAAGTGGAAAAAATGATTATGGATGATCGCCGAATCACTATTAGAGAAGTTGCTGATGAAGTTGGAATATCAGTTGGCTCATGCCATCATATTTTTTCAAATGTTTTGGGCATGAAACGAGTGGCAGCAAAATTCGTTCCAAAACTGCTGAATTTTGATCAAATTTTTTGGCTAAAAACAAGACTTTAATCATGCCCCAACCTCCTTATTCACCAGATATCGCTCCGTGTGATTTTTTCCTGTTCCCAAAGTTGAAGAGACCCATGAAAGGACAGCGTTTTTCATCGATTGAAGAGATAAAGGCAGAATCGCTGAGAGTGCTACAGAGCATTACTATCAGGGGTGTTTCGAAGACTGGAAAAAACGCTGGCATAAGTGTATTATATCTAGGGGGGATTACTTTGAAGGGGACCATATAGATGTAGACGAATAAATAAATATTTTTTTAGAAAAATGAGAATTCCGGGTACTTTTTGAACAGACCTCGTATGCCAAATTCCAGCTTTCTAATTGATATTATTAACACAATGTGTCGGGAGCTCAGCAAAAATCTTTTCGTATATGAAAGATTCATGCCAGCTAACATACCATATATGAACCAGGACATTGTTCGGAATGTTTTTGCCTACATTGTGATTCGTAATACGAAAATATACTTTGAGCACATGTTTTCAAGTCAATGCTTTGTAGTTCAACCGCCTTAATCTTCTTTTTCCGGATAGTGCTGTTCTTGCAATAAGGTTATATTTCTACACAAGAGAATAGCGAACGGCTGTAGCTATCTGCAATCTCATAGATTATGGTTTCAGCACTTTCTATTGGTGTGTCATCAAGATAATACAATCAGATTGTGGCTTTGGGTTGCCACCAGAAAAGACTTCCAGTGTTAGTAGAATAGTAGCATCAAAAGAAACAGAAGGTCAGAGCTTCACAGAAAGGTTACAGAATAAACGGTTTGCTTAACTTTGCATACATTTACCTATGTAGGTAGGACACATAATGTGACACATAACTGTTTTGTTTATTAGGCAACCAGCACAGTATTCGTTCAATATTTCGTACTCTCGAAAACTAAGTTGGCTATTAGATAATAATATCTATTTAGGTTCCGTTAAATTCTTACTCCTATGTTTGCGTTGCATTGTTGCGATTGTATCAGCGAATTGCATGCTGATTTCGTCATCATTTCGTAGCGGAACCTGTTTTGTCCGATTTCATAGCCCTAATTCTGAATTCTAAATTCTTAATTCTTAATTCTTAATTCTTAATTCTTAATTCTTAATTCTTAATTCTTAATTCTTAATTCTTAATTCTTAATTCTTTATTCTTAATTCTTAATTCTTAATTCTTAATTCTTAATCCTTAATTCTTAATTCTTAATTCTTAATTCTTAATTCTTAATTCTTAATTCTTAATTCTTAATTCTTAATTCTTAATTCTTAATTCTTAATTCTTAATTCTTAATTCTTAATTCTTAATTCTTAATTCTTAATTCTTAATTCTTAATTCTTAATTCTTAATTCTTAATTCTTAATTCTTAATTCTTAATTCTTAATTCTTAATTCTTAATTCTTAATTCTTAATTCTTAATTCTTAATTCTTAATTCTTAATTCTTAATTCTTAATTCTTAATTCTTAATTCTTAATTCTTAATTCTTAATTCTTAATTCTTAATTCTTAATTCTTAATTCTTAATTCTTAATTCTTAATTCTTAATTCTTAATTCTTAATTCTTAATTCTTAATTCTTAATTCTTAATTCTTAATTCTTAATTCTCAATTCTTAATTCTTAATTCTTAATTCTTAATTCTTAATTCTTAATTCTTAATTCTTAATTCTTAATTCTTAATTCTTAATTCTTAATTCTTAATTCTTAATTCTTAATTCTTAATTCTTAATTCTTAATTCTTAATTCTTAATTCTTAATTCTTAATTCTTAATTCTTAATTCTTAATTCTTAATTCTTAATTCTTAATTCTTAATTCTTAATTCTTAATTCTTAATTCTTAATTCTTAATTCTTAATTCTTAATTCTTAATTCTTAATTCTTAATTCTTAATTCTTAATTCTTAATTCTTAATTCTTAATTCTTAATTCTTAATTCTTAATTCTTAATTCTTAATTCTTAATTCTTAATTCTTAATTCTTAATTCTTAATTCTTAATTCTTAATTCTTAATTCTTAATTCTTAATTCTTAATTCTTAATTCTTAATTCTTAATTCTTAATTCTTAATTCTTAATTCTTAATTCTTAATTCTTAATTCTTAATTCTTAATTCTTAATTCTTAATTCTTAATTCTTAATTCTTAATTCTTAATTCTTAATTCTTAATTCTTAATTCTTAATTCTTAATTCTTAATTCTTAATTCTTAATTCTTAATTCTTAATTCTTAATTCTTAATTCTTAATTCTTAATTCTTAATTCTTAATTCTTAATTCTTAATTCTTAATTCTTAATTCTTAATTCTTAATTCTTAATTCTTAATTCTTGATTCTTGATTCTTGATTCTTGATTCTTGATTCTTGATTCTTAATTCTTAATTCTTAATTCTTAATTCTTAATTCTTAATTCTTAATTCTTGATTCTTGATTCTTGATTCTTGATTCTTGATTCTTGATTCTTAATTCCTAATTCTTAATTCTTAATTCCTAGTTCTTAGTTTTTAGATTTTAGTTTTTAGTTTTGAGTTTTCAGTTTTTAGCTTTTAGTTTCTAGTTTTTAGTTCTTAGTTTTAAGCTTTTAGGTTTTAGTGTTAATTTTTTAGTTTTTAGGTTTTAGGTTTTTAGTTTTTAGTTTTTAGTTTTCAGTTTTTAGTTTTTAGTTTTTAGTTTTTGTTTTTAGTTTTTAGTTTTTAGTTTTTTAGATTTTAGTTTTTAGTTTTAAGTTTTTAGATTAGTTTTAATTCTTAGTTTTTAGTTTTTAGTTTTTAGTTTTTAGTTTTTAGTTTTTAGTTTTCAGGTCTCAATTCTTCATTCTTAACTCTTTACTCTTAATTTAATACTCTAACTCTCAATTTAATACTCTTAACTCTTAATTTGATACTCTTAACTCTTAATTTAATACTCTTAACTCTTAATTTAATACTCTCAACTCTTAATTCAATACTCCTAACTCTTAATTCTGAATTCCGATTTCTAAATTCCTAATGCTAATGCTTATTTCGTAATTCTTATATATTAACTGGTAATTCCTAGTTATTATTTCTTAATTTTTGATTCCTAATTTCTAGCTCCTAATTCTTCGTTCTTAATTTCTAATTCTCAATTCGTAATTCCTTATTCTTAAATTTTTTTTCTTCAGTTCTTTTATTCATGATTTATTTCTTTTAAAGTAATAATTGAGTACGACATGAAAAAAAGTACGGTTTTTGCCCTTTAAAATGCATGACACAGTCATCTCAACAGGATATTTTTAATAAGTAATTATTACTCAAAGTATTACTAATTTTAAAAAATTATTTAGAGCCCTTTAACAGGAATCTTATATTCCACTGGGAGCTCTTGCTTAGTATAAATAGTTTATTACTTTCTTCGCTAGTATATAAACATTAGTAGTAATAACCTCAGCTTGTTAGCGTCGAGTTGGCGGTTCAATACATAGGGCACTGGTCTTACTAGTCAGTTGTCGTATGTTCGAACCCCGACCTGGAAGGATTCTTAGTGCTGGTAGGATCATAGCACCAGTCATGCAATAGTTTTGTACTCTATGAATCAGCTGCGAAGTCTATTGAAACAATAGGCCAAATTCCACAAAAGGATTATAATACCAAGGCTTTGCTTTGCTTGTTAGTATCGCGTTTTTTCTTTTATATTGAAGTTGGCATGTGGCCTTTTGTGAAATTTTGCCTTTCTGTTTCACAGACTTCGCAGCCGATTCATAGCGTACAGAATCATTGCATGGCTAGTACTACGATCCTACTGACACTAAGAATCCTTCCAGGTCGGGGTTCGAACATACAACTGGCTTGTAAGACCAACACCCTATGAATTTAACCGCCAATCCGGGCTATTATTTTAAGCTTGGGCACCTGGTAAAACAAAAAAATCGAAATTTTATAGTCATCTCAAAAGGGTTCCCCTCGTACCTTCCCCCCGCATGAAAAATGACTTCAGTGTATAAAAAACATTGTTCGTTCGTATACAAATCTCCTACAGGAGAGAGCTAGAGGTTTTCTTGACAGTCCGTTTTTAGCGTTCAAATTGTATGCCGAAGGCCATAATTCTGTCCTCCAGACAGAAAGTGTCTCGTATGAAAAAGACGTATCCTAACTGACAACGCCTTTCTCTTTGAATCAAGTAAAAATTCTTTTCCATACACGACGCATGGATCACCATGCCAAATATACTTAATTGTCTTTATCAGCATAATTTAACCGGTTCTTTTATATGTTCTTCCACAATGTGCAACTCAAAATGAAGACCAGAATATTAATTCTAATTAAATCGTGGTCAACTCTCCCAGAACCGATTGTTTCTTCACTTCCCGGAGCTCTGCGCTGGCTATCGCCGGGTTGTGTTTCAGAACGTGATTAACATTATTCTCGTTTCATTTTGCGAACGATGCTATCTGACATTGAACAATAAGAACGAAAAAAGACTGCTGACTTCCAAGAATACCATCGTCACCGGACAGGGGAATGATTTGTGCGGTTCTCGTCTTCCCTGGAGTGTTCCAACTGTTCCAGCTTTCACATCTATCAGTACCGTATTCACTTCGATCAGATTCTCGTTTCGTGCTTTTTTGGTTGAGTGATCCCTTTCAAATCGTACGGTCGCTTCAAACACTCTATGAAAGCCATTCATGAAAGAGAAAGAAAGGAAACAAAAACCTAGCACAACCCCATAGGCTGAATACAGTGCAGGCCGCGATTTTTAATTTTTGCTTAGATGGATGCTTCTGAAAATTCCGTCGCAAGCATCTTGTCATGCATACCTGCCAAATGTACACATACCCTGTCGTGTACGGTAAGAACAACTCTTCGCGGTACAGCGAGCTCTTCCATCCGGAGAGAGGGAAAATCAACGGGCATCGCTAGGAAGAATAGAAGCGGAAACAACGTAACAGCCAACATTCACCGATTACGGTAGCTCCGTCGGCGGCGCTGGTCGAATATTCGAATGGCTCGTGGTTTTTGCGCCGCTCGTTGCCCTCCGCGTGAATGTATGAAGGCAGCAGAAGTGGCAGCAAATTATGTGCGAATTTTCGCTGCGCTTCACCGACCCAGATGGGATTTTCTGACGGGTTGATGTACGATTATGCGCTATTACTGCTCGGGTTCGCTGCAGAATTATTTCATTGCTGTTTTCGGGATCCCCATACAGTGGAATCGGTTCCGAAGCACATGCGAAATAGACCCGGGCTCAGCAGGGATGGAGACGACTCCGGTTCAATGAATCATTCGGTTTCTGTCCGTTGTTGATTTTCGGAAAACTTTCGAAGGTTTGCCATCTTGTTTTTACCCTATTGTTTGGCTTCGTTTCAAGAAAGTTTTGCAATCTTTTTGAATATTTTCCTGAAAATTTATGTTCCCCAAATGAACTTTTTGATAAACTCATAATACTTAATAGATTTCTAATGACTTGGGTGTAAAATATCATATGATCGAATGTATGGAATCCAACCCAGTTCGGTTGTTGTTAGCTGAAACACGAAACGAAATAATTCCATCTGTGCAACCAATTGTACGGGACAGTGTTTATACGCGCCATCTAAATTGTTATGACAAGTTTCTGACGGGAAAGGGAGCATAATCCTAATTGAATTCTAGGTACACCAAGCGCTGGGGGCCCACGGGTACAACACCAGACTGACACCCCGTGAATTGGTGCGTAATGTGTACTGCCGCCTAGTTTATTCGAGTCCAGGTCATCAGTTTCAATATTCCAGCTGCGGCTGCTACTGGATCCAGCTTAAACCAACCCCTCTTCGGATAGATAAATTGGTCCCGAATCATCGCGGCATGAAACGAGCGTTTTTCCGTGTCACTTCTGATGGGAACCATCGCAGATTCACAACGGCATGCAACGCACTAAATAGTACTCAGCAGTTTAGCATATGGCGCTGGTTTTCTGAGCTAGCCGAGCAGACACTAATGAGTGGTGGTGGTGATGGTGGTGGATTGCCTGCTGAAGCGGAAGGATGGGTGGTGGATTCAACGAGCGGATTATTTTCATCGTGTTTTTTTCTGCTGTCCTTCTCACTCGTTTTGCTCTATTCAGTGAACTTGAACACTGCAACATAGTAGTAATAATGTACTGGCTCAACCAATTTACTCGATTTAACATTATAGCGGGCGATGCAGAGTGTTGAGTCTCTGCCGGCTTTATCGTTGCCTTGTTAGTATTACGGCAAGGTTGGAAAACTGCGGGTGAATGCTGATTTAGGCGATCAAAGTTTCTTCAGGCTTGTTTCTGGGAGAAGTTGCATTGTGTAGGCTGGAATGTTTTCAACGGGTTGAAGTATATTTTTGGTAAACATTAGAACAGCATACGGAAACATTGTGTAAACTAAAATTTGAACTATCAAATTGATACCTGTCTACAGTTCTAACCACTGTAGAATGTTTAATTTGGCTCACAAATCGCATCTTCATTCATTTTTCCGACGTGGTCGTTGTTGTTGTTTTTTGGTGTTTTTGGAGTCGTTGTTTTGGGGATTTTTCGTCGCTTCATCATTCGTAGTTGTTTTATTTTTTCTTTAACTTCACATTTTCTTAGCGTAAAAAGTTTGTCCTCTATAGATTTGGGTCCAAGAGTCGGTATATACTAAGCGCATATGATTGATTTTATTTTATTTTACGTTTCGTCTTTGACTCATTAGTGCATAGCAGCTCATGTTGAACTGTCACGCCACTTAGCAAAACTGCTAAATAGACGTAACGTTTTATCTCTACTTGAGACACTTATACTGTATACTGTATCGCAACACAAAGCACAGTAAAATGATTGTCTGATCCAATGAAAAGTCTACTACCTAGTTCCAAAAGTTCCCGGAATCACCACCGTGTGGCGCTCTCAGTCACTCGATTAGATTTTTTCTTAGGTTGCCACATCAATCTTTGAGATTTTATCAAATTTTCAGTCTGATACCTGGACATTTGTAAAAGTTACGTCGTATTGAGTACATCTGCGATTGTGCGTGTCCTCGATTTTGCACGATTTTCAAAATGGGATTGAATTTTCAACAACGAGTTCGTATTAAATTTTGCGTTAAAAACGGTTTTAATGGTGCGACGACATTGCAAATGTTAGAAGAGTGTTTCGGCAACGATACTCTGAAGCAAACAGTCGTTTATCAGTGGCAAGAACGTTTCAAAAGTGGCCGTTAGTGGCCACGTCGTTTTCAATCCAAAAATAAGGCGATATTCACAGTTTTTATTGATAACAAGGGTGTTGTGTGAAGCCATTCGCCTAAAAAGATCACATTTGTGGACAAACAACTCATGGATCTTGCACCACGATAACGCACCGTCACACAATGTCATCGTTATCCGTGAACATTTGGCTAGAAACGAAACGAATACCACTCAGCAACAACCGAATTCACCTGAATTGGCTCCCTGCGACTGTATCCAAGAAACCTCTCCATGGGACGCGTTGCAGCACGGAGATTATGGAAGTCGATGAGAAGTACTTTGAAGGGAACTATATCGATTTTGATGAATAATCTTGTATTAATTTTCTGCATAAATTCCGGGAATTTTTTGATCAAGGTAGTATTATTGCTTACTTTTAGTTAGATTTCGTTAAATGAAAATCGAAAAGACTGATGACGACGGCTTCGAAGAGTATATTTCAAACTGCTCAGAATTAGCTATCGCATGGAGCTTATTATCTTAGAGGCAATTTACAATCTTAGAAAACAGCCATTCTTGTAAATGCTGTTGTCTTTGTTGTCATTGAACTGAAATTTAATTGAAAAATATAAGTTCATTTGGTGTATTTTTCTAAAAAAAATGATGTTTTGTCTTTCTCTATAGAAAGGTAATAGACTTGCTGGAGAAACCGGCTTTTGAACAAAATCTCGGAGATCCATTGTGTTACATACCATTTGACTCAGCTCGAAGAGATTGGAAAATATCTCTCTCTCAGTTTATGTGTGTGTATGTGTGATTGCAAGTGCCTTTCAAAAAATTTTTTGACGTTCAATTTTCTCGAATATTCAGCCGATTTCAACAAACTTAAGTTTGTCAGAAAAATATTATTGGGTCGTTGAACAAGTTCGAAGTTTAATTGACTATGACTTGAAAAAAAAACTTGTTTTAATCCTCCTAGTGGTGTAATGATCCTGTCTCACATCAATCATACTATCATATACTGAGAAAAATTAGTAATCATACTTTCATTTTTTTGTACATTTTTCCCAAAACTCCGGAACCGGAAGTTTGTATGGGATCAAAAGACTTTTCATTTGAATCTAAGCTTGTGAAAATCGGTTCAGCTCTCTCTGAGAAAAGTTTGTGCACATATTTTAACAATTTGTTGCACATTTTACCCCATATTTCCGGAACCGGATATCGGATCCAAATAATATTCAGGAATCTGGTATGGGACTAAAAGAAAAACGTTTTTAGTTCATTTGGCGCATTTTACCCCGTAACTCCCGAACCGGAACCTAGATCCAGATGAAATTCAATAGCAACCTATGTGACCATAAGACCTGTAATTTGAATCTTTGTTGAAGAGAATCGGTTGTGCGGTCTCTGAGAAAATCGAGTGCACTTTTCTTCATTTTTTGCACATTTTACCCCGTTACTCCCGAACCGGAAGTCCGATCCGGGTAAAATTCAATAGCAACATATGGTACCAAAAGACCTTTCATTTGAATCTAAGTTTGTGAAAATCGGTTCAGCCATTTCCGAGAAAATCGAGTGCATATTTTTGCTACATACTCACACAGACATTTGCTCAGTTAGTCGAGCTGAGTAGAATGGTATATGACATTCGGCCCTCCGTACCTCTGTTAAAAAGTAGGTTTCCACAGTGATTGCATAACCTTTCTGTATGAGAACCGTATTGTTACTGCGGATGGAAAATGGATCTTGTACGGCATTCCCAAACGCCGTAGACTATAGGGTAAAGTCGGTCACGCAGCACCAACGACATCGAAGTCTAATATAAGAAAAAATGAGCAAGTGAAGTAAGCCCCATTTCAATGATTTTGACAACCTTGTAGTTCTGGAACCGATAATCGGACTATCCAATTCAACAAGTTTGTTATCAGTCCTTTTCTGTGAATCTGTGTTTATGAAAATCTGATATGAGTTTAATTGGTCATAGACTATTATCATCTGCAAGCTAGCAAATTTTATTAGCCAATTTAAAAATTCGCTACTCATTACATGGTTTTTCATGCTCTTGAAATTGACATTTTTTGCACTCTTTATTTCCGGAACCGAAAGTGGGATCTGAATAAAACTTTGATAAATCGGTTTTTGCAATGACTGAGTGGAAACATTATGTGTCTATCACAAAGCTTGGAATTGCGAAATGGTAGCGCGTATGTACAGAAAGCATAAGAACTCAGGTTCGAGTCCTGTATCTGAGCGTATTTTGTTTCTTATTCATTTTACTTCTCCAATATATGTTTCCACTCAGTCATTGCAAAAACAGAACTTAGTTATGGCGACTTTATGTCAAACCAACTAGAATAAATAAATCGTTTTGTAAATCGGTTGAGCAATCTTCGAGAAAATTGAGTGATATTATTTTGATTTTTAACACAACTGTAATTCCGCAACCGAAAATCCAGATGAAATTCAGAAACTTTGTATTGGACAGCTTTCATTCGATTTTAAGTTTGTGAAAATCGGTGTAGTAACCTTTGAGATAAATTGAATTATTTTTGGTACATATCAATCTTTAATTCCGGAACCGGAAGTCGTATCTAAATTAAATTCAGGAATATTGTATGGCATTATAGGACCTTTCTTTTGAATCTAAGTTTGTAAAAATCGATTCAATCATCTCCGAGAAAATAGAGTTAAATTATTTTGTCTTTTTTGGTACATATGATCCTATCACTCTGGAACTAGAAGTTGGATCCAAATGAAATTCAATAACTAAGTATGGGAACAGAAGATCCTTCATTTGAACCTAAGTTTGTGGGAATCGGTAAAGCCATCTCCGAGAAAATTAGATGACCATATTCGTCACACACACAGACATTCGCTGATTCGACGAACATACTCTCTGAAATGGTCATGTCGATTTTCGCAAGTTTAGATCCAAGTGAAAAGTTTATGGTACTATCAATTGTTATATAATTTCATACTGCTCCGACTTCAGATTTGTAGATTCTGCTAGTTGATGCTCAAATAAATTCAATTTGATCCTTGGTTTCCGGGTTCACCTGAAGCAACATGTGTTTGGAAACTGTTTCGTCTATTCTAGTACGTCATTTGAAAACAAAAACATCGAACTCAAATTTTCTCTAAATGGTAATTAGTTTTATTTATGATCTACCAAAAAATGCATTTACAGTACACTTAATGGGGGCCATTGCCTTCTATTTCGTGCAGATTGCGACGAACATATCTAATTAGTTTTTTTTTCGATTTCCTTCAGCTTTTGCTTGATTTGAGAAGTCAATCGCTGATCTTTTGGAGCCTACAGTATACGTTTGAGGGCAGACCAGAAGTTTTCGATAGAACGTATCTGGATGATTGAAATAGATTTTAAGCCAATCCCAAGCCATTTTTTGCATAATAACAGCTTGCAAGAATTGGTCGTAGCATTATTTTGTCCCCAGCATGATATTTTTACGATGAATTCCTGAAATTTTTGTAATTTCGATGTTAGTGTAATATGCATCGTTTCCACTTAACTTCTGGTGCGCAAATGTGCAGTACGATTAATTGTTCAAAATGATGAATTTTCCATTCTCAATGTTTCTACGGCGAAGTGAACATTGATATTTTTTAGAGTTGTTTCACGATATATTGTGGTGCTCACTTACGTTTATGCTAAACTTGGCTTGTTTCCTTCAAAATACAGGGTGCTTCATCTTTTTTGTCGATATGTAAACGCTGAATAACATTTACCAACAGAGCAATTGTATCAGATATGTTTTGGAATCGTCAATTCAGTATTTCATTTTTACATACCGACATAAAAGATGGAGCACTCTGTACAGCGTGTTTTGGCACTTGACAGCAAATTTTTCTTTATCCTTTATTAAAAAAAAATCTGAAAGTATTTACAAGTGGCCTGCTGATTGTCATAGGTGCACAGCGATTTATATGGATACAATGTGTTTCGATCCAAAATTAGATCGAAGATAAAGGTTTCCGCAGGTGCATGCGTCATAAACGGATGTCATTCAGGATATAGGAAAAAAAATTTTCCACACTTTCTTTTCCATGGAAAACGTCTCTCTGTTCGGGAGATACTCTTGGTTCTTTTGAAGGAAGATAATACACATGTAGTTTTTCAGTTTTATACTATGTTCACACCTGCAGAGAATAACATGTTTTAACGTTAATAATATAAAGTTAAAACCGAACTGTTCACACTTGGATTACGTTATACGCATGACAGATTGTTTGTTATTAAGTTTGTTTAGAAACAAACTGCAAAAATGGCTACCACGCAGAAATTAAGCACTCTTCAAGAGAGAGTTGCGGTTGATCTTACTTTTTGGGTTCTGGAAATTGCGTAGTATAGTTTGTAATACTTCGGAATAAGAAAATCTACAGAGAAAAATTAAAGATTTGATTTCCGGCTTCAAGAGGTGTGGTTTTCCACAATGCCTTTTGGACCAATTGGTATTACCATTAAGTTAATCGCTCATTTCTGTGTACAAAAAAGTTTTTTTTTATCATGTGTTGGTTTTAAATATTCAAATAGTTTTGAGCAGCAAATGACCAAAAAAGTAATCACTTAAAACAGAAGAACAAAAATAATTGTACCACTTTGCAGTTTTGTTTTATTATGATTACATGGCTACTTTGATGGAAAACTGCTGTTGTTGAACAGCTTGTCAATTGACATAGTCGAAAAGTGAAGAAAAATGCTAGCAGGGTTGTGCTTTACTGACAATTATACCATATTATTTCGGGAAAATATGTTTTAATATGACGTTTTTGAATATGAAATAAAGCAAAAGTAAAACATGTTATTTCACTTAAAACATGAAATCAGAGTTAAAACTCGTTTTAACTCATAGTGTGAACATAGTATTATACTATGTTCACACTGGTCGAAAATAACATGTTTTAACGATAGTAATATAAAGTTAAAACTGCACTGTTCACACTAAGCAAAATGGTTGTACCTATCTGCGTTGCCAGGTCATTTTCCCAAAAATATGTAGTCAGCGCAAAAATCTATCTGTATCATATCGGTATCAATATCTCTTCTACATAAGTAGTAGAAAAGGTGAGCGAAAAAAAAGGTCCCACGACAACCTTTTCTCATGTCTATTCAAGCTAAAAACCAAATTCGGTACTTATCTGTGTGATTCGTGAATATAGAGGTAAAAAATCTGTATAAATACCGAGACATCGGTATACCTGGCAACGTTGGTACCAGTTTTCAGTTTTGTTTTATTATGATTACATGGCTACTTTGATGGAAAACTGCTGTTGTTGAACAGCTTGTCAATTGACATAGTCAAAAAGTGAAGGAAAATGCTAGCAGGGTTGTGCTTTACTGACAATTATATCATGTTATTTCGGGAAAACATGTTTTAATGTGACGTTTATGAATATGAAATAACGCAAAAGTAAAACATGTTATTTCGCTTAAAACATGAAATCGGAGTTATAACATGTTTCAACTCATAGTGTGAACATAGTATTACTCTTCTCAACAGAACGTTTTGTTACACTCTTCGTTTTATTTAAAATCAACGTCGTTGTTCGAAAAAAAACATAGAGCAAATACATTTTTAGCCATAATTTATTTCTACTATTCTACTGTAACGTCACTAAACTTTCACTAAACAGTCATCAGATTTACAAAACATTGATTCACTGATGACGCCTGTAAATAACAGAATAATACGTATCTGTTCTGTAACGTTTCTTTTACTTAGTGGACACGGTAATGAACAATCTTTTTTAGTCCACCTAGTTATGTAATGATGCCTTTCTCACATTACTTATATTTAAAAACGTGCTTAATCCACCTAGCAGTGAAATGATACCTTTTTCTATCAATCCGCATGTGTTTTTTGCATGAATATTTTTCGGTGTTTCAGTTTTCATGACATTATTCTAATGTCAGTCGTTTTAAGTGGCAATTTGAGATTTTAATCACTCATTATTCTGTAATGTCGAAACTGCAAATCAGATCGAATTTGAATCTAAAAGTGTAACAGTCGATTAAACATTCCATGATATGTTGAAATAATTTTCACTTTAGAGTTTAGTGTAATTTAAGGTACTTCCAGAGCCGATATTCAGGAACCAGCATAACCCAAACCGATTCGTATAGCCATATGACGAATAAATTGCAATATTTTTGAGTCCAACTTTGAAGCTTTTCGGGATTGTCATCTTCTATATCGCTTTGAATTTTGAAAATTCATCATCCTACAATTCGAGAATCGGAAGTCAGGATTGGATAAAATTGAATTTATTTTAATTTGAACTTTTGTTTCTGAAATTCGATTAGGCTTTTTTTGAGAAAACGACTGAGCTTTGAGAAACGGAGTTCTAAAATCGGTATGGCCGAAATCAGATAAATTCAGACAAATTTGTTTCAAAAGGTTTGAAAATCGATGTAGACATCTTTGAGGAATCGTAGTGCGAATTAAATTTTTGGGTGCCTTCCGAAACGGAAACTGAACACAACCAAAAATGGAAGTGAAAGTTTATTTGGTTATCGACTATCCAAATCTGCAAACTCGATAAACCTGATTAATTTATGTGAAATAGACATTTTTATACTAATCACCCTGTATCTCCAAAACCGGAAGTTGGATTTGACTGAAAAACAAGATGTTTTATAGAATCTTAGAACTTTTCATTTTAATCTTAGATGATTCTTAGATTTCATTTGAATCTTAGATCGGTTCAGCTATCTACGAGAAAAATGAGTTACACAGTTTTAATTTCGTTTCACATATCATCCTGTAGTTCCGAAACCAGGGGTCGGAACCAAACATAATTCAGCAACATTGTTTGGGAGTATACGACTTTTCATATGAATCTGAGTTTGTAGAAAACGATAGTCATCTCCGAAAAAAATTGAGTGAAATTACTTGTCACACACGCATTTGCTGATCTCGATGAACTGATTCGAATGGTATATGGCTGTTATGTTCTTCCAGCATTTATTGCTTTAATTAGTTTAAATCAATATGATTATGGAATTGCTCTCAACTCGAAAATTCTGCCATCATCTGGTTTTCATATGGCATATTTGGACGATTATGTTGCCAAAAACGAACCGTGCTAAAATCGGTCCGAGGCAAAATATCATGCTGTACACAGTCTTTTGGGTACTTAGAAACAAATGTATGTAACAGTATAAAAAATCGTGTATTATGTTGCTCCCAAGCATTTCTTTGCCAGGCAGCGCTCAAAACTTCTACTGCTGGAATAGGGGAAAAAGTCGCTTACACAAAAATTTCGATATCTCCGTTAAAAATGGATGGATTTTAACAATCTATGGCTTGTTGGATAGGTATTACCGTGCGGAATCTAAGTCTGAAAATATATTCTGTTTTCAAAGTCAATTGTGACAGATACCAATTTTGACATAAAACTTCGTATAACTCAAAATGTAAACATCCTATCTCAAAACCATTCAATAGCGTTTTGGGTGACGGGGAGACCTTTCATTTGCGACTAGTTTAATCAAAATCGGTTCAGCCATCTCTGAGACCTCGACCTCTTAGTTGACAACACACATAGAGACACACACATACACACACGGACATTTGCTCAGTTCGTCGAACTGAATCGATTGGCATATGACATTCGGACCTCCGGTCCTCGGAAAAATTTTCTAAAGTTTGAGCGAATTCTATACCTATTTTTTATATATATAAAAAAAGGTAAAAAAACATCACTAGAACATTTTCCAAACTTGAATGAAATAAAAAACTCTCTTTGGGTTATAAACTACCATAACCTTTTCAATTTGTGAACAGTTATGTCAAGTTAATATAGATTTAAATGTGGCAACCCTGCACGCTATACAAAATTGAACAAAGCACGCTGTGTTCTAGGCGATGGTGTTTTCTTATTCCATACCAGCACGTACCGATGCGTACCGGGCTTGGATCATTTTGTATGACAGTTTGAAAGTTTCATTTTGTATGAAACTCATCGCCCTATAATTTCGGAACCGGAAGTCGGATCTGGATGAAATTGCACAGTATTTTTTAAGACACTAAGAGCTTTAATTTCATTTGAGATTTGTGAAAATCGATTAAACCGTTGCTGAAAAATCGAAGTGAGTTCCGTTTTTTGAAGCTTTTCTCCGCTATTACCGGTGCGTTCGGAAGCGGAAACCGGACACTAGTAGTCCCAAAGTAGATTTATATATCTACCACCTAACAAGGTCTGCCAACTAGAAGAATTTACTACTAAATTTTATAAAAATGTGCACTTCGTTCCGCCATCGCTTGTGAAAAATACTCTTGAAATTGAAAATTTTTGCTAATCGCACTGTAAAACCGGAACCGAAAGTCGGATCTGAATTAACTTCTAGGGGATTTCTTAAAGAATTTCAAGACCTTTTTCATTTGCATCTTAGTTTGTAAAAATCGGATAAACAATTTTCGAGAAAAATGTGCGCACTTAATTTTCTCATAAATTTTCACATTTTGCCTTGTAATTCCGGAACCGGAAGTCGGAACGAGATGAAATTCAATAGCGATTGACGGGACCATAACACCTACCATTAGAATCTGAGTTTGTGAAAATCAGAACATAGTGACTCTACTAATGAGATGATTTTCTATGCAACATTTTAAATTTAGCTGGTTTTCTCATGCGAATTTTCAAAGCTAAGCGTTTTCTTAATTCGTCTTAGAAATGTATGAAACCTCGAGAACAAGAGTTTTTTCGGAAAAAAATGAATTCGATTCTCTGGGACCTAAAATTTTTTCAAGATAACACCAGATCTCGATGTTCCATGAATTTTTAAGACTTCTGGCAATTGCAATTTTTTCCTTAGTTTTTTTGCATAAATATCTGTTTATTAATCTTATTTTTGTGTATTACATCAACATTTTACAGTACAAGTGTTTTGACCCTTTGGCCTTTCATCTTTGTTGTTCATACGATTCGTTATTAATAATAGGTGTTTTAGTTACTCTTGTTTTACATACTAATGTTTAATCATAATATTTATTTTAATTATTTATAAAATGTCTACCTACTTATAACTATCCCTAACCTAATACGTACAAATTTTGAATTATTTGTATTTCAGAGATTGAGCACCTCTCTTCAAATTTCGTGCAGTATTGTTCGAATTTTTGTTCTAGTATATCCAGTGAGGCCATCTCATGTACTTCACTAGTCCTTGTCCAAGGGGGTAGATTTAGAATCATCTTTAAGATCTTACTTTGAATGCGTTGAAGCCTAAGTTTGTGTGTTCGTGCACAACCCCGCCAAACAGGGACTGCGTATTCAATTGCGGGGTAGATGATTTGTTTATAGACAGCCATCTGATTCTTCAGGCATAGTTTAGATGTTCTACAAATCAGCGGATACAGAGACCTAATGAGTATGCTGCATTTTTGAACGATTTTGTCAACATGTGACCTGAATATCAGATGTCTGTCAAAGGTGAGTCCTAGATAGATAACTTCATCGGACCATTGAATGACCTCATCACCGAATCGTATTCTGCATTCGTCTGATGGAACAAGTTTTGGAGATCTTGAATGTGGAAACAAGATGACCTGAGTTTTTGCTGCATTGATCACAATTTTCCAGCTTGTAAAATATTCTGTTAAAGCGTCCAGACCTGTCTGTAGTTTATTTTTCAGAGCATTAATGACACGACCTTTGTAAAGAATGGCAGTATCATCAGCAAATTGTGACAGAACACCACCACCTGGAAGAGGTGGGATGTCTGATGTGAAAATGTTGTATAGAATGGGACCTAGGATACTTCCCTGGGGTACACCAGCAGGAATAGTAAATCTTTCTGAAAGTGCATTATTCAGAGAAACCTGGAATGCTCTATCTGCAAGATAATTTTTGATAATTTTAATAAGATACATGGGAAAATTATACCGATGCAGTTTAAACACCAGTCCATCGTGCCACACATTATCGAATGCCTTTTCAATATCCAATATTGCCATGGCAGTCGTTTTGGACACTGATTTGTTTTGCTGGATGACGTTGTTAACCCTTGTGAGCTGGTGGATGGTGGATCTTCCTTTCCGGAACCCAAACTGTTCTTCCAGAAATATATCCTGTTCATCTGCAAAAGCAAGAATTCGCCTTTGTATTGACTTTTCAAACAGCTTGGATAGGGCAGAGAGTAAGCTGATGGGCCGATAGCTCTTGGAAAAGGAAGGATCTTTCCCCGGTTTCAAAACTGGGATAACTTTAGCTAACTTCCACATTGAAGGGAAGTAACCAAGCTCCCAGCACCTGTTAAAAAGTTTAGCTAAGAAGACAAATGAGCGAATACTCAAATGTTTCAGCTCAATGTTGAATGTGTTGTCGAAACCGGGGGCCTTCATATTTTTGGATTTTTTCACAAAAGCCATCAGCTCATTCGCAGTGACTCTACTTTCCTCAGGAACTAAGCTGTCTGATTGGTCAACCTCAGCTACGCTATCAGCAACGGTTCTTTCATATGGACTAACAATGTTGAGTCCTAAATTGTGAGAACACACAAACTGCTGGCCTAGCGCATTTGCCTTCTCTACTGGTGTGATTAAAGGTATTCCTTCAGCTGCGTCCTGGGGTGACATCAGAGGAGGAATAGGCTTCGGTTTTTTCTTAAGCACCTTCGTTAAGGACCAGAAGGGCTTTGAATGTGGGAGAATTTTTCGAAGCTTTTGCTGGAAGTTCCTGTTGCGAAGCTCAGATATCCTTTCCTGGATTATCCTAGTTAAGTTGTTATAAGTAGTCTTCCTATCTAGGATGCCAGTTCGTTGATACTGCCTCCGGTAGATATTCCGAAGTCGGATGAGTTTCTTGGTGACACTGTCGATTTGAAGAGAGGAACTCGGCATATGTTGTACTGGAACCGTCCTATCACGAGCGACTGTGATTGAATGCTGGAAGGAAGATAGGGCCGCATCGATTTCCATCGGGGAATCTAGTGGAACATTGATATTAATAAGTTGGTCGGCGATTTGTTGAAATTGGACCCAATCGGTGCGATACTAGTTCCTCCGTGGTTGAATAGGCACTGTTTCTGGTGAAGATCCCAACGTCAATATTACTGGAAAGTGGTCAGAAGAGAGCTCGTAGAAGACAACCGGAGAGCTGTCTATGGCGATGTTGCTGATGAATATATCCAAAATGGAATGAACTCCCGATCTGGAAAGTCGCGTTGGTTGATCCGGAGCGAAGATGTTGTATTGTCCAGCTTCGTAATCTTCGGCAAGTACGAATCCGTTTCGATTCTGTCTTCTGTTTCCCCACAGCTCATGCCGTGCGTTCAGGTCCCCAGCAATGATGAATTTGTTCTGTCGTCGAGTGAGCATAGCCAGATCTCGCTTCAATGATGCACACGTACCATCTCGAAGATTGGTTTGTTTGGGGCAGTACGCTGCAATGATGATCATGGGTCCCATCGTCGTTGTAATCTCAATTCCGATGGCTTCTATGAGTTGCAATTTAAAGGCTGACAGAAGCCTGTGCTGAATGGATCGTTTAATGGCAATGGCAACTCCCCCTCCTCTGGTAGTTGCCCTGTCGAGCCTGTGAATCCTGTAATTGGAAATAAAAATAGAAATTTCAGGTTTAAGATGAGTTTCAGTTAAAATAGCAATATCGGCATTCTTCTCTTGAAGAAAGTCGGACAATTCAGCAGTTTTGCTCCTGAGTGAGCAAGCATTCCAATTTACTATAACCAACTCATTATATTGCATATTCGATGATGAATTTGCCTAAGGCGTTGATTTGCTCTAACCGCGTTCTGCAGTTTCGTAGTTTTGTTGTCATTGTTTCAAAAATGACGATCAGTTGTTCAGCAGAGAATAAATCACCAGAGTCATCCTTTGCTTGTGGTTGATTATTGCCCCATCCAGGAGGGATTCTTGAGGAAGATTCTTTTTGAGATCCAGCGGCTGAAGTCTTTGGATTGCTGCGAGGAAGTGGCGGCAAATTCGGAATATCCCTCTTCGGTGGGAGCCGTGGGAAATTAACTTCATCCTTCTGTGGAACATTCTTGCGCGTTGATTGTTTGCGGGACGCCTGTTGTCGAATTTTTGTGAACTCAGCACGTTTGGGACACGATTTGCTAGTAGATGGATGGTCGCCATCACAGTTCACACATTTTACAGCGATGTCATCTAGTAGGCAATCGTTGGTATTGTGTGGTTCGGCACATTTCCCGCACCGACTTTTCATGTGGCAATTCCTCGCTCCATGGCCGTAGTTCAAACAGTTCGTGCACTGTGTGACATCCCGATGTACCGGTTTATACTTTTGCCATTCGATGATTATGTGAAATAACGATTTAATCGTTTTCAGTTGACTCATGGTGATGGAGCCCTTCTCCAGATGAATCAGGTACAGTTGATCTCTAAACTTTTTATCCGTATTATGTCGCTTCATTTTGAACACCATCAAAGGCTTTAGTCCAGCCTCCGACAGTGCCTGCTTTAGTTCGGCTTCCATCATGTCGGGTAGTCCTCGAAGTACAACCTTCATAGGTTTGTTGGCGGCAATATCGTGTGTGAAGTATTCCGCTTTTGTCTGCTTCAGATAACATTCCACTCCTTTGTAGTGGTTCAAAGCCGGAACAGTTATTTTGTAGCCTTAAGTACATAAACGGATTGTTGCCTGTAGTCCTTTGCTGATCAGTGTGTTGAAATCCGAGCGTAGAGTTGGTGGGAAGCCCTTCAGGTAGAAAGGCGTCTTTTTTCCTTCTTCTGCAGTTCCTCTTCGACATCTACTGGCAGATCAGCATATTGGTTTTTACTCAGCAAACGGTCGTTTACCTGTACATCACTTGGCTTCAGACGCTTAGCATCCTTTGGATCCTTCTCGGATCTATGGCGGTTTTTACCCATAGCTTGGGTAGGTAGACAACTGCGAATAAAAAATAAAACAAAATCGAAATTAGTCGTAGTAGGTTATTCGTCTATCCACATCGAGTGTTAGATGACGAATGATTCCTTAGTTTAGCGGCTTTTTTAATACGAATTTTCAAAGTTATGCGGTTTTTTATGCGATAAGCGTCCCCCGTATAAAAAGTTCGGAGAAAACTTCAAGGCTAAAACATAACATACCTTTAAAACTAAATTATACCGGGGCTGAGCTCACTTTACAAATGACCCTGGCCACATCAATGCTGAACTAGACAAAACCGATCATCAGATGCATGGTTTGTTCTCAATGTACAATTTTCTGTGTGTGGCACCGCGTTAATGGAGAAGGAAAGAAGTGGGAAAATTTACCCATGGAACCAAACTAATTACGAGTACGATGTGCCGTCCGGCCTCGCGAAGGTGTTCAACCCGATCGGCATCTTTTCTTGATTTTCAGCCAAATGGGCGCACAAACTCTAGTGGTCTGTGCCAGATCGCCACCAAATTTTCGCGAAATGCCTGCCGTAGCTGTCTATGCTGTGCGAGGTGGAGAGCGAATCTCGTGTGCAGCTTCTGAAATTTGTAGGTCGTTTGTTCCGCGGATAATTATCGTTTTCCTCTTGTTGGGGTCTTTCACTGTTTGAAATAATCGATTTCGCTTCCACTGTGGATTAAAATTGTGTGTGTGTGCGCTGAAGTTAGGTTGCTAGAGAAATTGACTTCATTGAGTTTTCCTAGTTCGTATACACACACAAATGACGTCAGAGAGGCATACGGCCTTATGATCAATTAATGAAATTTGTGTTGCGGGCATCGGTTATGATTACCGCGGTCGATGATCAACCATGTGATTTTGACCCCAGAGGATGTACACGTTCACTAATGTTTTTCATTTGTTTTTCGTTTTTTTTCCAGATCACCACATCAGCAACTAAAAAGCTCTGGGAAAAGGGTGGCAGTAACGATGTTAAGGTGGCCACCGGAGCGACTGGGCCGCTGGCTCCCCTGCAGTTGCATGGATCCACTGATCATCAGGTATGGCGTGACTCAACATGGTCCTCGCAGGGTGACGCGATATTGGCATCGAGGCGCATTTTCCCACACGCTCCGGACACGAATCCGACTGGATCGACGGGAATCTTGAGGTAATTTGTCGAAACACTGAGGAAAACACAGTGCGGTACATAATTGAGATGTTTTCATTTATTTTTTTTAGTCCACGCGATTCTACCGGAGGTCTTGGTGTAAAAATGGTTGAATATGTCCTCGGTGGATCACCGACAAATAAGGAAAGTCCGCTTGCTAGCTTAGAACCTCGTTTTAAGGGATTGAAATTTGATGATAATGACAAGGTAAGTTTCACATTGTTTTTCTATGACAGGAAGTTTGTTATAGTGTTTTCGAGTTTTGAAAACAATCACTACCCTTGTAGCAATTCACTTATGTTATAAATCGTATGCGTGAGCCACAACAAGACTACCCAAACTCGCATATAAATCCCAGGTGAATTTCCAACAATTTTAAGTTACCTTGACAAATGAATTCTATTATTACAAAAGCTACAGAAAATGCAATTATCAATGCTGGTTAAATTTGATAAACTAGCTCTTGCCTATCCCATATACGAAGTACCATTCAGTATAAATTACGTTGATGCAACATCAGTAACGTGTCTTTCAATTCAATTCTGGAAGCAGCACGCGGTTATGGCATACCTTCAAGTATCACAAATTGGATACACGCGATGCTTTGCAATCGACCTTTTAGCGTACTGCTACGGCAGCCAGAGATAAGCAATCTAAGTGTTTGTGGGTGTCCCCAAGATGGTGTAATTAAATTGTTACTTGGGATGAGTATTTACTCGCTCCTAGTGAACTAACTCTCACATGCAAATTTCCTTTCAAAACATTCCTTGTAATATGTTTCCTTCTTGAAAAGTTGTTATCTGGTTGTTTGTGATGACAACTTGATGAACCAATAGTTCGTTATACGGACGGTTTTCTGATAGATGATCGTGCTGGTGTCTACTGTCGTGAAATGAGATTATAGTAATCGCATTTACTAGGCAGATGATGGCTGTAATGTTTCAAACGAGTTTTTTTAGAGCTTTAGACCTTCAAATGGAATGAATTACGATTAACGCTAGTGTTCTCTTGTCGAACGTAAATCGAAGATCTCAACGTTTCAAATACTGTACTTTTCAGGGGTATCTGATCGTTCTGATATTACTGATAATGAATGGGCTAATAAGTTGGCTAGAGTTGTTGCAACTAACGATTTTGTTGGGTCAGAAGCAGTTTTACCACTATCAACTAATTGGATAAAGCATAACAGCAAATTTAGCAGCTAGAAGTTCCATATGGAAGATCTATAATAGAGCAGAAACGGGAACAAACGTATCCCCAGCAAGCCGTTCTAGTTTTATTTATTCGACCAGTTCTTCTGTCAAATTTAAAACTGCTCTACGATGTCGTTAGTAACGAGTAAAACACTGCAACATTGCTGTTTTCTGAACGAAACTCTGAATTGTCATTGTAAACACAACTAAAATATTGCGATTATTATTCGTGCGATTTGTTTAGAACCGATTACGATACTTCAAATGATCCAATATGTAATTGCTCTATATAGACGCAACTGTGAACTATACATCTCGCCGAAAGTTAAGTTCCTTAGCCTTAGTAAGGTCGTAGCTGGCGCCTGTTTGCAAACAGTTAAGGGGTTATATACTAAGTTAAGAAGAAAAAATGTGCTAAATTTGCACAAGCGAAAGACAATTTGTTGGTAGTTCTGTGGAAAAAAAAGCAAATTGACTCATGAAAAAAAAGATATTGTTACAGTTGTGGCCCTTTCCCAAAATGAATCGCTAGACAGACATCAGAAAAGTAAAAATAATATGAAAGTAAAATGTTTTAATGTACTTGAACAATTCGATTCTCAAAAAAAGTTGTTACATTTTCGGATTAATTGCCTATGCTATGAACTGCTACCATTTGAAATCTAGCGCTAAATTCTGAATGAAATTTAGAATATGCAATGAAAAAAAATCGATTTTTAGATCCATACCTTTGTATATAACCCCTAACTTAAAAGTACCGCGAAATTATGCCGTTTGATATACTAAAGCAAATGCTTTGATAGTTAGTAGTTGATAAAGTCAATTAGCCGATTGTAAGGATTGAAAAATCAATCTAGAAAGTTCAACCAAAATAGTATTATCTCTGGATTGAACTCAAGAGAATAATTATCCATTATTTAAAATAGGCATCGTTTCAGACGCACGATTTTGAGTTAAAAAATTGAGTGCGAATCTTTCATTTTTATTTGAAATCAATTTCTATGTCATTTTCGGTCAAATGACCCTGACCCGACGCAACTCTGGGTTTTTGGGGCTTCACAGAGTGTGTGTATGGTGAACTAAAATTGGAGAATATTCTATCGTTTCTCATCAAATCGGATAAGAGGCCTCACTCGCTGAAAAGTGATTCTTCATTCCCTCGGAATGAATGAATCCTTACTGTATTTACTTTAAAAGCAGATTGTTTGGCATCCCTCATATGATGCCGAATTTTACTTCTTGTCATTATTATGTCTAATCTTATTGCATCCTTCAGGAGATGCAGAAGAGTGTCCGTTTTGTAAAATCTTTATATCTTTTCACAGTTTAAAGGTGTTATTGAATTTGTATTTTGACCCCTACAAATCGTTCAGCATCCTTTTGGGAATGCTGAGCGATTTTTTTTAAATCATTTAGGGGTTTGGTTACAAGTAACCGGTTTGTACTAAGCGCACATTACTTTTTTTTTATTCTTACGTTTCGTCGTAGACTCGTCAGTGCATAGGAGTTCATGTTGAATTGACACGCCACTAAACAGTTAAGTTAACGGTAAAGTTATGCCTACTTGACTTTAAACACTTAAGTTGCGCCGAAGAACAGCGTCTCTACTGATTAAGTCCAGAACGTAAACAACTTTACGAAGTTTATTAGTTTTCATTTTGTGCTGTCTTTCTATCTTCTTAACGGGGGGTAGGGTCTAAACGATGAAAAAAATCGTCATTTTAGCGAATTTTTTCCAGAATTTTCGTTCAACAAAATAAATTCAAATGTTTTGCATGATAAAAAGCATCATTCGAACAACATTTTGTATTCGTGGAAAATTATTGAGAAATAAGTCGGTGAAGAGGTATTTTTGAGGACACGTCTTAAAAATAATGATTTGCGGTGTCCACAGTATCTCAGCGCAGACTAATCAGAAGTGAACAAATCAAAGTAGCGTTGTTAGGGTAGAAGTTTTTCTAGACTCCAACGTTTCTGTTCGGTTTTTTTTTAATTTTTGGTGGTTGTTCAAAGTGAAAATTACGACTTTTCATTAAAAAACCGCCATTTTGTTGCTGTAAAACCTCCCCAAAGTAACAAACAACAAAAAGGAAAACGTTGGAGTCTGGTTTTTTATATGTAGAAAGTGTGTGGAAAATTTGAAAAAAATTGGTGCCGTAGTTTTTAAATGACGATGGACACGGACTTTCAAAACTTGCTTTCGAGAAAAACGCGTTTAAAGTTTTTTATTTATAACATCAATGGAAACAATTTATTACTCCAGGGTTCCCGTAGGGTCTAACATTTTCAAAAAATCATATTTTTCATTTTATAATTTATTGTAATGAAACATTTCAAGAATGTTTCGTCAAGTTTTGAAGTCAATCGAAGTAGACATTTTGGGCCTGTGTACCGAGCTCTTACCTCTTCGCAGTATGAGATAAGTAAAGATGAAGGCCCATAACTTGCTGAGTTTGGCTTCGATAGGCTTGAAAATTTCACAGATATTCTTTAAATGTTTTACTATAAGAAAATACAAAGAAAATAATAAATGATTTTTCAAAGGTGTTAGACCCTACCCGCCCCTTAACCAGGAGAATGTTTTACTTGAGCCAATTTATTCTGATTTCTGATACACAGTGTTAAAATATTCTGGACTTGCTTTTCTGGGAAGCTTTTATTTTTCTGTAGCTTGATGTCGATTTTTAATTATTTCATATATAAGCGATTGCTCTGACATATGGTTCATAAATTCTGACAAAATAAGTAGTGCTGACCAATATTATCACGCTCTTGCATTGTAGACTGGAAATGAGCTATAAGCTGGGACCGCAATAAGACATTACAGCAATTTGACTAAATACTAATTATAACCGTCACCAATAAAATTGTTATTATTTCACTGTGTAACAACCAAAGGAATAAGTTGTAATCAAACAATGAATGTAAAATAGTGTACTGCAGTAATAGAAAACAATATTCTGTATTTATATCTCGAATACATGAAATTCGAGAGGAAAAATGAATGAATTTAGAAAAAATGGAGAACCTTTCTCAACGACAGTTCTCAATAATAATTAGAATGCTAGGAGCTAAGAATTGTAGAACAGCGCTGGGTCTACTCTCATATAGAAAGCTTATATATGAGGTTATCTCCTATAGAAAGGTTATGCAATCACTGTAAAACCCGATTTTTGAACTAAGGCCCGGAGGGCCCAGTGTCATATACCATTCAACTCAGTTTGTCGAGTACGCAAAATGTTTGTATGTGGTTCTGTGCACTAAAATTTCTCAGGGATGGCTAAATCGATTTAAACAAATTCAAATTCAGTTAAAGTTAAAGTTAAATGTTAAAGTTCTATACAAAGTTCCTGAATTTTGTTAAAATTCGACTTGCGGTTCCGGAGTTACAGGATGATAAATGTAAAATGTCAATCTCAAACTACTGATTTGCTTTCCTCAGAGATGGCGTAAGCGATTTTTGCAAGCTAAGGTTCAAATGAACTGTCGTATCCTATGGTTTCGTACAAAACTCCTGAATTTCATCCGGTTCCGGAATTACAGGGTGAAGAATGATACAACATTTTCACCGTAAACTAGGTCAAAACTATTTCAAACGGTGGTCATTGTCAATAGAACTCAAACCAATTCCGGCTTCCGATTCCAGAAGCATATACTGGAACTCATTCAGTTTTCTCGGAGATAGCTTGACCTAGTTTCACAACCTTTGGATCAAATGAAATTTGGTCTTATGATCCCATAAGAAATTCCTGAATTTAATCCAGATCCGACTGCCGGTTTCGGAATTATAGGGTGAAGTTTATTAAAAATTTTATACCGTCACTTAATGCGGCTAAGTAAAACACATAAAAAATTTTCTAAACAGATCTTAACATTAAACCTATCGATAGTCAATTTCAGTAGAAGGCAAACAAAGCTCCGAAAATCCTTGTCTCCAATTCTAGAGGTACCGGAAATAGTAGGACAGTTTCATTTTGTAGATTGTTCAAGTTGATGCAGAGTGTAGATATTTAGAGTCAATAGGATTTTAGCACTGGCATTGCAAAATTTTCTGTACGCTATAAATCGATTTGCAAAGTTTGTTGAAAGCAAAGCAAAGTCCCGGTATTACATTCCATCCGTGGAATTTGACCGTTCTGTTTCAACAGACTTCACAGCCGACTCATAGCGTACAGGATCATTGCATGGCTGGTACTACCGATCCTACTGACACTAATACCGTTTTCGTTTATTGATCAGAGCAGCCCGAGAGCTGACCCAGAGTCGCCAAAACAACTTTTGATGAGTCGGGGTCGCTCTAGACCGGACTCAAATCGCGTAGTTTCGCTCTGAACATTTTCTCGGGTCGCACCACGCATCCATGCGGGTTTGTATTTTTTTTATATGAGTTGTTGTTTAGGGCGCGTACCACGTTTTCGTTTTATTCGGAGTCAGAGTCGCCCGCGTGTAGATTCTAAAACGAAAACGGTATAAGAATCCTTCCAGGTCGGGGTTCGAACATATGACAACTGGCTTGTAAGACCAGCGCACTATGTATTGAACCGCCAAACCGGCCAAGCTGAAGTTTATTGAAACTTAATGGTTAAATTCCACAAAAAAATGATATCTAAACATTGATTTTTTTTCCACCTGTCAGTATTCTAACATGCTCAAAACCGTAATTTGCTGTGGATTGACTTTTAAAAAATAAATAAAAACATTTTCAAGTTGAGTAATTGCTTAAACGTCCAAGAACATTTTGAAAAGCTCGAATGCCTTTTATATTGATAATATGCTACACGATTATTAATATTAAAACGATTGAGCAATCGCATTTGATATTGTTTAATAATGTTCATGCATTCCCATTCCAGACATCTGACGACAAAGACAAAGCCAACTCGCCATTCGAATCGAACGGTTTGAAGAAGGAGGAAGTAAACTCGACCAACGGAGTGGTGATCGTAAATGGAATTGATGACGACAAAGGATTTAAGTATGTTCTGCTCAGTCAGCACCAATCTGTAACAGAGTTGTAGTTACATTTTTACTTCCAGTCGCACTCCCGGTTCCCGCCAACCGTCGCCGGCGGAGGAGCATGTTCCGCGCGGCTCGAACCTACTGGACGCCCCGTCGCACCACGGTTCTGGCTTCCCTCAGCATCCCTCGTTACACCACATGCTCGGTTCGGCTGCTGCCGCCGCTGCAGCCGCAGTTGGTGCCGGTGGTGGTGCAAACGATGTGGCCCAGCAGGCTGCTGCGTTGGGTTCCTACCATCCCCAGATGATCAACCAGATGAGCCAAATGAATCAGCTCAGTCAGATGAATCAAATGAATCAGCTTAACCAGATGCAGAGTCACGTGATGAACGGCGTAGGAGGGATTCCGCAGATTACGCAGGTTTGCTGTCCGCACTCGATTTTCGTCTCTAACAGCTTGATAACCATGCAATTTTATATCATTTTAGAGTCAAATGGTTAACCAACCCGGTCAGGGCCATAACCAGATTGAATCATCTGCTAATCTGTTGCAGCAGCCACACAACTTTGATGTACAGGTAGGTGGATCTTGAGCATTTTTTTTAAACATTCAATAGCATAAATGAAATGAACGATTGTTTTTCGGATGCTGTGTGCCAATATTTGACATTGATGGATAAATTCTTCAATTCTTGAAGATCCACCGCGCATGACACAATTGTATGCTTTCCTAAAGTTCAGAAACAGATGGTGTTGACATCGCTGTTGCTCGATAGAAAGCTTTACTATGTATTTAGAAGCTATGGTAGTTTTAAAATCGTTTTTATCGATGGTAATCGACTCAGAGTTTCTCCTCAATGGCGAGTACAACTTAACTCGATGCCCCGTGAGGGACGCTGAACAGTATGCTATGATGGATGGTTTATTTGATGAGCGTGTTTGCCTGTTTTTAATTTCTTTCTTTAGAGCAAAGGCTCCCAAGTGGTCGATATAGACCCCTTGGGATTGATATTCCTTTTGCGGGGGTCGACGTTAACGAAAACTGAATATGGGGGTCGACGAGGTCTAGTTGTTATTTGAAATTTTTACGCTGGAAAAGTTGTGTTTACTTGACCATCCGAAGAAATTTGGTAAGTATTTTACATCAATATTAAAACAGCAAGAAATTGAATTTTCAAAGGAATTTGTTGATGGGGGTCTGAGGCCTAAACTAATTTTAGTGAAGGGGTCCATGACCAAAAATAGTTTGGGAACCCCTGCTTTAGAGTATTGGAATTACTTGTAATTTGCGTAGAAGAAGTTCCATTCTTCATGGCTCGAGATGTCATTTTTTTCGCAAGGCTTGGCCTGCAAACGGTCTGTTGACAAGATTGAAACCTGAATTTTTGTAGGTAACTAGTGATCTACATGGCCATTATGATATAATGACTTGAGGAGGGATTGATTTAACTGACCGCCTGCATACGCACACCTTTTATATTGGAAATATTCTCTACGTACTGAAAAAAACCTCTACCAATGAATTCTTTTCTGGAGGGAGGTTTTGCATGCGTACTTCTGTTGCAGTTGTAAGTTGTTTTCATTTGCGAATCTAATTGGATTCTCAATCTCAATCTCAATTTGAAGTGAAAAACGATTCAACTTGGTCTTGGAATTACCATTGTCTTTTCGTTAGGTTTTTCTCATTTCATTGTTTCGGCAGTGCAAGGACTGTCTCGGATGAGATATAAAAGCAAATTGAACCCTCAAATAAAAAAGCTGTTGCTTACCGCAAGTTCCCCAGCTACACCAATAGCTGCCTTATTTGGATACAGCTCAAGAGATCATCTTTTCTAACTAATTGAGAGTGATAGCGTTGGTTATGTACTAATGAAATCCCTATCCAACTCGACCGGGTACACATCAAATAAATAGTTTTCGAAATGCTCAAGTCTTCAAATTGAGCTCATAATACTTCGTTAGTATCCTAATTTATAGCTGTGCAAATGATACGTCCAGCATTTACCTTACTGAAGATCTTTCTACTGAATATTCTCTTTTGTATCAGTATGATAGAGTATAATATACCACCAAAAGTTAGTTCACTAGTGACAGCACAAATATCACATGCTGGGATTTCTGATGTAAAATTTACTCTATTCGCAGAGTTTATGCAGGAGATGGATTTGTATCACTCTAATCTTTATTGATCCTATCATATTGAGAGTACTGCAAATTTTATCTCCAAAGCCCCTTAATTAACAACCTTCCTTCCTTGTCTACTCATTGCTAGCCACCAACCCAATGCAGCAATGCTTTTTAAACCTACCTAACCTTGATCGATTCAACTTACTAGCTGTGGTCTTCTTCTTCGTATCTCTACCGTTTCAGACTGAAAATACTGTTTTAATCCACCTAGTGATGTAATGATGCTTTTCGCATATTACTAATGTTTTTAAATATATCACTAAAGGACTGTCACCAAAATTCTATTTAAAACCTGAATAAAATAAGAAGGTTTTTTTTGGGTATGTAGCATTTTGTGTAACATTATTGCTGAATGTATAAATACTAGGTAGAGTGTAAGGACGTGTCAATATCGCACAAACCCTTTTTTGCGCAGAAAATTTTGCATTCACGGCGAGGAGATCAGATTCTTTTGTTAGCTTGAACTGAATACACGGGCCATGTACGACCTGGCATTTTTGTAATTAAATAAACTTTGGTAATAAAAGTATAAGCCTATAATTGCCTATAATTGATGAAATTCATCAGCAACCTCTAGGACAATAGGACCTTTCATTTGAGCCTAAGTTTGTGAAAATCTTTTGAGCCATGTCTGAGAAAAATGAGTGAGTTTCGTTTTGGAGCTTTTTATCACTATTTCTGGTACTTCCGGAACGAGGAACTGGCTACCGGTATAGCCGAGGTCGAGTCGTTTAGTAAATAACTAATATAGTGTAACGGCTCCCTGTTTCATCTGAGCTCCTATTTCCATCTCATCCCTTCACCTTATTACTTTGAACATGAATATTTTAAAACCTACCTGAACCAAACTGTGAAATGTTTTAAAATGATTAAAAAAGCTATTGTCACAATTTCCTATTGAAAGAAATGGTTTTAAGTTCTTCGGTTATCGTTTTTTCATTTAAAATAAACTCACTTTTCAATTTAGGACACATTTTCGTCTCAAGATTTACAGTTTGTCATATTTCTGATTATCTACTAATCGATTTGTCTCAATACATGATCACTTTTTCGCACAATTACACTACCATTGAATGCTGGATGACTTCATAATTAGTAATGTTCACTTGCTACTTATTTAATTAACGATTTAATACTTCAAAAACTACCCGACAATCAATAAAAGTCTTTAAAAATATGAGATGAAAGTTTTTCACTTAGTTCATTTAATTGCGCTTTGTTTTCATCTCATTTGGTTTCGCAAAGTTGCCAAGTTATCTCATAATGTTACAAAATAAAAATTGTTTTTCTTCTTCAAAATCTCATCAAAGAGTATGTTTTTTGGTATCCGTGACATTAGTTTAATTATATTATTGATATTAATATTTCAATAAAACTGTTTTGGCTTCGAATATTACCAGGAAGAGCATGTTAAATACTAATGAAATAACCATTGTGGCTAATCTAGTAGCACTGGTTTCATTCCGCTATACGTCAACATAACGCTGTGAAGTGTGTGTGTTTCATCGGCTGTGCACAGAGATGTCAGATATTTTCATAGAAAATATGTATTACGTTGCATAGAAACTCTATATCTGGTCTATCTGTTTTCACTAATAAAATGATGTTAAATCTGTTTTCACTAATAAAATCTGTTAACATAATTTTATTAGTGAAAACAGATAGACCAGATTAGAGCAGAGTTGATCTCGTGGCAATGAAGAATAATCGGTTTTCTACTAAAATTCAACACGAGTTCCACAAATTGCAAACACGTTTAAGATTCTGCACATGCACATTTTTTGATTTCGTCAAACTAAGTCGAGTCTCCGAGGTTCCGATCAAAAGTTTTCCCGAAATTCTACATTGTTGCTATAGACGAATTGTCACATGAGTAACAATTGTTAGCATCATTACTTTTTTTCATTCAACAAGTGAAAAGTAGGAGACAATACCCAATTTTACGTTTGAGCGAAATCTTCAGTCAAAGTGTAGAAACAATTTACTGTCCCATACATGTTCTATGTTTCCTTTGGAAATTGGGCCAACACCCCAGGTCTCGTCCAACAATTTGTAAGGGTTTAACAGGCAAAGTCTCAAGGTAACACCGAAAACATTTTTTAATTAAATTATTCAAAATTCTCCGGAGCCAAAATTATTAAGTTTGCTAATGATGAACATTTTGAGACAATACTTGTGTTATGCTCATATTTGTGTGAGATTTCCATAGGACTCACAAAATTGGAAAAGTTATCGACTTTGACCTTATTCACCGTTTTCAGAGAGTATTTGAGTTACTTCTTTGAAAGTTGAAACTGATCGAACGGTTTTGCTAAATTTGAGGTATTTGTACATCTAATGATTTTAAATTGAATTTTGTTGCATGAGAAATTTTTTTTTTGTTTTTTCGATAGGACATTGTTAAGAATTGGTTTTATGGTTCCCATCACAATCATTATAATTTTTTTTTCTTAACATGGGATATCTGTTCAAAGCTTGAATTCAAGGAATATTTATAAAAAGACTTAACAGAGGCGATTCTAGCCTATACCAAAAACCGGGAATTTTTTTTTTTGCAACCGGGAAAACGGGAAAATTGAAATCGGCAATTCACTTGCCACCCTGGTTTAGCTAAGTTTTCGATAAAAAAGGTTTTTGTTCATCGATTTTAAATTTTTACAATTTTTTTTTCGGTGTAGGACTCGATAAGGGTTTTTCAGTATTCTACTCTAAAAATTGATTGGTTTTGTAAAAATCACAAGTACAAAACGTTTTTGCAGGATTTGTCATTTTTTCCTCTATAACTAGTTGAAAAAAAATATTTAGCCCTTTTCAAAAGACAGCTTAGATCAGTTTTGGAAAAACAAAGTATATAAAGTGGCTTTTTGTGACAAAGTCTACAAAGTGTTCAGAAAGTTTCAAGTCAAATCTAAGAGGATGCTTCCAACATATGTTAATGTTGGTGCGAAATTCGACTATAGAAAACAATTCAAATTAGATATACTCTCACGCAGGACTCGATTTTGCGTTCTTCCAATTGCTCTGGCACAAAGGTATATTTTTTTTTAATTATGTTCTATACCTCTCAAGTTTTCCAATTTCTAGCGTTCAATGTTAGTCTAGCAAAAAGTTATTGTTTTTATAGTTTCGAATTATCGCTTATCTAACAACTGCATCAAACAAACAAAACATAAACTACATTCCGATGAATTGTTTATATGTACGAACAATAAAAATGTCACATAAAAATTTTGCAAAACAGGTTAGAAATCCCCAAAAACTGTTTTTGTATTCATAGGTGCTACAATATCCAACTGGAATCGGTCGTTTGAAACGCAGTACTTTGTATAACTTCCGAAACTGAATTCAAATGTTCAACTGGAATCTGGTGCTAATGAATCTTTTATAGTCGAGAAAAAAAGCCACCCACCCACAGAATCACTGGCATCCTGGAAAGTTTCATTGTTGGTTTATTGATAGTAAATGTCAGCGCCATCAGCAATCAACGGGAAGCAAGATGGCAAATACCAGAAACAGACACAGATGAAAACGGTTTGTTAGCGGTAGTGCAAACCAGAGCAGCGTGGGGCTCACTGGTGGGGTGTATCCGTATTTGCCCTTTTTCTGAAGGACACACTATTCTCATTTCCCCACTCCCCTCCCGTCATTAGGAGGGAGGACAGCGAAGCTGTTGGGTGTGCCACCAGAGCAATGAGTGCGACTATGACAACAGCCAACATTATTTTGCAATGACAACTATAATGATAATGACGGTCATTGACGGTGATGTAATAGTTAGCCACCAAGTCTCTGACAGTGAATGATGGACAAATGGGTGTCAAACCGTGGCATGATGTACTGAGTAGTCTCCCCACGGCATCCTGGTTCATTCTACGGCGTCCTTCCATGTACGGGCGACTGACTAATGATGATTGCTTATGAGCTCCTCCCTACAAACTGTTGCAACATTAGTTGAGGGTTTGCTTTGTTAAAACTAGCTCGACTTCAATCAGTCAAATACCATGCGTCTCCATAGGAATTCCATTTCCTCCATAACATAAACCGACGAAATGAAGGCAGTTTTTCGCTTTGGTTTCTTTTTTTTCTGGCCCATAAGAGTGAAATATTTCCGTCTTCGCTCAACTTGAAGCTACTCATCAAGTTTTCCATTTCGCTAACTGGCTGCACGTGGCGGCTTCTGTTACGATGTAAGAGCGAGGATACGGAAATTCTGCTGGTCCCCACTATAACTGGTCATGGAAAGCCAAGGTTATCCCAGGGTTTGAAGCGTCGCATATTTGTTTCGTTTTATGTAAATCAGTCGGGTGCTGATATGTAAATGCAGTTGTGTCTGAAACACCCATCGAAGCTGCCGGTGTTAGCGGCGGGTGTTTTTCTTTGTTGGTAGTCTTATGCCCTGTACTACGGTTCGGCATGGCACCACGCTGCTGGATTTTCGGTAGGGGCAGACGATCGCGCCATTGGTAATAGTAATAATAATGGCATCGGGTTTGAATATGTATGACTATTCTCCTCTAAATTTAGGTTATACAAATTGTGAGTATTTTTTCCCGAGGTCGCTAAACAGCGTGCGGGACCGAAAGGTTTGTCTACCAATATCTTTTGGGGCGTTATCGATGAGGGTTGCTTTACTGTCAGAGGCTCACTTTTCGTGTGTAAAACGTAAATAAAACCCATCAATTTGTTTGCTAGCTATCGTCATTGGTATACCATATCAGTTCCATTGTTTACTTTGAAATCATTTTTATCGTGCTAGGTTGTACACCATTGGGAACACTGAAAATTACGCATCACTTGACCTATGCTTGTGTGAATAGTTTCCCTCATTAGTGTTTGCCCAGGGACACTTGTCAGAAAGTTCTGATTCGTGCTTTCATCACAAAGACAAAAGATGTCGTTGAGACCTTTGACATTTGGGATTGCGTACGCTGGTGACGTTCTTTGCCTTTCGTAAGCGAGATGCAGTTCAAACAATATGCAATTTTCTAGAACACTCAAAGCACAATGTGCTGTAACCGTTATACACTAGCAACAAACGAGTTCTATCGTCTAGTTCGCATGAGGCTCTCCCATCTCACAGCTCGTTGTACATTCAGGAGGACCCTTCACGACGCATTTGTATGTTATCCCTTTTAATTACCACTTGGAGGAATCAGCTGTGCTGGCAATACCCGCTCAATGCATTCGTTAACCGATCGACATTCGTATAATCATCGTCTAACGCAGCGATACGTTCTGAGTAGTTATAAAAACTGTCATCCTTAACATGCAGTACCTACCTACATGGTATGCAATCCATTGTCGGACAACAGCGTAAATTTTGCTTCTCAACGATAGAGTAGCACCCGGCGATGTTGCATTGAACAGTTTGCATTTTTTCTCGTCTGAATCACTCACGCTTCCCGGTTGGCTTGTTGATTGAAACTTTTGCAATTCATTGCACTGAGTTTTGCTGAGATAGACGATCGCACCCTTCAGGGTGGGAAATTAATTTGTGCCAGGCGTATCAGTTCGACGTTGTATTGGTACCGGCTCTAATACTTAAAACGGAGCTGGGAGAGGATGGTTTCGTCCCCATGATTATTGATGATGTTGTTGCTGTAGTTGACGTTGACAGGTTGCAAAACGATTTTATTTTCCATTTTCTCCCGGTTGCAGGGCTGGATATGACATTCGGATATCATTCCGTGCGGATATCTGTCACGCGGTACTAGACGTGAGTGGTTGTTCAGTCCTGTTGAACGCAAAATGTAAATTCATTCTCATTGAATATTGCTTGTCTAGTTTTGCAATCGCTTCTGGTCGGGTTGTACCAGGTGGTGGATTTTTTTCTAAAGAACGAGTTGTTTTTTCTGAGCTCGAACGGAGTTGTTTTTTCTGATTCTGATATTTTTTCATAAGCTACACAAGTATGCTTCAGCGCTCACGACATATATTCGGAAGCATTCGCCAAACCAAATGAAATGGAAATAGTACATTTAAACTTACTCGTTAGGGAGTTGAGTCGTGGTTAGTTTATTTTTTTATCATTATCCAACGAAGGCCGCTTCAGGTAGTTCAGTAGGCAAAACACTTTTTTCTCTGATAGAAGAAAGTGGTTCGAGTTCTGTTTTTTGGTATTTTTTATTCGAAAATTTTCTGTTCCGTTGTTCCACTAATCTAATGACTTTCAGCCCGTTTTCCGTTGGCTACTGACGAAAAAGAAGTTTTTTCATTCGGCTAATATTAAAATATAAAAATGGTCTATCGAAATTATGCGTGCACAAAATATTTCACATGGATAAATTTCAACATTCTTTTAAAAAAAACCATCATGTAAATCAAGCAGAACACGTTTGCTGCGTCACTTCATACCATTGAAGGTCACATTCAATCGAAATCTCTGAATAACAGAAAAGTTAAACGTTCCAAGTAAAACAACTTAATAAATAACTACTACTTAAGAGAATAGCCATCGTTGAAAACCCGCAAAAGCAGCTTTCTCTGATACTGTTATATGAATCTTCCAGAAAAAAATTATTTAGATAAAATGATCCAAAAAAACTGATGTTTCTCCTTTGAATTTATAAATTGCCTCTAAATTCGGCAAAGCAATGCCCAAAAATACTTATATTCGCAAAGTTCTAGAATCTTTCAGTTTTCTTTATTAATGATTGACGAAGCAGTTCGTGTAAAAAAAAACCTCACAGAACTTTCTGAAACGTCCCATCGTTCATTTGGATTTTAATGTTTTTTAAAAGAAAATAATGATTTTATTTTGTTGGTAGGTGGCTACAGTGACATTTTTTGTATGTGTTTTTTTTAAAATAAATTGTCTTTGTGAAAAAAATTTTTGCGCTATTGGCAAGTAGCCAGTTGATGGTCATAGGCGGCCAGTGATTTACATGGAATCCCTGCTCTCTGGCCTATGGTAAGAAGATATAGGACTCTGTAAGGACAATCGTAATAAACTTACACCGTTGAGAATACTGGGGGACAATTTTTTCTCACACTTGTGTTTCTGAAGCATAATCCTCTACATTTATAGGGTGTATCTGTTAGATATTTGTAATCTGTTGATACAAAAGACGAGGTTGGCGCATAGGGCACTGGTCTTACGCATAGGGCACTGGTCAATGCATAGGGCACTGGTCTTACAAACCAGTTGTCGTATGTTCGAGCCCTGGAAGGATTCGTAGTGTCAGTAGGATCGTAGCACCAGCTATGCAATGGTTCTGTACACTCTGAATCGGCTGCGAAGTCTGTTGAAATAGAAGGTCAATGTAGTGCCAAGGCTTTGCTTTTGATACAAAAGACGATAACGTTTCATGCCTGTTTGAGAAATATTTTTAACGAATCTCAGCTCCAGTGGGGGTTTTGCGGTTCCAAATAAATAAATAAGCAAAGACCAACTGTTGATGGTTCCATGGTCGGACAATTCTGCACCATTTGCATCAATCGCGTCACCCTAAAAGCTTTCAAACGAGATTAACGTTTACATTGTGTATCGCTAGCGCAAAAGAGCGAAGAGCGCAAAAGAGTGCCTTAATCAGCCCGATAGTGTGCATTTTTTGTTTCGATTGTAGAGGTTCTAACCTTAAGGTCATTCGCCTCTACGAGTCAGAAAAACCGTTACCCCATGTTGGGATGTGGGAACCCTTGTATTCCCATCCTCTGAACATCAAGTTCCTTACTTTGGTATCTCATCACTCTTTGGTACTAGCGATACACAATGTAAACGTCAATTCTGTTCGAAACGCAATCATAAGGTTTCGTACACGATCCGTATGGTGTTCGAATGAACTGAGATAGTGCTTATTGTTGTTGTCTTTAACAAATTCAATTGCTTTACACTTCTTCTAAAATTGAATGTAAATAATACAGTTCGTTTTATTCAGTTGTAGCAAATGCACCTGTTTTATGTAGATAGGGTTGCATTTGTTCCTTAGATAAAGATTAAATTTCTAGTACCGGGTGTCGGTGTTTGTTAGGTGTATTTATTTCGAAATCGTCATTCACACACTATACCGGTCTTTTTGTTCAACCAAAACACACACACACACACACACACACACACACACACTCGAACGAGATATGAAAGCAAAATCTTTGTATGTAAGTTTTTCAAAGTCTGCGAATGCGTACAACTTATGCAATACTGTTGAAATCTGTAACCAGTTTGAAATATTCAGCTTTTATCGCTCTGAAAAATTTTATTGAACGGTTCAAAAAGACGCAACGGTGATGAGTGTGCACGGATTTTTTGTCTTGGGTAAAAGTGAATAAAGACAAAATGCAAGTAGCATAGAATTATTTAGATTACGATAGACAAATTAATCATCATGTCAGAACTTCTGTAATCTACACAACAAAATTTGAATATGGAGAACGTCGAAGGTATCACGTTTGACGCATTGTTTGTTTTCAATATATTCCGCTCTACAGACTTCCCGGAGTTTATGATATTTTCTTCACGTCAAGATGGGAAAAAAAGAAATCTTTCATTTTTACGAGAACTTCAAGATCTTTTATTTGCTTTTTCTATAATTTGTTGCCATTTCAAGGGTAGATTAATTAAAGCTTTTCACATAAAAATCGGTGAACCTAGAAGGCAAACTTAAGTGATTGATTATTCCAATTTTCTTCTGATGCAAGTTCACTAAATAATATTTGTTATGCAATAAGAAGATGATAATCACTGGATTATACGCTCCGGATTATACGCTGAATGCATTAAAATTCCCAACCAAGCTCCCGGAGTGTCTGACAAACCACTGCAAACGTGTGTGGCGTGGCGTTGTCCTGATGGAACACGACATCTTTTTTTGTGGTCCAATTCCAAATATTTCTGGTGAATCGCTCGTTTCAAACAGCCCAATTATTGGCAGTACAGATCCAGAATTTGTGCTTGGTCTTATGAACTTACTTATGCAATTAACTTATAATAAATGATTCCTTACCAGTCCCACCGAATGCACAACACACAGTCCCATTTTTTATTTAAAAAAAAATGACTTTGCAGTTCAGCCAACCCAGCCAAATTTTTTTCTCAATTTTTTGTTATGACGTAAAACAATCATCAGCTTAGCGTTATTCAACGGAAAATGGATTCGGGAAAAGTAAATTAGTACCAAATTTTAGTCTACGTGGTTTGTGAACGGTCCCCTAACGACTGTGCTTATTGTACATGTACGGACGCTTCGCATAATTGGTTTATGTGGTGTTCTCACATCTCTGATAAAGTTAAATGGTAGAGTTTTTCCACGGACTAAAGATTAGTAGGTTGAGATTCTTTTCCGTTGGGATATTTCAAAATTCCCTTTCTAGATAATGGTACGATTTTTTATCCGCACTCGAATCTATTAGATGTTAACTTAAAGGTTGAAATGATGCTTTTTCAATATTGAAATTCGCTTCTTTTTCACTACTTGGGAAACGTAGTTTGTTGAATTACACTTAAATTCTTTTCCTCGCGGGGATCTCTGAGGAATTAATATACTAGATGATTTCCTTAGTATCACACAACTCACAAACTTTATGCGCTTTGTTGAATAGCCCTTAAATTTTATTTTTTAGGGCAATTTACGTCACGCCCAAGAAGATGATATTATTTTCGCCCAAGAATATATTCATATTTTCGGTAATAGAAGGATATTCAGATAAAAAAATAATACAAACTTATTGTAGCACTACCCGGAGACTGTAATCAAAATTCAGTATGTATATTTCTTAGCAATGAATGATTTAACAAGATTATCGATTAACCTGATACTGAATGTGCATTCACGCTCTGTCTAACCGTCCATAAATTGGTACATTAATTGCTTGGTTCATTCCGCTTGCGATGGAATCCGTCGACTTCGCCATGAATTATTTAGATTTCAATGCTTCTGACCCCAATCAGCCAATGAATAATGCAACAGAACGAAATTCCTTTCGAACAATCTGGTTTCCAAGATGCCAAAGGCATTCAGGGGTGAAATCAATTTGTAATGTCCCCGACAAACGATCGATCGGAGCAGTAAAAAGGACACATTTTCCATCCGAAATGGGTTCGAATGGGTCAATTGTGGTGCGTCCTTTGAAATTAACTGCTGTTTCTTTGTAGTCTCATCACCCTCTTCAGATTAATGCAAACACACAAAGTGGAAGAGACACGTAATTGGCTGTTTCATTCATGGAATCCTTTTTTTCTTACAAGCTTGCGTCTGATTACTACTTTTTAACTGGTAAGCCTGACCTTGAAATGTGATGTTAAACGTGCTCAATTAATGTCTTTGGCAACTAATCCAAACAAGTGAACGACGAAGTCTCGTTTATCTTACCAAGGACGCATTGCTGTTTTCATCGTTCCCACTCAGTACAATCGCTTGAGCAAAAGAATTACGAAATTAAAGTTTCTGGTAAGCAAAACAAGCGTCAAAAGAAAGGTGCTAGAATAAATATTCACTTTTATTGCCTCTCAAAACATGAAATATCTATAATCGGGTGAAATTCTAATCCTTACAGAAAAAGTCACCCGAAAGAAAGAAAATGTGGGTGTATGGTTATAAAAAAATATGGAGTGTTCGTGTTTATAGTTTATGTCTCACAAGCACCGGCAGTCCGTGTAAAAAGGTAGCGAGGCCTCCGCACACAAACAGCAGCACCTGGACTCGATAGCAATCAGTCGTCAGCGGGTTATGGCATGCGACAATACTCTTCCTGTGTGCGAAGAACGGCTACAAGTTATTTATCAACATCTCACCCCGCATCGGGAACTTTACTGCGTTGCCGTTCGCGGGAAACTACTATTTTCTGGGTTGTTTCATTTTGGTAACCGAAATCGATACAGGATACCCCCACCTGTAAGCTACTGGTGAGGAGAAACGAAGGTACAGATTTTTTTTCATATTTTTCATGATTGAAAAAGATTACTCAACATTTTGTATTTTATATATAATTTTCCAATGAGGAAAGACTTGAGCAAAGCGTTTCTAAATTTGCTGAAGCAAATGATTCATCATAAAATTTTGTGAAAATAATCACATCATATTCACAACGAATAATATTCGAAAAAACTTTTTGGATGATTTAAAAAAAAGTTCTCCCTGCTTTGTGTGACTCATATCAGTGCTCCTTATGAAATAGGATGAATCATCTTCACATTTGTCACCTATCTTTCAATTTGTTTGTTCTGCCAAATCATGCCGTGAAATTCGATTCATGCGTCATCACCCCTCACGTTAACGGTATCGTTGGTACGCTTTTTCGATGTGTTAAGTATCAACACCATCGGTGAAAAATAAAGTGAATCCTACGAGACGCAGCATGTACACCGGAATGAACAAGTCCTTTCACCGGAATCAGTGCGCTGTCGTGAGTTAAGCACCTGACAATAAACACATTTCACATGCTTCGAGATATCCTTCACATTGTGGTGCACGCTTGTCACGTTATATATCACAACCCGGGAGGGGTTCGTCTTCGTTCGCCTGGATGTAGACAATTTTTGCATGGCTCTACTGCTCGCAAGTAAGTCATAGCAGTTTATTACCTCCTCACGATCGCGTTCGGCGTGCAATGAAATAGTTTTTTTCTGTCACGAACAATAACAATGTGCTGCTGGGGTACGATGTGTATTTTGACGGTTGGTCTATTGTTTCTAGTTCAAAACACAACCGTTCAGAAAACTGCAAATCGCTTTTTCTCTAAACAAATATGTATCAATAATATGTACCTCTCTGAGAAATGCCACCAAGCAGTTTGCTATATCATTCTGGTTCCACTGTGGCGTAGTGGGCAACTGGGAAACAAAGGCCAGTGCTTTTTCTGCTATTTGCTTTGATATGTGACGACCTTCTTTTGAAAATTTATGGCTGTGCTACTCCTGTGCTTATGTGTGATAGAGCGAACTGTGCCACGCCTGGCCCTGCCAATTCGCGTGCTCCACCGGACCCGTTCTGTCTTGGTGAAAAATGAAAAGAAGAAAAACGCAAAAATTCCAGTTCAATTTTTAGCATTGAGTTTAAAAACAAGAAGAGATAAAGTACCGGAATGAATTCTTCTGTCATAACACCATTCCAAGCTTAAACGTAGTGGGTGCGCTCCAGAGCTAAAAATTATCACGCATTCTCAATGAAAGAGTCCAATCCAACAACCTCATATTCGTTTTTTGCTGTCTCATTAGTAAATGATCGCATCCAAAACAAACGAAAAGAGACGAAGCATTTTCGTCTCTCATTGCAAAACAAAGAGAGTATCGCTGTTAACGTCACTCGTTTTTCTATTATCGATATAATGAAAACCTGTGACGTTTGGCTGTAAAGAGTGTCTAAAATATGATGAATTGAAGTAATTACACCCCAGAAGTTTTTTGGAAACCAAAACTACTACAAATTCGAACACAGGTGAAAGTCATTGTGAATCGTTTTCTGTCATTATCGATTCTCAAAGCTTCGGTTGAATATCGACACTACATACTATGGGATTTTCACTGAAAACCAAAAAAGACTGAAAGGGTAAATGAAAGAAAGAACACAATTTTGAAACTACTGTTCCGCTTATGTCGTTGATTGGACATGGCTTTCGTTCTCATAATTCCCAAGCGCAGCTGAGAGTGACATTTATTTCTCGTCATTTTCGTATATTTTGAGTCATTGAAAATGACCTTTTTTTGCTTTGGTTGCGCTCCATCAAAATCGTAAAATTGACGTATCCTAGAAACCTCATTTGTTTTCTTATTCGCTAAATTTTCTCGTTGATTTCGACGATTCTAGCTTTGTTTAAAATCTGCCATTTTTGTTATTCTCATCAATTTCAAATGGTATTAGGCTGGCACTTAGGATTTTGGATATTTAATCGCACACTGACGTATCCGGCAATTTTTTTTTTCATTCGGTCAATTTGATTGGATATGCCGAAATCGATTTCGATACTCTTTGGCTCGTTTGAAAGATATTATAAGGTTGTCATTTTCTATCAGAAGCAGTATGCAGTAGATCATGATTTTGATGTGAGGTGTGAAGAACATGGAATACCAACAGCAAAATTTGAAGACGTCGAATTGCAAATGATATTTGATGAAGATGAAATTTCTAGTCAAAAGCGAACGGCAGCAATGTTAAATGTTACACAAGAAACAATTTCTGTCCGTTGAAGGATAAGCCCAAAAGTGCGGAGAACGGCTGCCACATGAATTGAATGAAAGACAGATGGAAAATACATGTGAAATTTTGCATCAAAGCCACGAAAGAAAGTTCCGTTTTTTATTTATTATTATTGATACTTTCGATACCAAGAAAGTTACTAAACTCTTGTGAACGTCCTGAAATAATTGTAATCATACAGGGTTGCACGAAGGAACCTCACACATTTTGTTCTCCGATTACACTGGAACCAAACAAGGGAGGGAGAAACCGAACACAGCATTGGAAAGTAGAAGAATGAAGGTTTAGTCTAGCAGTTTTCTATCATGGAGCACTGGAGTGTCACTTACCGCGTTTTTATTTGTAACTCATTTTTGAAGCATCAATTCTACGTTACAACTATTCGTGAGTTAAAAAAAAACATTTTGAATAAAAGACGCTAATGCCGGTGCCTTCACGTAATAATGTGAAGCTGTGGGTGATAAATTTCGTAAAAACAGGCTCTTTGAAAATAACCTCCTGTGATAATAACCTGAAATAAAACCTCCGGGTAACGTCCGGACTGTCCGGACACCAGAAAATGTTGAACGAGTTCCATCCGCTCTTGTGAAGAGCTCCGCGTGTTGGGGAAAGAAACATGCGGCTGCTCTTCAAATTTCTCGTCGTTCTTTCCATCGAATGGTCAAGGAAGATTTATCGTTTCATTCACATAAGATCGTCATCAACAGCACCTGGAGCTGGATTATGGAGTGTTGAAAAAAAAAAAGCTTTAGCAAGCGAATCATTTCCAGAAGTACTTATTTTCCTTGGCCGCCCGACTTATCGAGGTATGATTTCTATTTCTCTATTTGATGGAGCTTTTTTAAATAAAGTTTACATTTACAAGCCCAGAACCTTGTACGATCTACGGGGCAACAATCGTCGTGAAATTGCTCGATAAAAGTGATCAATAATTTCTTTAGACAACTCGAAAATTGAAATCATTCGTCAAATATTATTTTGAGCAAATAAACGATTATTATAAACCTTCATATTTCTACTTTTTATTGCTGGTTAGTTTTTTCGTCTTGCATTTCGAAGCTTTTTGTCAATCTACAAGTTCTTTTGCGCAACCCGGTACGAAAAACGACGATAATGCGATCATACACGAACACCGTACATCAATTCCTCGCTAAATAAACACAAAATCTGTCTAAAAGTTGTCAAATTTGTTTGTTAATTTTCATAGAAATTGGAAATCATCTTCCATTGCGGTTTTCAAATGAATCGGAAGTATCAGTGATTATTTGTACCGATATATTTTTAGCGCTTGTCTAGACTAACGATATTGACATTGACAAATGGTTGCTAAATCAAAGATATTATCCGAAAAGGATATCGCGTTGGGGGGATTGCACGGAAATCACATTATCTTTCCTGAGTACGCAATCAAAATAATTTAAAGCTGTATAAAAAAAGAAGACCTTAATCTGAATCCCAACCTTGCTAACAATACAATCGCCTACGATGTTTTCACCGCATTTACCCGCTGGAAAATCACCTCTTCAATTTGCATTGTTGATTCTCGGCCGTTCGTCGAGGATCGCAGGAAATTCGAAAATTATTTAGATTGTTTTATTTTTCCATGCCTCGGTGCGCTTCACTCGCTCCGGAAATGGTTTTCATAAGTGTCATTTAGTAGTACCAGGCTCCAGGGGGGTTGGAAAAGAAGGGCCCTGGTGGCAAAGTGCTCCGATATAATACACGCGCCAGAAAGTAGGTCACATCCTTTGTTAATATCGTTCTTCCGCTGGTGGATCCGGCTAAGGGTGCGGGCGTTCATGGGGCCGCGTCTCTTGACGTGTTTGTGCTGCCTGGTTTGAATTACATCAATTTGTATGTTTCAAGTTTTGGGTATCTGATAGGATGTCGGAGATTGTGTTGCTCGAAACTTTCGGAAGGTGAAAGTTATATTTTTTCACTTTCTAATAATAAGACAAGGTGTTTTTGCATCGGTCGTTTCCAACATATGAAGGCTCCAGAGGAATGCTCAACAAACGTAAAATAACCACTTTCAAGCACGACCTGCACGTCGAAAATACGATTGTTTGGTGTTAGACTGGCTTAATGTGGCTGATGTGCATATTTGCTGATTTTTGCTGGTATTGAACAGATTTGGTCTATTGTGTTAAAGGTGGCATGTTGATGTTGACACCGGGGAAAATTTCAGCTGTTTGTATCCCAAATTTTCCTTAATATGCATGGTTTTGAGCAAACCGACACGTGAGTACCTGTTCCTCGTTGGTTACTAATGATTGTAAAAGATGTGTGTGTGTGTGTGTGTGTCCAAGACGACGTACGAAGGAATTAGCTTAGCGCATGTTTCCTTGGTTCCTTCTTGCAGTTTCTTGCATAAACACTGTGATGTATGTTATCTCAAAATACTAAAAAACGCAATTTAGTTTACATTCAAATTTTTATTCGAAAAACCATTCTCGAACAAAAAATTCGTTTGGTCAAATATACTTTCGGGTTATGGGGAACAATTGTGACAAAAATTACTTTTTAAAGTAAAGTTAAAGTAGGAGTTAAATAAACTATTTAAAACATTAAAATGTGCTTACTGGATAAACAACTGAGAGCAAATAGAATAGAACAAACTGGATACAGCGTGTAAATGCTTTTTGCATTATAAGGCTTATGTCACATTGACAAAAGGATTCCACTGAAGGTAATATATGTTGTTATAGCAGATTTGAGTCCACTCTCTATTTGTTTTTGTTCTCGCTATTTCATTTATCTATGCTTTGGAGAATATTCAAGAACGTACGAAGTTTACTGTTACATATTTGACGAATTCAAACGTGGATCAAAAAATCTCTGGTCGGACAAAGAATACAATACTTCGATTTGTTCTCAAATGTTCAATTCTTTTCAAAGAGTAATATAATTATTCCAACAGTGTTACAACATTTTTAAACCATGTTTATGTCTCAATTTCTCTTTAGCTTCATAAAAACGCATCAGTCTCAGCGGTGACCTCATCATTCGCCTTTCAGCAAGATTTTTTAAAATCTGAAAATATAAAATAGTCGTTGGGTGCTAAATCCGGCTAATATAGTGGTTTCAGTAGCAATTCTAAAAATTTGATTATCAAATTTAGTAACAGTTACGTTCGATTTTAGACACGGTGTATTTAATCAGCTGTTAGAAGACACGACACCTACCTTTCAAGCAATTTTACCATATTCAAGAGCACGCTGGTATAATTAACGTAACCGACAAAACGCGTTGTTTTTTACCGCTCGATTTTCTGAGAGATGATTTTACCGATTTTAACACGCTTAGGCTCGTTTGGAAGCTACTATTGAATGGAGGATCAAGTTCGAGGATCAAATGTCTGGGAGAGAAAGCCATTATTACACCACTAGGTGAATAAAGTAGGGTTGTTATTCATTAAAAACAGCGTTTTATTAACAAATTTCAAAAGCGTCACTGAAAGCACAATAACTAACACCCTAATCAACCGAATGTCATGAAATTTTGAATGATCACATCTGACGTTAGCGGATTTTTTTTTATTAGTGATGCCATCTGTCTGTCAAACTAGGGACTTATCGACTGGCGTGTTACGTTCTTAGGGATTGTGTTATATGTGTTTTTGTGTCGCTTGTAAAATTCACAGAGTCTACTGTGTATGTTTTGTCTTCTTATATGGATGATTAGTATTAGTATTTTTTCAAAATGGTTACCAATAGTTTCCTATTGTAATGTAAAACTAACTATGCTATAAAACTAGGAATGGTATGAAGGGGAATTTTGATAAAATATTTCCTATTTGCTCACAATAGAGCTTCCTACATCTTACTAAGGATCAGAATGCTAAAAATCCGAATTCATGCCTAATAATCAAAAATGAACTGAATCTTCTTATCAGTGTTTTTCATCTCACAAAATAGACTCATTAAAGGATCCAATTTCATGGATGGTCTCATATCCGCCCATCCAATTGTTGCTCGCCTACCTGCTGTTCAGTTTCCGTCGTTGTCACACAGCGAATGATTTGGCCACTGTCCAATATCAGGCCATCTCTCCTCGGAACTTGCGACAATTTCCCCCCGTATGGAACAAAAAGTAGATTGTTTTCAATCGATTACAACTACGGGTGACATCGTTTAACAATCTGTCGGTTCTCCATCATTGCATCATCGTGGCCGCTCTCGAGAAAGGAGCAGGAGTAGGAGCGCAACAGATTGAAAATTTTCCATCCTATTCCCCCACTTCGTTGACGACAACCATCGTATCCTGCTGTGACATCACTACACTAGTCCAACCAGGAGGCGGCCGCCCTACCGTCTATGTCAACACGGTCGAATGTTTTTCCTCCCTCCATAGTTAGTTTAATTTTTTGTCCTAATTACGGCAACCAGGCGGCAGGCTGCCGTCGGTACATTCGTCCGAACCGGTTGTGTATCGAAGGACGGCTAATTAATGAAACTTGCTCTGGTGTTGATCTTTGATGGATCCTTTTCCGGCTTCCCACTGGTGTTGATTGGTGGGCGAACTTTGCTAGGTTATGAGTTTCCTTCGAGGCAGTATTCTTTCGGAGCGACAAATGTTTCAAAAGATACTTTCCACCGATTCAATTTACCCAACTGATAAACGGTTACAGCTATTTAGTCGAGAAAATGGAACTACAAGGCTAGTAATTGCAAATTTTGTCATGATTTTTCCGTGTACCTCGAGACAGGAATATTTTGGTGATAAATAGAATTGCTCAACTATTGATTCAGTCTTCCGCTGTTTCCAGTAGTTGCATAAGAATAATGGAATCAGGTCAAGTGGTACGTGACTGCCTGGTTTGATAGATTGTACAAAATAGTTTTGATGTCTTATATTTCTCAATCTGCTCGTCATCGTTGTAATTTTAGCCACATTTGACGGTTGTTGTCCAACTATATTTCGTATTGATCCAATTTATATTTGAAATCGAAGCTTGATGTCGTTTTCCACAGCTTGGAATCATGTTGAGAAAACAACCGCAAACAGTGAAGGACGTTTTTCCATCGTTCGTCATGTTCATATTACCAATGTAATTTGATAATCACAGGATTTTTTATATGAATGAATGCTTCAAATCGACCAATAACGCTTTCTGTTTCAGCTTGGAATTTAAGAAACGATATTTATTCGATATCGATGTTTTTAAGTGCCATAGTTGTTGTCAGCTGTGGGGGAAGATGCATGGAATTTCAAATAAAACCCTCAAGAAGAGTCTGAATGTCTGGAGGAAAGAAGTGAGTGATGATCGTGATAAATGATGAAACTTACGTTATGAAAATTTTTCGCCTACTTTCCGGGTAGGTATGTTTCGTTGTCGAATGGACGTTTGCGGTTCTGGAGAAAAAGTAAAAAAAAAATAGATCGTCAAACTTTGCAAAGAAGTTCCCGATCTGGCAGGCAATTTGTAAAAGAGGTGGAATAAGCGCCTTCTTAATTACTTTCGGGACAATAAACAGTTCGATTAACTCGGAAATGTATCTTGAGAACCTTCTTTTGTCGTCATTCATGGATATGCTCAAAAGATCTACACTAAGGTCTTTTTTTATGCGGTCTTTTTTATGCGGCCTTTTTCCTGCAACTTTTTTATGTGAATTTTTTGAGTTATGCGATTTTTTATGCGAAGTTTCAGAGTTATTCGGTTTTTTATGCGAATTTTCAGAGTTATGCGGTAAAAAAAAGACTTCAGTGTACCATGTTTTGGCCTGATCTAACACCCTGCCACTTCCCTCGAGACATATTGGAGTGGTACCGAGGTAACGGAGTCAATTTTATACTAAAAGATTTGAATCTACCAAATTCATCAGAACCCCGATAATGGCGAAAATCTGAGCAGCTATGATAACGGAACTTTTCAACTTTTTTTAACAGAGCTTAGGTTAAAAAAATGGGGTAAATTCAACGAAAACTATGGGAAAATCGTTTGTATAAAATTTTTTTATGGGTGGAGTAAAAAGGGAGGTGTAGGCATTTAGGATGGGAGACGAAAATTTTGTTAATATTCATTAGTTTTTTCATTCTCTGAACTTCCTAAAAATGTCCGATAATCGGTTTAATTTTGATGAGCAAATGTGAGTGCTTTATTTCTATTGAATACACCCTTAAAAAGTGTAATTGTGGATGAGTTATACTGATTGTTCAACTAAAAATTACTTTAAATATATGATAGTTAAACAGTCTGCCATCAACAGTTCAGTATCTAGATTATTAGCATATATTTCATCTGATCTTTTACATATCACGGTTAAAGTATGGTTTTATTAAAAACTCTTCAGTGACATGCACGTGCATGGTATTTTACATTGAAAACACGGCGGTCAAAAAGTTTTACAATGATTTCGGTTTTATTCATCAATGTGTTCTCCTTGAAAAACAATTCAATTGTTTCAACGGAGCTCCAACATTTTTACGCCACTCAATCTCATCAACTAGGGATTTAATCAACTGATCGTACTCTTCAGGTTAGCTATCAGAATTGTAAATCTGAATTGCTACCCGTACGAGCCGGTGTTCCGCAGGGTTCGAGTGTAGCTCCAATCTTGTATAATATTTTCACTTCTGATCTTCCAAATCTACCCGTTGGTTGTCAGAAATCGCTATTCTGTGACGACACAAGTCTGTTAGCCACAGGTAGAAATCTAAGAGTGATCTGCAGTCGCCTACAAAGAAGTTTAAATATTTTCAGTGATTATCTGTCAAAATGGAAAATTAAACCAAATGCAGCAAAAACGCAATTAATTATCTTTCCTCACAAGCCAAGAGCTTCTTTTCTTAAACCAAACAATAATCACATTCTCAAATTGAATGGCTTGGAATTGACATGGTCTGATCAAGCTAAATACTTAGGTTTAACGTATGACAAAAAACTCACTTTCAAGGATCACATTGAAGGAATCCAGGCAAAGTGTAATAAATATATTAAATGTTTATATCCTCTTATAAACAGAAATTCTAAGCTCTGTCTAAAAAAACAAATTGTTAATTTATAAACAAATTTTCAGACCAGCCATGCTTTATGCGGTACCAATTTGGTCAAGCTGTTGTTCCACCAGGAAGAAAACGCTTCAAAGGATTCAGAATAAAATTCTGAAAATGATTCTGAAGCGTCCTCCCTGGTTTAGTACAAATGAGTTACACAGACTCACAAATATAGAACCATTAGATGTAATGTCACATAATATTATAAGCAAATTCCGACAAAAATCGATGCAATCTTCAATTGAATCGATTCGCTCTCTGTATTAGTTAGTAAGTTAGTATATAAGTTCCTTTTCCCCATTACACAATACAAGTAGGTTTAGAATTTTCCCTACACAAAAATCTCAGAATTGCGGAAGCAAATGATGTCTTCATGGTAATAACCAAATCATATATATATATATATAACAGGGCTGAAAAGTCACCACTTGAGGCTGAACACCCAATTTAAATCTTAATAATTTAATTTTAACTCATATTCCAATAAATAGTTATTTAAAAAAAAAAAAAAAAAAAGGGATTTAATCTGGCGAATATGGTGGATGCGGTAGCAATTCGAATTTTTAAGTCATGGAATTTAATCATTCTAACGATCGACTGAGCATCTGAGCAGCGCGACATTCACTTTGCAAACATTTTTGTCTTTCTCTATAGAGAAGTAATAGAAAACCCGACTTTCGAACAGAGCGTTGGAGACCCATAATGTTAAATACCATTCGAGTTATTTCGACGGGATCGAAAAATGTGTGTGTGCATGTGCGTGCATATTTAAAAAAAAATCACCGCTCAATTATCTCGGAGACGGTTGAACCGCCTTCAAAAAGTTTAGACTCGTTTGAAAGCTACTATTGGGTCGTTGATCAATTTCGAACATCAAATGGCTGTGACTTCTGGCTCCGGAGATATAATGGTATAAGTGACGTAACAACAAAACGCGTTTTTTTTTTCGAAGATCGAATGGCTGTCACTTCCGGTTCGCGTTATATTTTGCCGCTAATTTTTCTCAGAGATGCTTGATACGATATTAGCAAGCCTAGGCTCGTTTGACAGCTACTATTGAATTGTAATTTAAATTCGAAGATCAACTAACTGACAGTTCAGGTTCCGGAGATATAATAATATAAGTGACGTTTCCGACAGAACGCGTGTTTTTTTACCGCGAACGATAGAACGTATGTTTTTCCAGATATGGCAGAGCTGATTTTAATAAGTCTATACTAGTTTGAAAGCAGGATAAAGTTCGAAAATCAAATGGTTGTAACTTCCGTTTCTGAAGATATAATAGTATAAGCGACGTAACCGAATAACCGCACATTTTTCATCGGCTGAACTTTCTCTGATTCAACGAATTTCAATAATCTTAGGCTCATTGGAAAACTAACAAAATTGATCAAATTTGAAAGGGCTATGACGAACATTTCCGGTTCAAGAAATCTAATTTTATATGTGACGTAACCGACAAATCCCAGTGTTTTTCAATGCACCAAAATTTCTTGGAGATGAAAGAATCGATTTCGTAAGACTTACTTCTAACTACTATTAGATTCATCCAGGGGTTAGCCAATTTTTGTGGTAGGGCACATAAACGTTTTGCCTTTCTCATATAGCAAGGCTATACAATCACTGCAAAAACCGACTTTTGAACCGAGGCCCGGAAGGCCGAATGTCATATACCATTCGAAACAGCTCGACGAGCTGAGCAAATGTATGTGTGTGTGACAAATATTGTGACTCACTTTTCTCGGAGATAGCTGATTTTCACAAATATAGATTCGAATGAATGGTCTCATGGTCCCATCCAAAGCTTCTGAATTTCATTTGGATTTAACTTCCGGTTCCGGAACTACAAGGTGATTTGAACCAAAAATGTAAAAAAAATTTCACTCACTTTTCTCGGAGATGGCTAAACCGATTTTCACATACAAAGTTCCGGAATTTCGTTTGGATCCAACTTCCGGGTTCGGAATTACAGGGTGATATGCAACAAAATTGTGGATGTTATGCTCCGAAACTGTGAAGATAACAGAGTGGCAAGTGACCGGGAAAATAGGGAAAACCGGGAAAAAGTCGGGAATTTCGTTTCACCGGGAAAAAGTCGGGAATTTTAGTGCAAATCCGGGAAAAAATTTATTAGTCCTAATCTTAGTAAAGATTTTCAGCATCATTATTTTCTTGATTAAACGAATGAAATGTTGGACGCAATACTCCATTTTGTGTTTGAGTGAGAAGTTCAGTAAAAGTTTTGAAACATCGTATTGTCCCACACAGGTTTTATGGTACACAATCCATTGGAGATGGGGCCAACATCCCATGTGTCGTTCAACAATTTTTGTAAGAGTTTGGCAGCAATTTTTAATGGATCAGAAAGCATCACAGCTTTCTTAGTTGTTATCAACAACAGCACATCGAACGGATTCTTTTGCTGGATTTCTATTAAATTTCAGAACAAGTTTGCATAATATGATTGCAAAAGAAATGTCAGGTAACATAATGAAATTATAAAAAATTCTTAGGAGCATGTTTTTGAGTGGGTTAATGATTGTGGTTATGATTTCATCATAATTTGTCTCAGTAATGTCATCTTGAGACAATACTTGTGTTGAAATCTTGATATTAATTTCAATATAATTCAAAAAAATAAAAAGCTGTCGACTTTGACCTTGTCCATCGTTTGCAATGAGTATTTGATTTCCTTCTTTGAGAGCTGGAATTGGTTTCTGCGAGTTTGTGAAAAACCTTAGAAAGGTTTAGAAGATGATTTGATTTGTTCGGTGAATGTTTTATGCTTAATTTATATTACCTATGGATTTCATAGTAGAATCACAAGAATTTGGGTGTTGATTTCGACGAAGAATCAAAATTAGATCATCTCAGTCACTAGAGGCATACATTGTTGTTTTTCCAGAACGACAAGAGTCCATTTTAAGAATTTTAGAAGGATTTTTTTCTGTTTCACCAAAATTAAATTTTAAAAGAATATCTTATATGTTGTTAAATGAAATCGGCAGTGGAATTGTTTCTTGTTCATTTTTAACCTTAGGTATACTTTTTTTAGACTATACTAGGCTTATATAGTATTGGGATACACTAGAGATGGGCAATCCGTTCACGAACAGTTCAACGAGAGTGAGTGAATTGGAGTTCTTTGTTCAAAAACGATGGTTCTCTATATAGAAATGAAAGTAATCGAATTCTTTGAGAATGTATACAAGTTAGTTGCGTTTTTGAGGAATCTGGTAGAAGTTACACACATTCGTGACCTTTCATAATGGAAAAGAGAAAGATTGTTGGCAGGAATACATGCAAAAAGTACTCACTATTATTGAATCTGTAATCTGTAGCCTTCATATTATTTTCGAAGGAACAAACAAAGTTTTAGAAGAACGAATCCAAAAAGCTTAAAACCAGGATAAAATAAATGATATATGAAAAAATAAGAACGAAAGAACGGCTCAATAAAACTATTTTTTTTGGTAGAACTGTTAAGTTATGAGCGATTCGTTGTAAAGAACGGTTTTGCCTATCTCTAGAATACACTCCTAGTGTGAATCCTAAGAGTCTTAAGAACTACTGATTTTCCAGATAGCCTAAATAAGACTTATTTAGTAGTAGTCTTACAAAAAATTGAACAGTTCGGAAAATAACAATTTCAATTTTAAACTTAAATTTTAATTATTTGATTTTCAAATGACTGATGGTACTACTGGCTACCTAGAAAACACTAACAATAATCGTATTTGGGGTAAAAGCTGCACTTAAGAGCATTATTGGAATCTGAATAAAATGTGTTGATTTTTAAACAAAATAGCAAGAATGTTAATGCTGTATTCCTTCGTGAAATGCAAGATTTATCACTTTTATCATATCCAGCTATGTTTATTGTTTTAGTCCTACTGTTACCTCGAATTAATTTGAAATAGTAAAATAGATTGAGTTTTTATCTTGAAGAGCTAGTACATACGAATAACATTAGTAGCGAAGTTACAGACAAAATGAAGATGGAATACATTGAGCTGGGTGGTACTGTTGGTTCCACAGATGAATATTTGGACAAATTGTGGATGAAGTTTTTAAACGTCGTTCCAAGGATTATTTAAATCTTAAATCTTCTATTAAGTAAATCCTCATACGCTCGAACAAAAACGTTTTGAAAGTCTTGTGGCTCAGCGTTTCGTTGATCATGCTATTAGTTGATTGAACCTCATTGGTTACGATATCGCCACTGCGCAAAGCTTTTTGATAATGCTATATTGATTGCTGGGAGCGTAATCAATAAGGCTGTGGAACCGAAGAAACTGGTTTTAATCAAGATTAGAGCTTATATTTACCTTTTCACCCTTCTCACAACCGGATATCGGATCCGGATGAAATTCGTATGGGACCACAAGAAAAACGGTTCAGCCATCTCTGAGAAAATTGATCGCTCTAAAACGTTACATGCGTACATACACAATTTCTGATCTTGGCGAACTGATTCGAATGTTATATAACACTCAGCCCTGCGGGCCTTGGTTCCAAAATCGATTTTCACAGTGATTGCATAACTTATCTGTATTTTCTATTTCCAAATAGAGATACCCAAAAAATACTTCTTTACTCAACGCTCGAAATTCTTTTGGATATGGGATTTTCTTAGAAATATTCAAATAATACTGAACATAGGCGATTTGAGCCTAAAAAACCGGGAATTTTTTGTCTCGTGCACCGGGAAAATCGGGAAAAAACCGGGAATTTGAAATCGGCAATTCACTTGCCACCCTGAAATAATGTCACTCATTTTCCCAGGAGATGGCTGAATCGATTTTCACAAACTCAAATTCAAATGAAAGGCCTTACGGTCTCATACAAAGTTTCTGAATTTTTAATTGAATCCGATTTCCGGTTCCGGAATATGCACAAAAAATGTGAAATAATGTCACTCACTTTTCTCGTAGATGGCTAAACCGATTTTCACAAACTTAGATTCAAATGAAAGGTCTTAAGATACCATAAGAATATTCCGATTTTCATTCGGCTTAAACCCCCTGCTTCCGGAAGTAGGGTGCTTAGTGTAAAAGTGTCAGTTTCAAGAATATTTTGTTTCATAAGCTACCTCTTTATATTTGCTAGTTAATTCACTTTCTCACATGTGATTGAATAGATTTTCACTAACTTAAATTCAAATGTAGTAAATTGTAGTATATGTAGCAGTATTATGCAACAGAAATTTTCAAAACTATTTTCTAAACTTTTTTAAATTGTAGTATTTCGGGGAATTTCTGCTGTAATATACAAGAGAAAATGAAAATGAGAAAGGCATCATTACACCACTAGGTGGATTAAAACAGGTTTTTTTTTAAATTTTTTGTACGTTTCGTCTTCGACTCATCAATGCAGAGCAGCTCATAAATTTTAACTCTGTTGAAAAATAAAAAGTGTTCTTCACAAAGCAGAAATTTTACGCCAATGAACAGCCAATGTTTTTTTATTAAGCACTTAAATTTGAACTGCTTTGAACTGATGACTCAAAGACAAAACTTAAATAATACTTTTAAAATATTTGATAAGTTCACAATACTAACGATCAAAGGTAAAATCTTACAAATGTTTTATTCAGGAAATATTAAATATTTTCTTATTAATCAACTTGCATTTTATTTCTAGGATTTTGTTTGTTCAAATGAAATTGGCTAAAACACACAAATTTAGTTCACTATTTCTTCCCAACTTTCGATATAACCCTTCAAAACCAAGTTCAAATGTCCTGATTATAGATTCATTATCAATTGCCGATTCGAATCATATAAGCTCATATGAACTTTTTTCTAATCGATATTCAAACCAAGTTTTAAGGTATCGAATCCACAGTGTAAATGTGGCGTGTGCACAAAAACGAGATATTTTTTTGTGTGTCCATCATTCTGTCCCTCCCGAAAATATAACGGAAAATCAAGAACGTTCCCACCGTGGCATGCGGCGAGAAAGTTGAGCAGGTTTTTGTTCCTGAATCGAAAAATCAAACCTATCATCGGTCGACGAACGCAATCGACAATAATTACACAGCATCGAACGCGAGGCACGCAACGTTTCTCCCGTTTGCACGCATGCACTCCCTGCCCCTTGCCGGCCAAGAAACCGGCCCCGAACAGTTGTTCAAATTTTAATTGACCGGCGAAGAATCTTCGTATTTATATTCTCCCCACATAAATTTCTCGCAGGTAGCAGCGGCAGGTAGCGGAAGCTTGACCACTGCCGTATCATCCGGTAGAAAATATGAGTATATCAATAAAATTAAGTGTTATGTACTGTTCCAATCGACTGGTTCGTATCAATTAAAATAAATGAAACTTCGAAGGGAAACGCAGCTACTAGAATCGATATGGAAATTTAGCTCAATGGTGTACCAAAATGATTCAAATTTCGTATTTGAATCTAATGCAGGGGGCACGACGAGTGAAGGAACTTCCTCAATACGGAACCTTCCCGAAATTATGACGTTGAAAACAGATTGATTCTATCTTCCTCTAATTTTTAATCAATCATCATCATCATCATCATGGCCCTGATCCCATTCCGTCTGTTCGAGCATACCGTAAAGTGCTATATTTGTGATGTACTTGTGCGACAATTTCTGTCACCTCGCTGGCTGAAGTAGGGACACTGCCTTCAACGATTCCCCCACAACTCAGCTGGTCGGGTCGGTCTGTCTGGAGCTACTGTACCAGACTGTAGACAACAAGCCAGTGTGGGGTAGATCCGTTATGTGTTTGGCTCCGTTGGCACTGCGATGGTTCTGCCTGTATGGGACAACCCCCTCAGGCCCGGACACCAACTTGAGTAAATCGACACAACACTGGCTGGCATTCAATTTATATTTTTTATTTAATAAGGTTTAATTGAATGAAGCTGAAAATATTCTCAGTCGCCCATGGTAATGGCATCATTCATCTAGATCGTATATGTTCGCGTATGTGTGTATGTGCGTTTTGTAGCAAGGAGTCTGGTTCAGAAGAAAAAGAAGATAAAAAATCTCGTTTATTGCCCCCGGGAGGAGACCACTATCACTAAAGTTCTGATTTCTACAGTGTAATCCAATCAAGATGAGTCATCGAACAAGTAATGTTCTATTGCTTTCCGTTTGTCCGATGAACGAGAAACAAGGACAAGTGTTAAACATTCTCATACAACTGTACATACGACAGACAGGACATCATTATGTCGTCTGCTCATGTTTGATATATGCGTGTACTGTTAGAGTGGACGTTTATGTTGGCAAAACTTTCTGTACAGATGCAATATGCTTTTGCTACAACTAGTTTGAAAATTTCCCATACTGAGCCGTTCAATTAAGACGAGTAAAATTGAGTTTGTTACTCTCGGTACACTTCAACCGAAACGGATGACGCGTGTGGTGCTGCTTCATAGTGCTTCCATGTGTAGATATTTAATTAGATTAATTTTGTAACTATAAGTGTGAAAGCATCTGTTAGAATTACGAGTCAGGTACGAAAAGCAAGGGACGTTTCGACGATTGGTTTCTTACAAATCTACTAGATTTTTCTATTCAATCGCCGATCACAAGCTGGACATTTATCGTGTCGCTACACAAGTTTTCTCAAACTCCATGAACAGAACCTCACCACCTGCAAGTTAAACTAGTTTTCAACTGTGTGTAGACTGTGTAGTGTAGGTGAAGGAATCCATCAGTCAGAGCATAGAACTAATCGTCAACTGATGATCTGATAGCAGTTTTTAGTACACCAGAGAAATAATTTCATTCGTGTGCATACTGAATCTAACACTCGACTCTTCGTCATGAATATTTGCTCATCCATTTTTGAAATAACTATCACTTCAAAGTAGCTCCATACTAGGCAAAACTCTCGATGAATTTCAAGTTCCTTTTGCATACACAAATCCTATTACATCGTGAACTTCACAGCTGGCGGGAGCAAAGGTTTTCGTGGATATTGTTTACTGTGCGCACAAATAGGCAAATGACATCCGAATCCAAACAACACCCTATATAGCTGTACGAGAAGTGGGCGTAGTTGAGCACAAGTTTGAACGTTTTACGACTTACCAATTTTAAAAATATAAGCAAATGGTTGTTACTTTTCGAATATGCATCCTATTTAACCTAAACATTTTATGAACCTGTGTTGAATATCGCGAAAACTCATTCATAACTCACTCATAAATAACAATTTGCACCAACAATATTCATATCATGTATCAGAATCGAAATATTACACATTTCAAACATTTATTCTAATGCTTCGTTGGTCGAAGCAAAAATATTTCCTATTTTACTACGAGAAATGTTCTACAAAAGTAAAGATTAGAATTTTCGAAAAAGTATTCTCCGTAAGCTGAAGTCAAACCTCCAACACAAATAAATATTGAACCGATACGGTTAGTATTTTTCTCATTATATGATTCCTTCTTCTATTTGCAATCATCATTCACAGTTGTGTAAAAACTCCCGTAAATATTGAATTATAATTCAGCTCAAGTGTATGATTTATTTTGTTCAGCACTGTAGTTGGACTTGGGTGCAGCTTTGCCAGGTTGCCAGATTTATCTGGCAAATGCCAGATTTTTCTCGCTTCGCCAGACACTCAATCTAACCAGATCATTTGCCAGATTTTCCATATTTTTCCAGATTTTCAAAATTTTTCTAAATTTTGTCAGATCTCGCTAGATTTTTACGGTTTTGGCCTCTTCACGATAGGTGGTGAGACTTTTTTTATTTTTTTTGCTCACTCAAAATGAAGCCAGATTAAAATTTTCTTCTATATAGTAGACTCAGACAAATCCAGACAATTTTTGGAGTTTTGACAGATTTTTGAAAAAATAACCTGACAACTCTGCTTGAAGGTAAACAACATCTTTGGTTTCGTCTTTCCGACATAACGTTAGCATGACGGTCAATTAAATAGCTAGTCTAGTAGAGATTGTCGGGATTTGAGTGTTTGGTTTTGTATTTGAATTTGGCTTACAAAAAGAAACATTTTCGGATTCGGGTCGGGCACAGCAAAAAATTGTTGATTTTTAAAAAAGTTCAGGTTCAGAGTCGGGTTCGGATTTAACAATTAGCATATAGAGATTTGGGTAAAATTACTTAAAACTCGATCCGAAAACTAATCTGACTGCTTTCCTAGAATCTGGTTGAAGTTCGTCTCCTCATATATTTCGTCATCCGTTACGCAGCAGTGTGGTTTCGTTAACTTCTGGTCGCACAACGGGCACGACTAGTAGCATTTAGTTTAAACTTGTACGAACCGATGAGTCAAAGATGGAATGTAAAGATCTTTGTTTTTATACGGTTTCAGCGTTTCCCCTTCGCGCGGATTTCCTTGTATAGGGGGGGAGTCAGAGTGAGCGCGGAACGCGAAGCGTCAAGACGCGCGTACGAGATTGTTACATTCAATCAAAGCAAACATGTCACAGTGAACGCGATGCGATAACAGTGCATCGCCTCAACACGCTTCGCTTCGCTTCGCTTCGCAAATCGCGTTCACTCTGACAGCAACCTTAAGTTGATGTCAGAGTGAGCGCGGAACGCGGAGCAAAACGAAGCGATTCAATGCGATGTACTATTTTCGCATCGCATTCACTCCGACAGGTCTGCTATGATCAAATATAACTAGCTACTACGCGCGTCCAGACGCTTCGTGTGCCGCTTTCACACTGACACTTCCTACGCTGATTTCCGAACTACACGTTGTTATGCGAATTTCCGAAGCTACGCGTTTTTACGCGGATTTCCGAAATTACGCAGTTTTCAAGCGAATTTCCGAGATTACGCGGATATCCAAAGTTACTCGGATTTGAGTGTCTTCCTATCGAACTACCTCATTTTATTTGTCTTTTTCTATATGGAATTGCCGGAAATACCAACTTTTGATCGGTACGCCGGAGACCCATAGTGTTATATAACATTTGACTCAGTTCGACGGGATTGAAAAATGTACGTGCGTGTATTCCTTTTTACGTCTCATATATTTGTTAAATTTTCTCGGAAGTGGCTAAACCGATTTCTATAAACTTAGCATCGTTTGACAGCTACAATTGAGTTGAGGATCAAGTTCGAAGATGATACGGTTGACACTTCCGGTTTCGGAAATATGATCGTAGAAGAGACGTAACTGACAAACCGTTGGTTTTTCTGTACGCTCAATTTTTTTGGAGATGCCTAAACTGAAGCACGGTCCTCGTGAACTATCGGACTCAATTTGAATGAATTTGTGTCAAAATTTAGCACAAATTCGTGTCCAAAACAATCTCCATTTTTAATGAGACTGTTTGAATGGCGATAGCTAAGAAAAATGGATAATCATACCATTAGGAGTATTAAGGAGCAAGACTCTTTGCAGGCGTATGAGGAATGCCAACAATGTGTGCGTAAAAACAAATTCCGGCGCTTCTTTTCCTGATTTTACTCAATAAATCTTCCATATGGTTAAAAAATAAACCAATCGGTTCATACTGCTTAAAATTGCAATTCAGGAAAAGCGAAAATCTGAATCTAAAACTCTTCCGTTTTCCTTAAAACTGCTCGAGAAAAATTATTTCAGTTTCAGCTTACTTCCACTGGCACATTTGATTAGCAACAAACACATTCCTATATATCCATATTCCTCTTGCAGAAATTATCGCAATATAAAGATTTACGTACCTTCTATAAGTAAACCCGCAAAAAAAAAACTTTTCATTTAACACACGAAAGGCAATGGATATGGAATGTTATCGTGAAACTATTTATTTTTCCGGAAAAGTGCTTTTCTAACAGAAAATATTTAGTTTTGGTCATTTTGTGTAGCGCAATCTAATGCAAATGCATTGAAGCAGTTTTGCTAACTTTTTTATTAGAGAATTAAAATGTACATTCATAAAATGTAAGCAATTTTCCATCAAACGTTGGTGAAAAATTGATCAAAACTCCAAGATGTCAGGCTTAACATTCATTTGAGAATAAATTATCATGAAAAAAGATTGTTTGAAACTCAAAGGAAGGAAACTAAAAATTTTCTCTTTTTACACAATTTATCGAATTCAACAGCTGAGCTTTGGTCACAAATTTTGTTGAAAGAAAATAACATTGTAAAGAGATTTCGCATATTTTCTTGTTTTGAAATTTTTAATTGTAAAATAATAGAAAATAATAGATATTTGCGAAAGTAGACCATTTCTTAAGTGATAAGACTCAGAAAAAATACTCCAAAACTATTACATAGGAGGCATTGCTAGTGAAATATTAACTGCAAAGGAAGAAGAAGAACTTAGGTTGTAGTTCTATTTTATTTATTTAAGCCAAATATTTAAGCATTCGAAATACCTTCTCGAAACTGACATCCGGTATTTCGAACGGATTGCAAATATCCTTAAAAATCGACAATGGCGAATCAGCTTAAATTTCTCTTACCAGTTTTACCACTTTTTTATTCGAAGATAATATTGTACAAATAACACCTCATAGCTGCAATGTAAATTTTGTGAAAATTAGGAATACAGACAAAATCTTCTAACAAATCTTTTTGCTTCCAAGAAATTTTGTGACCAAAATTCGGTTGCAGAAGTGTCAATATTCAGGTGCGTTTCCACCGCTGTCAAATGTGTGATGTTATCGTGAGTGTCTCGTTGAAGCATCGACTTGACCTGCGATTAGAAATGATTCTGTTTTACGTAACTTATACAAATCCTTTAGGATTCATTTTTATCCATTGCGAATTATTATTTTTCGCAGTTCTTTTTTGCTAGATTTCCGAATGTTTGTTGATGGCACAGGTGACTAAAAATGTTACAATATGTTATACTAAACTCCAATCCCGAAAGCTTCATTGTTTGCTATGTTTTTCTTCCAACGCTGATAACATCAGTAGTTATCGGAATGGAGCTTTCAATTGTTATGTACAGCGCTCAATACATAGATTGGGCACTCTTTCCTAAAGTGTTCACCTCTGGGAGTCGAAAAACATGACTAACAACAATTGTGGGTGGTTTGCAGTCACTCAGTGGAGTATGTGTGTGTGTCTGTCAAAAGCTATGTGATACCTTCATTGTTGAACATAGGATGACTGATGTTGTCATTTGTACTCTTCCGTTGATTTCTTCCAAGTTCACCTTATCAATAATGTCAATGTAAGTCGCTGTAGCTTCCTTCCAATTACAAAAAAAAAAACAAAGTTATGTTGATGGACATGATTGTACTGAACCGTTAGAGTAGGGCGGCGCGCAAACACAGATGATGGCGGCGTTCTCATCAAAATAAATTAAAATTCATTACCCTTACGGACCCATCCCCTTCTCACGGTGTCGAGAGATACATCGACAGAGAGAGAGATATGTATATAACCGCCGCGACCGTCACCACCGTCGATTGAGTAGAATGGGAACGACAAAACTACATTTTTTATGCTGGTGTTTAAGTGAATGTATGTTTCGGGATGACATTTCGCCACGCGCACACTCGCGAGCTCTCTCGTTGTCAGTCCACTGTTCAATCTAACGGTTTCTCTCTCACCCTTCTTCGAAGAGTGCCGGTCTTTATGTGTATACAGATTTTGATTACGTTTTTCCGTGTTTTCTTGCCCGCCGCTTCACTTCGCGTTCTCTTGCTTATTTACTTTCTTTACCATAATATGTTGGCTCTCTGTTTTGGTTGATTTCGATCATGCGCGAGCGGTTGCTCACTCTCGTCGATTCCGAAGATCCGCACAGCTGAGTAAAACGGTCTCACGAGTGGCCTCTCTGTTTTGTTCCATAGAGTTCGATATGGTTTTCCATTTGTGCCGCCCTGCAAACCTTGTAGGGAAAATGCGGAAAGCTTTCGCCCGGTGGACTCGCAATACGGGTGAGAGTGAGTGCGTCGTGGTTGATCGCGGGAGAATGAGTCCCAGTGAGTGGCAAGTGAAAATCAAGTACAAAGTAAGACGAGCTTTGAAAATTGTTGATGAACAAACGCGAGTCTTAGAGAATGTGCATGCCCGCAGGTCTGCGGTCCCGCATCTGGCAGTCGTAGCAGTTAGTCGGTATCTGACTTGAAATGGATTAACTTCCTTCTGCGGAACTAACAAAAAGAAAAAGTGACGACCTAACACGTTTCCGTGCGAAAGTTTCGGTCTAGCCGTTTGATTTTTCCGTTTGTTGCCTTGTATTGAATTTTTCGTATTAACCCTTTAGATAATTCTACCGCATAAGCAGAGAATAGCGGCTGGTGGCTATAGAAATAGCTGTGCTTTGTAAAAAGAAAATCAAATTATTAGTGATCTTGTTGTGTATGGTATAAAGAAAAACAAAACTTATTGTTACTATTAAACAAGTGATAAACTTCCAACCCACCGGTCTCAATGGAACCACCTTCTGGAAAGGAAAATAACCAAAAAACCACCCACTACAATCAATAGTTCGATATCAATAGGATTTCACAAGTGATAAGTGTTGTTAATTCAGTCTAGTGTCCCGAAGAGAGGACCGTGTTGAAGTGTTGAAATCTAACCACATATTTTCCGTGATTGATCACACCTCACTACAGCAGGCATTGTGCGTATGTCAGTGTTCGGATTCGCCAGCAGATATTAAGTAAACAGAAGGAAAATAATTTGAAATATATTATAACTACACCAAGTGCTAGGAATTCCTCAAAGAGAGCGATCCGTTCCCGATGGACCACCGCCGTGTGATTGGTGTGCACTGATGAACCACCTTCGACCGTTCGTCGGAATTTCACAGTACTACGGAAAAGGTGATTATACCCAGCCCATTCTCTTCTCCGGTATTAATTTATCCTACTTCCAAATCATACTTCTTATGTGCGGAGCGCTTCTCGATGCGGGGCGTTAGAAGTCAAGTTACTCGTAGCATTCGGATCGAGAGTGAAGTCGAAGAAGCAGACGGATTCCGGCCGCCTGTGTTTGTCCATCCGTCCGGCACCGGGAAGAAGGGGCTATTAAGTGTGAAGTTCATTGAATCTAACAGTACATACGGCAAGGCAGACATTGCTTTGCAGAAGCGGGCACCAGTCGAGCAGAAGAGTCTGTAGTGTAGGTACTTGGGACCCGGTTTGAGGGCGCGGAGAATCGCAATAGATTCCACAGTCAATATGCGGAAGATATGAAAAGAAACGGTATTTCTCCGTAGTGTACTCTTTTTCGCGTGAAGCGCCGGGACTTTTTTTCGGGCCCACGATAGGAGGCATCGTTAAATTAACGGGTCGTTTGAAACACGGAACGTTAGGCCTAGGTTCGATGGTAGAAGATGTGAAGCTTGACAATCTGGCATCAACGTCTGTTCAGCTTCGGGTTCGGAAAATTTTAAAGTAAAGCAAACACTGTTTCGACGATTGTGTGGGTGGCAAGTTCAATGCATTGTCTAACCGATGATAATGGGCTCTGGCTGGAATAGTTTTAATTGAATTTTCTGTACAGTGGAAGAGTTTCGAAACGAGTTTCGTTTATGTTCATTGTTTCCTGAATTCGCAAACCGTTCCGTAGCTCAGTTACGCATTCAGTCGTCTTTCGAAAGTATTGTTTTCCGTGTTTGAAAAGTTTCTCATTAAGATGAGTATTGATAAACTCTTTCGGTTTAAAATATATGCAATCCAGATTGAATGAACTCTCTTTCCCATCTCTACTATTGTTTTGGTTGAACACAGTTATTCAGAAAGAATGCAAATCATGGCATTGGTTTTCCAACGTAAATTGAACACAATTTCACTTAACTGCGTACGTCATACCCACATGATAGGCGGAATATAACAATTTTCACAAGGCGTCACAAAAAATAACCGGAGTCGTCTTTGAAAAACAGAAACGAAAAATATTTCCTGCGTGTGTCTATCGGCGGGACATTGATTCGATCGCTGTTGAGTGGCATAACATGCTGACGGGATTGATGAGCAGTTGAAGGTACAGCAAAGCTCTACACTTGTAGTTAGTTTTGAATTATTCTGAGAATGGAGGCGTATTTTCGAATGTGACCTGATTCGTAGTCTTGCGTATTTTTACTTGGTATAATCTCGATATACCAAATATCAATGAAATAAATCAGTGCGTTTCTGATGTGGCCTGCATTTGTACTGAGCTCGTGCCAAATCGGTCAAGACAAGCTTGTTTTTTCGGCAATTTACGCAAATTCAATTTAATTTTGAAATTTTGAAACCAAAATCTCATCTTTTATGTAATCGAACGACATGAAAAAAACATCAATTTCTTTAGATAAACTTATCTAATAGTAAAAGTCTATCTGCAATCTCTTGACAAGAGGTTGTGTAATTTTAAAGTTGGGATTACATGAAGAAGCAGTTTTCAACTAGACAATTCCGATATAAATTTTCTGCTTATGTTTTTGAACATTCTAGTGTCATTTCTGCTAATGATGTTTTTCAATTTAAAAAGCTGGTAAGTTTTTTACTAAAGACCCGAAAATCCTAGAAGCAGGTTTAACAACCCATTCGAACAAGTTAAAAAATCAAATTTTACAGTGTTGCTGACAAATTTTTATCTGTGTCCAACGGGAAAACAGACTGATCAATGAAATAGCAGAAATAAAAATTTGTGAAAAAAATTTCCAGTTACGGGACTCGAACTAGTAACTTTCCTATCCGTGGAAATCGTGCGTTTTATAGTCCTATCCGGAGAAATTGCTAAATAAACTACTAGGAATGTAAACATTTCGAGGGCTTCTTGGTTACAGAGTAACTGATTTGAACAAAAAGTACATATTTATATGCATTTTCTTCTCGTTTCGCCTTCGGATCATCAGTGCTCTGGCAGTTCTAGTTGAACTAACATTATCACCTAGTAGTTCGACTAGAATAGAATTTATACTGCTTATGTGACACTTTTAAAATATTGCTTCGAAGTGTGATATCCTTTCTGATGGCACGCTCGCCTGGCTAGCCATCGCAGAATGTGAACATTAAGGTTTTTTGGTTAAAAAGTAACCGGCTTGTGCAAAAAGCTCATATTTATTTGGATTTTCTTATCGTTTCGCCTTCGGCTCATCAGTCTTTAGCAGTTCGAATTGAAAACGGAAATACTATGAATGGTTATTGAGAGGTTTCAGTTAAGAGTAACCGTTTTGCGCTGAGAGTACAAAATCATTTCCGTTTTTTTTTCACTTCACGTTTCGTCTTCGACATGGCAGTGTTCTGAAGCACCAGCAGCTCGTTTGGAAATGCTTTGCACTAACGAGTCGAAGACGAAACGTAAATGCAACAAAAAATGAAAATAATCTCTGTGCCCTAAGCACAAAACAGTTGCTTTTACCCCAAAACCTCAAATAACAACAATCTGTGGTCGGTTAGTAGAGCGCCTGGTCTATTCGTTTGGGACATCAAAAATGACATTCAAATAGTACTTTACGTGAATCTTGTGCTACAAGTAGAACTGTTATGGAACACAAGCAGTTTAATTTGAACTGCTTTGATACTCGGAATGTTTAACACAATCTAGAATCTAATGAACAACGACTTTACACGGCCGCTGTGTGGTTCAATTATCAGTTTTATGCTTAATTATTGCATATTTATTGATTTAAAAAATGATTATGAATAATGTTGTTATCGATTTATATGCTTTCAAGAATGAAACCTGCCTTCAAAATTACGATACTAGTCGCTATTTTGCTAGTCGAAGATTTTTTGGTGGAGTTCTACTATTTCTTCTTTGGTCGGATCGTTTCTAGAAATTCTAACTGGTGACGGTCGTACGTGCGATAAGAGACTGGCTCATGTTTCCATAATTACGGTTTGCTTGCGAGATAAAACTATTCCGGCATTCGTTCCGTTTCAGCCTTGTTATAAAGACTGTCCCAGAAAGTATGGACGCACTTTGATTTCGCTGTAAATAATTCACAAGTGTTAGATATTCAAATTGTATTCGATATACTGATCATATTAGACTACAACAACAGAATATTATTCTCAACATTTGCTACTTAGCCATTGTAGACTAGGTGGCGCACCTTCTTGGGAACATTCCTCAATAAATTCCGTTCATACTTCTGGGCGACAAGTTTGGACACTTTTTTCCAATCTTTTTCGAACGGTTTGGTTTCGGCTGCCGAGACATGTTTCCTAAGATGTGCCTTCGTTAATACCCAAAATTCCTCAATTGGTCGAAGTTGTGGGCAATTTGGTGGATTCATGTCTTTTGGGACGAAAGTGACATTTTTAGTAGTATACCATTCTACCGTTGATTTCGAGTAGTGGCAAAAAGCAAGATCTGGCCAAAAGCCAACAGGATCCTTGTGGCTTCGAATCATGGGGAGAAGTCGTTTTTGTAAACATGACACTGTTCATTGAAGCAGTGGTGATGAAGGGTTTCAAAATCTTACCGCAGCTACAAATTGCTTGCCAGACCATAGCTTTCTTACCAAATTTTTCAACTTCAATCGATGTCTCGGACTGGTTTAACACTTGCCCTTCTCGCACCGTATAATATTGTGGTCCCGGCAAGGATTTGGCTACTTTTTTGGCCAAATCCCGAACTGAAACCTCCTTATTTTGCTCGAACGCCTTCAGTATACGTTTATCCAACTGAAGGTTAGCAGGACCTTTTTTCGACCCGTTTTCGGTTTATCCTCAAAGGTGTTATCCTCACTGAACTTCCTGATTTCATTTCGCACGGCTTTTTCACTTACTTCTTCCATTTTTGCTATCTTTCTCAGTGACAGTCCGCGTTCTGTGCACCATTTGTATACAATTTTTCGACGTTGTTCTGCTGAAAGTCAACGCATTTCGAAACAAACTGATGAAAACGAATAAACAACTGCACAAGTGGTTAGAGAAGAGTGCAAACAACAGGACGCAGCCATAAAAATTGACAGATTCTAAGCCATTGGAAATGGCAGCGGTTTTTGGTTGCGTCCATACTTTCTGGGACAGTCTTTAGGAGTTCTCCTCTATCATAATGGGAAACTTTTCAAATAAGTCGTTTGAAACGAAATTTTTTTTTAAATAATAATCAGAGTACGATATGCTATCTCTATTAAGACCATCGTCCAAGTACCATGCGCGCGGGTGGTTTTAGGAAATTTTCGATAAAAATTTTGAAAAACATACAGACCTGCGAGACACTTTTATCTATCTGCAGGACAAAGATGGCTAAAAATTCGAAGGATTTTCCGAGTCTTATCAAAAATAGCTCGGAAAAATTAGTGTTTCTGTGATCTTTCTCAAATATTACACACAGTCAAACTGAAGCGGATTTTCTTCAGTTCATTGAACAATTGATCTTGTTCTGTGAAAAACTTTGCAAAACTAACATCATTCTGTTGAAATTGAATTAGCATCGTTGAGAAATAATTTGTATATCGTTTAGAACTTCCAAATCGTCAAAATACAACGACATCGATTAATTGAAAGTAACTGATTTTCCATGAAAAGCTTCTCCAAAAATGTGTGTCATGTCATTGCATTATTTTTCCAAATAATTGTGAAAGATCACAAAAACACTCATTTTTTAGAGCTATTTTCGATAACACTCGGAAAATTCTCCGAATTTTTCAGCTATTTTTGCCGTGCACATAGATAATAGTTTTTCTTAGGTGTTTTTGGTTTTTAAAAATTTCCATCAAAAATTTCCTAAAACCACTCGCGCGCATGATACTTGGACGCTGGCCTTAAATGCATTCAGTTGGTTGAAAATTTGCATTCTGATCTTGTTTTATCGTCAATGCATGGAAGTATTACAAACTACCCAATTTGCAGTTGAATTGACTCTGATTACATCGCATTCCGTTGATGGTAGGCCGAGTGATTTTTTTTTGGCTCGACTCATAGGATTATTTGCAGGATACAATGTACATAGATTTTCAATTCAGTTGAGGAAAATGAGGGAATTTTAAACCACACTTTGATTCTGGTTGGTAACTGACCTGAAAATGGTAATTTTTTAAAATTAAAAAAATTGAGGTTAAACTAGAAGCAAAATGTCACGTTGTGGGATTTGTAGAATTTGAATTTATTTCAGTTATAAAAAAAAATCGGTTGTGCCATTTAGAAGAATCGTTATGATTAATTACCGGAAAAAAATGTTTTAAATAGTTTGAAAAATCGCCTCGCTAATTTGTTGTCGATAATTTATTTCGCATAAAAAATCATTCAGAAGCATAAAATTACACAGTGGTACGACATTCCTCACATGTTATGTATAGAACATAAATAACCGACCATGAGTGTGAGAACCACATGCCATGAAAAACGTTTTTTTCAGTAACATTCCGAGTTCATTTTTGCTTAGCTAGTTTTTTAAAAAGTCGGAAAAAAATTTCTAGAAAGGCTATTATGCGCAGTGGCGACATCTATACTGATTTTGACAGAAGCACGTTTGAAATTTTTTCGGCGCTAGTGAGTAAATTTCTTTTTTGGCTATTCCCTTGTCGAAAATCGTCGTCCCGGGTTGGCGGTTCAATGCATAGGACGCTGGTCTTACAAGCCAGTTGTCGTATGTTCGAGCCCCGACCTGGAAGGATTCTTAGTGTCAGTAGGATCCATAGTACTAGTCATGCAATGATTCTGTACACTAAGAATCGGCTGCGAAGTATGTTGAAACAGAAAGGCCAAATTTCACAAAAGGAATGTAAATGCCAGGACTTTGCTTTGCTTGTCAAAAATAGCCCTGCTCAAGAGCATAGTTGTTTTTGGCAGTTGGATTTTTATTTTCAGACGCTGGAAAAAATCTTGCAAAATAGTGCAAGTTTCAGATTTTTTAATGTATCTCTTTCGTGCCTACACTGAGGATGCAGTCGGCGAACGCCGCACAAAAAGAAAAGTGCACTTGGGTTCAGTATCGAATGGACAGATTTGAAGTGCACGCTTGTTTGTAAACAAGCTGGTGTGAGTGAATCACATTCTCCTCGCATGAATCGCTCTCACGGGCTCTCGTCTAAATACATCCGACTGTGCACTGGTGCGTGTACTGATGATCTGTGACTGTACACCTCTTCGTCACACAGAGGAGATGGACATCTATGATATTCCATATATCAAATTCTGAATTGGGCCACAGTTTCAGTCAAATTTAACTATTTGATCAAAAATAACTATCGAAATGTCGAAATGGTTAAAAGCCTAAGAATCCATTTTTGTCATTTTAGAGCACAAACGAATGATAACTCACATGCGCGACAAGATTCCTAATGTCTGAACCACTGATCAAATTTTAATTAAAAATAAGTCAAGAACAAATATTTTACAAGTTTTACAATTGATTTCAATTTGTAAAATCTCGTATACTGACCATTTTATGAATTACATCTTATTATGAAGGACGTTAAAAAAATCATATAATTCACCTTTCCAGTAAGTGGAAATTCAAAGAAAAGATTGAAAAGGTTTGTTTCAGAAATTCTGTATCACCTCTTGAAGGACTTCACATATACTGGTGATTACTGCTGAATTTTTGCGCCCAAAAGAATATCCGTACCATGAATGTTCTCAAGAAAACATTCAAAGATAATGATTTAACAAACACTGCAGCGAAACATCAGTTTCTTCCTGAATTTGAAAAAAAAGTGCAAAAAATGTCAACAGCATGCGATGCACGGAAATCACCCTGTGTTTGAAACTTGTAGATTGTCACATCATTTAAGAGAGCAATATTTCATATCAAGTGCAACAATCACTTCAAAGTAGAAACAATTTAAACACCCTCATCCGAACGTCAGAGCGGAGTGAAACGATGGTGAAGAAATACAGGCTGGAGGCGACATGAAATATGATAAACTCTGGCGATCCCGTAGTTTTCCACAGCCCACCCTCCCGTAGTTTTTGGCCGTCGCTCAACTACTGATAATAAGCTCCATTGTGTCGAATCTTGCATGAAAAAAACAACAACAACAACAAACCGTACCGGTCCCAATCAGATGCTGCATAGCAAACTGACGGCCGCTGAGAGGAAACGCTAAAAGTCTACTCCAGATGGATATACGATGCACTTCCTCTGGCCACTCGATCACAACCCCCGCAATGCTAGCTATTCATCACGAGAGAAATAGTCATGCTTTTCCGGGTTCCACTTTGCCCACATCCTCATCTATCTCCGTTTCCAATGCCTTCCGGAGTGGTTCTGTTTTCTTGGCGTTTATGTGAACATCATCGGGTTGGATCTGGGTACCGACGAACGTTTACCTTACGACCGAGAACTTGCTCTGGTGCGCAACTAGCAGGCACATGGTTCACTTCAAATCAGGAATCAGTGCCCACTCAAGAGAGGCTTCCAGAAGATCGACAAGGGGTGGCAGTGGTGGTGGTGAGAGTACGCAGAAATACATTATTCTTTCTGCCTGCCTTTTTCCAAGGTTTTCTCTGTTCTACTGGCGGCAGCGAAAAAACTTGCCACTGGCTGCTGCAGGTCTTGTCTTGCCAACTAGTTGCATAATTTTAATTTTTAGATAGCTTTTTCCACTGCTTCCGCCCGTACCGCCAACTCCTACTGGTAACTGTTTGCAAGCTCCAGAATCCGCGCCACTCACGTTTTCACGGTTGTAGTGAAGTGCTGCTACTTGGGTCTGAGTTCGAAAGTTGTCTGCTTTCCTCATCCATCCACGGCATGCCAGAAGCGATCGACTAGAACAATGAACTAGCTTGCGTGCCCCCTGGCGGGCCGGCCGCCAGTGCAGTGCGATAGTAGAACTTTGGGGAACAAAGCGTACCAGAGTGAGGACGGCGCTATCTCTGCTATTCATATCAGTGGAAAGTAGAAAAGACTGGCGCATTGTTCGGGACCGTAGATCTGTTCGCCGCGTGGCCGATGACGAGTACACATTGTGCAATCACAGGCTAACTATTAACGGATCTTAGTGGGCGTTTACTGTGAATGAATGCGTTCCACCGAGTGGGATTAACGTTTTCACCGTTATGAATGCTTCACTTTTATATCATTAAGGAGATAAGTAAACTTTTGTAGAATTAGTTCGCATACAGGCTACGGAATTTGCTCTGCATGCCAACGAATAACCGATTGAAATCGTAGAAAAATATACTTTGTTTGGTTTCCTTAACAATTTATACAAGGAAGTTCAAATTGGACATTAGAGATTAATTAACTCATCAGCCAACTGACGAGTAAATGGATCCTGAATTCAAAAACAGATCGATGCTGAATCAGTGTCGCAACATGTTACCAAATCCGATAATATCGACACAGGTTTAAGTGAAAGTAGTAGTTCAACTGTCGCAAGCCCAAATGCCCAAATACAGAGAGTTAGAGTGAAGCGAAATGATACGGCGGAAGCCGCTCAAGAAATTCGTATCACCAAGTAAAGTTCGACCGTGTGCTGTAATGGATGATGAAACATATCGACAGGCCCAAAATTGCGAAAATTGTGAATTTATGATCCTCGAATAAGGCCAAATAAGGAGAGAGACGATGTGGTCTGATTGTATCAGACGATTGGATTGTCACTTTATAAGCCAACCGTGTGGTATGGACCAATGATTCACAATTTCGTGTGGTTTTTCCAAATAAGAGGTTCAAATTTTACAATAAGCATAGATAGATGTCGAACTAATCTTGATAATATCGCATTCGGCAAGCAATTTTCACTTATACACAAAAGCGCAAGCTTTTTTTCATTTTTATTAGTAAACACCAAGGTATTACTAGGAGAGATTACTTTGATTCATGTAACAGTATCAAAAGTTCGTAATATACAAATAACTGTTGGAATCAGAAATCACAGCAAATTAACTCCAGTACCACGTTCCCCACGTTATTTGGAGATTTGTGCTATGATATACTCTCTAATAATATACCGGATGAGAAAAGTCATAAAAAAAACCAGTTTAGTGGGTAAGGTGGGGTAGACAACAAAAAACAAACAGGAATGAATCATTCTGCATTCCCGAAAGGATGCAAAACGATGCCAAAAGTTAACATTTAATAGAATCTGTATCCATAGTCTGTATAAAAAACAGCTCTCCAGAACGATTCGCGATGTTTCCGGGCAGTGGCAAGGAATGCTAAACAATCTGCTAAAACATTCTGCATATTCAATACAGCTAAAGGGTGATTTTTTAAGATGTATGGGATTTGATTTTAAAAAAAATGGAATCGATAGAATGATCAATATAATTTAATGTTGGAAGATGATTTCATGCAAATGTTGGCTCATGTACAAGATCCAATATTTGGCATATTCTCTCCAACATATCAACCGGTATTTCACAAATATATGCTAAGTGATCCAGTGCGTCAAACGTTGCTGGTTTATCCTTGTAGACAAGAGTCTACAGTCTAGTCCAAAGGCGTTAAATCACACGATCTAGGCGACCAATTGACGGGCCCAGAACATGAGATAAACTGTTCACCGAAGGCGGCTCTCAATTTGATCATTGTTTCGCGTGCCGTGTGGGATGTGACACTGTCTTGTTGAAACCACATGTCAGGCATGTCCAAGTCTTCGATTTTCGGCAAAAACATCGTCAATCATCACACGGTAGCGCTTCCCATTCACCGTAACGTTCCGCCTTCGAAGTCCGATGATGCCACCGGGCCATAATCCAATCCTAACAGTTTCTTTTTTGGGATGCATTGGTAGCTCTTGCAATGTTTCTGGTTGGTCTTCACTCCAGATGGGGTAATTTTGCTTGTTGACGTATCCATTCAACCAGAAATAAGCTTCGTCGGTGAACACAATTTTTCGATAAAAAAGTGGATCTTTCTCCAACTTTGCAAGCGTCCACCAAATGTTAAACGTTGTAAGTCGATTCATGATTAAATTGTAGACCAAACTGAACCAGTTTGACAATGACACAAGACAGGATTCACGCGTGATCTGTCAAAAACAGTGTTGCCAAAATGATACCAGCAAAAAATCACCCATTTTGACTATGTTTCCCCTCCAAGTATAGCTTCTTTACAAATTGGATAAGAAACGATGCGATATCCTCCCATTCTATCTCACCTCTGTGTATGGTAAGCTTCAACTATGTATGAAAAACCAAACCTTAAATACGTAGATACGGCTATCCAGGGCAATTACATATATGATAATGTGAAGTACCGTGATCGCGTTCACACAAATCACACAAAAAGTACGCAGCACTCTGGATGGTCGTCATTTGATATTTGAGTTTGCAATGTCCAACTAGAATACAGAAATTGTATCTGAAAAATTGCAACAGATTTCAGATTTTGCAGATTTGTATCTGATTTTCAGATTTGTATCTGGCAAAAATATGTTTGTCTGAATATTGCGATTTATCCAACTAGCTGATAGTATTAAAAAGAACCCGGCCACAAAGAAATGTATTGCCAATTCTTTGGGTTTGATAGTATTAAATCAAGTTCTGGATAATCGAAACATGTTCGACGAAACAGTTCGACTTGCAATCACAAATTCGGCCGAAATAATCCGAACTGAGGAGTGTATCGAAAATAAGCTATCCACAAATTTTTCTTTCAAATTATGATTAAAAACGATATTTTATTCAAACTAAAAATTGATCCTTTATTGTATGATGTTAAACTTGAGCATAATGAAAACCGGATGAAATTTAAGTTATTCCTTTACGAATTTTCGAGCTTTTGATCGAACGCTCTTCATCAAGTTCCGGACAAGTGTTGCATCGTATTTTTTGGTCGCTTGAGCCTAAATTTTTTTGAACTCCTGCATGTTCCCAGCTGCCTCATCAGTCTTATTGAAGACCCTCTTCACGATTGCCCAGTAACGTTCGATGGGTCGAAGCTGAGGCCAATTTGGTGGATTGATATTTTTCTCAGCGAAATTTATACCCTTTCCGCAAGCCAATTGAGAGTGATTTTGGCATAGTGAGCCGACGCCAAATCCGGCCAAAACAGTGGAGGTGCACTATGCTTCTTATATAAAGGCAGCAATCTCTTCTGGAGACACTCAGATCGATAGATTTCTACATTTATAGTTCCGTTAGTGTAAAAAATAATTGATTTCAAATCACAGGAACATATTGCCATATCAGAACCTTTCGACCGAATTTCTCCACTTGAATCGACCTGCCCGCATCGCTCACATCCTCCCCAACGACAACAGGAAAGTATTGTGGATCTGAAAGGGGTTTCGTCCATCAAACACTGCAAAAGACGCGAATACAATTTCCGGGTCCTTGTTGCTGCTCGCTTCTTCTGTTCTACACTTTGTTTCGAGTTTTTCTGCTTCTTGTTGGTCTTCAGGTGATGTCACCTCTTGATACGCTAGATCATTCCAACACTCGTTCCTGCTTTTTTAGCCAAATCACGTATTGACATTGATTTGTTCATTATGATTAGAGATACCACTTTCTGGTCCAGTTTCGGATTGAAAGAACCGGGGTTTCTGCCTCTTCCTGGTAGCTCATCCAAAGGATAGTGTTCCTCGAACTTATTAATAATGGTTTTAACACTGGCATGATGAATTCCAAACCGCTTCGCCAATTTTCTCATATTGATACCTTTTTTACATAGCCATGTGTCCAGAATCTTAATTTTCACTTCCTTTTCAATACGCGACATTTTGAAAACGCAGAATTTCAACCTTAGAAACAAGTAAACAAACGAAAGCTGACAGCCAAACGCACAGCATGCTGTAATCTGAGCATAAATAACCATCACAAATACATGCTTACAACACAAATGTATGTGGATAGCTTATTTTCGATACACTCCTTACTCTTCAAGAATCCGAACTCTCGGAACAGAAAATAAATTATTTACCACAAATCGTAGAGTGGTGATCATTAGCCACACAGAATGGCAATTATTTCTGTGCAGAACACTGCACCGTGCAACTAGCGAATGAGAATGCTATAATCTCATTTCGCGACAGTAAACACCAGCACTAGTACAACCAACCAACAGAAGACAGACTGCATTTCACTGATTATATTGAAGAAAATCCTAGTTTCTGTGAAACGCTCGCACTTTGGACTTGACATTCTTCATTAAATTCTGCACAGTTACTTTTGTGACTTTCCTGGTGGCAGCTGTCCAGTTTTTTTTTTGAATTCTTGCACTGGGACACTGCACCTTCCTTCCGAAAGTGCCGCTTGACAATTGCCCAATACCTTTGAATTGGCCGAAGATCCGGGCAGTTCGGTGGGTTGATGTCCTTTTCCACGAATTGTACATTATGTTTTGACAACCACAGTAGAACGGAGTTGGCGTAGTGGGCTGAAGTCAAATCCGGCCCGAAGAGATCAGGAGCCTTATGCTTTCTGTACAGTGACAGCATTCTCTTCTTCAAACATTCTTCCTCGTACACCGTGCCCTTCGTGAAGAAAATCGACGACCGCAAACCACAGGTACAAATTGCTTGCCAGACCAACACCTTCTGCCCAAACTTTTCCATCGCCACCGTGGTGTCAGCGTCGTCCAGGTCCTGGTACATCGATTTCGTATAATATTGCGGTCCGGGCAGCGCTCGAGAGTCTTCCTTGACGTAGGTTTCGTCGTCAATCAGGATGCATCCGTCATTATTCTGTAGAATCCGGTTATACAGTTTTCGCGCTTTTGTTTTGGCCTGAACTTGCTGTACCAGGGACTTTTTCGGCACCTTCTGTTTCTTGTACGTTTTCAGGGAGTTCCGAACTTTGATCCGTTGAATCATCCCGATGCTGGTGTTGAACTGCTTGGCCAAATCCCGCGTCGACGCCGATGGGTTTTTCTTGATGTATTCAACCACTTTTAAGTCCCGGCCGGGCTGGCTGGCACCCGTTTTCCTACCGGATCGGGGCAAATCCTTCATGGAAAGGGTCTTACCGAACTTCTAGATAATATTTTTGACACTGGTGTGGTGCACTTTCACTCGTTTTGCAATTTCGTTGTACGTGACACCACTTTCTGAGCACCAAGTGTGCAGAATTTTCTTTCGCGTTTCCGGATCAATTCGACTCATCATTGAAACGATAAACCGTGCCGAAACCAATCGATTGCGCAGCTGTTATTGACGTGTAAACAAGCCATTTCAGAGTAATAACTGTTTGAATGCTGCTAACTACTTTTCGATACACTCCTTATATATCCAAGTATCCAATTCATTTTGTGTAGAAAATTTCAAAATAAATTATGTTGCTATTGGATAATGAAACTATCTATTATTACTGCAAAATATCACAGTTGTGATATCATCATGTTTCGCAAACCTTAAATTTATTTTCCAATTTAGCGTGTTTTTTGGAAACTTTAGCTTCTGCTTTTAGAAACTATCTAGCTTCCACTGTTAGATCAATTATTAGTGAGTAAGTGCTATTTGGTGCTGTATAACCGAGATTGCTGAAAAATGAACTATCTCAGTATGCACAGTATGAAGACAAACATCTCATTGAATGCTCTGTGCCATGGCCGAAAGATTCTTAGAATCATCACTGCGAGTAAATAAAGCAAGCAAACAAACAACCATCCAAAGTATTCTCTGTCACACGCTGTTGTCGAATAAATTCAATATCGCTCATCGTGTCACTCCTGTGTGCGTGTGTGTGTCCGTTTAGTGTTCGCCGTACCGGACCGGACATGTTTGATTTCATTTGTCCAGCAGCATACGCAGAAGCCGCTTTCAGCAAATGCAAATAAATTGGTTCAACATTGTGAACGCAGCACATTCACAGACACATAATCCGGTCAACACGGACAGCCGCTCGATGGTATCAGTGGATATAGAGTTTGCTATCAAGAGAAACAAAAAATTAAACAACTTTACTGCTGAGCAGACAAATGTAGGTACCGATCCCTTTTCATAAAACACACAGCACCCAAGTGGCTTAATAAATTGATTATTCGACACATTTTATGCTGCCGGCAGTAGACTTTAGTAGTGGCTGGTGGCGCACAGACAATCCTTTGGGTGTTGGTTGCACTTTTACGAGCTGGTTCGACTCAGCTGAGTGCTTAAAACACAAGGTTCACAAACACATTTGAGTGTTTGATTGATGGAATTTATAGCAGTCTCCGTTAAATGGGGTGCAAAACAACAAACTGTGTACAACGCACGCGTCTTTGGGCGGGGGTGAAACATGTCTGAGAAAAAAAAATCGAACCGAAGTAGTCATAGTGCAGAAACCTTTACCCGACGCTTTGACGTTTGGGACACTTGTGAAGTGATTAGACAAATTGATCGTCTCGGCTGGTGTGATTCTGATGGCCTAATTTTTTTTTTGCTATGTCAGTGGATGGGAATACGTCTGTGTTAAAGTGTGTACATCACCTTCCAACTGCGACAAGTATGGATCATATTAACCGAAATGGATCACTTACTTATCTGGTGGTGACGTTGATGGGGCAGTGTTTTGTTTTGGTTGAACTTCTGTGACACATTTTTTTTTTCGTGGATTGAAGGTTTTGGGTGGATGCTAAGAATCCATTAGCAGCAGTAATTTGATCTTCCTCTGTGTTCACAAGTCGATGGTTTATATTCATCAATTGTTTTTCCCGTTTATTCAGTGTCATCTTCACGTACAATTCTGCCGGGCTCTTTTTTCGAATATCTGACAATCGAAGCACATTCCACGGAACAAACCATGTATTTTCATGTATGTTATTAGGTCAATGGCGGATATGTCAAAAGGTATGTTGAGAGCGATCTTTTCATAACTTTCGAAAGCTCAGTTATCTTGCAGCTATCTTCCATGAAAATCAGCTTAGATTTCCGTTTCAAAAGGGTTCTCATCTTCTCATAAATTCCAACTAAAGCGGAATAGTTGGGGAAAGAAAGCTCTCAATTAGGAGAGCCTCTTCCCACGGCGAAACGTTACCATTAGAAAGCCAAAACAAAACACCATAAATTGCACAATAGCGTACGAATTTCCCATCAGAAAAAGTAACGGAATCCGTGTTGTAGAAAACTCTCCAACCAGCCTGATTGAATTGGTCACATAAATGGAAACAAAACCGCTATGTTGATATTGGTTTGCAAATATAGCAAAATAATGAAGAAAAGATACGCTACTTTCGCCAGACATTGCCGGTAGTGCGCATGGATCGGAATTCGTTCGGCGATAGTTTTCTGCGGTGGTTGGAAAACTAATTACACCGTACCGTACACACTTTCGCGCAGATTCGATTTTCTTCATTTCTTCGTCACCAAACTGAGAAAATGAATCTTGGATCGCTATTCACAAATCACTGAAGTTAATTGATTGAAAAGGTAGTGGGCATTGAGCCAGCTCACAGTGCGGCTACCGGTAATATATTACTGCGACCATTCGTCATCCGTCGTTTGCATGTTCGTGTGTGCGTTAGTTATGCGGGTGACAGCAGCGGTTTCACGCCATTGATTGGGCGGAATAAATAATTGCCAATAATTCAAATTGATTGATTGACATTTGAGCAAATTTTGTAGTTTTAAAGTTACTGTGGCCGTTTGTGTTTGCACGAATTGAGATACCAATTCGACTCAAAACTGTGCTTCTAAAAAAATCTGTCTTAAATCGAATTGGTATTCACATTCTTGTAAAATGAATTCTTTGTCATACTGCACGGAAAGAAATCCGTTACTGCTGATTAGAAAATCATGAAATCATTACTGCTGATTAGAAAATCATGAAATCAATCATTTTAACTTATCATGAAATTACCCACCGGCTGATAGAGAATTAAACATAACATAAAAATAAAGATAATGAACCGAAAATTGACACTCATTTTCATTTTCATTTGACAAACATCAATGTTACATTTTGTTCGAATGTATTCTTACATATTTGATGTGATCGTTGTTGCTAGAATAATATTCCGAGAGCTAGCGTTTTAGTTCGATTATGAATTTGAAACACCATCTAACGAAAATCAGAAAAATATTTTGTTCAACCATTTTGATTAATTTGTTTCATAGATATAACAGCTGTACTGTTGCGCCTAAATATTATGAATAAGACGATTTTCTTTGAAAGAATTCAAAACAGAGTTTCTTTTTAAGAGGTTTGATTCACTCGTGTTTTTTCATGCAGTTCGTTTAAATGTTAAAATTCTGAAAAACAAAATCAAAACTGAAGTAATGAACGCGAGTAAACACGTTATCTCTTGTGTCGTCGTTTTTCAAAAACAGAATATTTTCATTTTAAAAGAAGTTCGTCGTGCTCTTCACTGAATTTATATTTCAAAAATAAACATCGTTGCAAAAATCACACATAACGCCTGAATTTATGTTGCAAAAATTACCATCGTAGCAGAAACACGCCTGAAGTTATACCCAACAACTTCAAGTGCGTTACGTTTAAATTTCATAGAAATCAGTCCGAATGGATCATGATTTTAATCATGGTGTTTTATCATAACATGAAAATATATTATTTTCCCCAAATCATGACTCGTTTTGCTCATTTCAAGAATCGGAATTTTGCCCGTGTGAAGATGTGTGCAAAGTTTCATCTATATTGGAGTATGTGCAGTTTAATGAATTATTGTAATTATTCATTTCTGGAATTGTCCTTAAAAAAAACAGATTTCTTCATTGATTTTTATTTCTCTTGTTTGAAAAGTTTGTGTTTTATTTATTCGAAAGTTCAGACTTTTCATGAGTATTACAAAAAAGTTAACGATATCTCTAACATAGTTCTTGAACTACATATTTTTACATATCCCTTTTCGAAACTTTTTGACTTACCAACGCTCATATCATTATATATGAAAATGAATGGTATTAGCAGTTTATAAGTAATCATTTTGCGATATTATAGCTTCTAGTTTAGTAACAACAACAAAAATTTATAAAAATGTTTAGCAAAAATGGCTTATTGAATGAAAATGATGCGTTCAGTAAACCTGTAATCGACAACTCCAGGATTGGTTTTAGAGTATATAGGTTCACTTTTTGGTTTTAAAAAAGGTTGAGTAAAAGACTTATCATCCCCTTTATGGTTATTATGTTTGCGTGGATCTCTCAGACACTTGTTGATATTTATCTTCATCGTCTCATAGAATACGCTAAAACTTCGGAAAAAAAACTTTTCGAGTTTCGTATACCATTCGATTCAGCTCAAAGAATTTGAGCAAAGTGTCTGAGCCAGTTTTTAAATGTATATATTAGCTTTAAATTGACTTACTCTGGAGTATCGGTGAGTTTTCTTAAAAATCGTATTTAATTTGATTCCTGTGAGGCAGTTTTGCAGCGTTGTTGGTCTTCAATTGCTCCAATAATGGTTTTTCTTCTCTCGAGGTAGTCCACGAACATTATTCCTTAACAATTCCAGAAAATTGACACCAAGACCTATTGGATCCATGGAACCTCCTTAGGACGCTTTGGGGCGCTCGTGTTTGGTTCAGTACATTGCCGGCTGCTCATGCTGTTCTTTGTTAATCATGATTTCATCAACAGTTAGCAAACGATACTAAAAGTCCAATCAATTCCTCATCAGCTTGGCCAAACACGTTCCCGAAGTGTACTCGCGTTCGTGGTTTTTGTCCGGAGTCTCCGTATCAATCCGTTTGGCACGTACTAGCTAGAGTGCCTTTACTTTCTGGTCAGTCAACACCATTTTATTTATATGTTTAAATTTTATTCTGTGTTTTCGGGGTTTAAAAAATAAATAAATATTGATATGTTCAAAGCAGCTGCGGATTTGTAGATACTGAGATATAAGCGCTACATTCATAACTTCCGAAACAATCAACAGCCAATTTTACATGGAAGATTGTACAAAGGATTTACACTGTTCTGGTTTGATTTAGCATTCTGCCACTTTGCTCGAAATGTGTTGGGAGTAGTGCCGGAGTCTATTTTGTGCCAAAAGATACGAGCCCTTCAAATTCAGAGCAATTTCGCCTAATCGAATAATTTTGCGTTATTATGAAGACAGATATTCACAACACCGTATACATACGTTCATAAGCATTTTTAAGGAAAAGAATTCTAACAAGAAATTGAATTTTTGATCCAGTGTCTTTTTATCGAAAACTAAACATAATTGAAAGTCATTATCATGCAAGATTCCAATGAAACACAATTTGTGAGAAAATTACAGCGAACTAGTTGGGTAGGGCTACTTGCCCGACATTAGCAAAAAATATCTGTGCTTTAGTTTATGTTTAGAAAAGAAACTTTTTTCCTTTAAAAATGTCCATCTTGTTGGTACATATGGAAGATTGACAGGGAACATAATTATCTACGTTTGGACAATTTCATTAAAATAAAGATTGGTGTTTATTGTAATTTGATTTCAAATTTTTAGGATCGATTTTTTTAACCAATTCTACTTGTCCAGAAAGTTTCATTCGAATCTGAGTGGGTGCTACCAACATTTGTTCGAGTTAGCACGAAATTCGTCAGCTGAAATCGGAAAAAAATCCTTAGGAATTTATTCACAACTTTGCATAAGTACTTCAGCATAATTTTTTGCTGACTGAATGCCGAATGCGCTGATCAAAAACGACTTATCGTTATGATGGCTGAATTCCACAAATTGAGATTCGAAATGCTACCGCATCCACCATATTCGCAAGATTTAGCGCTCAGTAACTATTATCTGTTCTCAAATTTTACTATGACGCATGAAAAGAGATCTGCATCTAATAATGAAGTCATCGCTGAGACAGAAGTATTTTTTGAAACTCAAGAGAAATCGTGGTTAAAAGTGGTGTATAAATGTTGGAACAACTGTGTAGCTCATCAAGGATACTTTGATGAATGAAATTTCTAAAATAAAGTGTTGTATTCTTTGTCAAACCGGTGACTTTTTGACCTGCGTGTTATTCAAATTTTATTTACACACAATGTAAACGGACAAACCGGTTTCGTTTAGCTCGCTTTTAACGATGTATTGACGAATACAGATGTGAGTTTCAATAATTTCTTAGAGTTTGGAGAAATTTTGGAATTTGAAAATTGTTTAGTTGTTATATGGGTTGTGTCAGTTTCATGTTAGTAGTAAATTAGGTGCAGAAACAAAGAATGATTGTGTAATTTCATGCCTAGATTCTCTTTACTTTAGTTTATGTTCTTATATTAATATTACCTTTACTATACTAAATTCTCTTGAAGTATTTCATTTGAAATATTCAAGTACGAAGCGGGATAACCCAATGAAACGACAAGCAACCAAAGCTTGTTGTTGCTCAACTTCTTGAAGCAAACTTTTGCAATCTTGCAAATTACGCACAATCTCCATACCCCTTGACAGTCTCCGAATAACGTGATGCAGACTTCATCTCACCTTCCATCGCTTTTCATTGCTCAACGAGATTATACGGTTCGGAACTTCGACCAACACAGATTGAGATATCGGTCCATATTCCACTCTTTTCGGAGTGCATAGTTCCACCATATGTTACCTTCTGTTGTTTGTTTCTTATACCGTTTTGGTTGAAAGAAAGAAGAAAAAAATATGGCAAATAAATTTACATAAATTGCGGCCTGCCTGCTTGTGTCTTGCGGCTTGGTGACGCAATTTTTATTTACTCCAACTCGCGGCCACTCAGTGAGTGTGCGTTTGAATCGGTTTGTGTGCGCTCATCGTACATTCAGCGTTTAATAGATCTCACCCGGAGAAAGTGGAACAAATCTGGAAGAACGGTACACCTTACGGTTGTGTGTATTCACGCCGCTAAACTTCTTCTATTCATTGCCAATACAAAAAAAAATACTAACACGTCAGGAACCACACCATTGCTGTTTTCCAGCGTTCCGCGACCGTCCGACAATCCACCATGGACAAGCGATTCGCGAACGACGCGCGCTGAGGCGAAAGTGTGTCGTGTTTCTTTCTGTCGTTTCCCTTCCGTATCGTTCACAGCTTCACTGACGGCCGCTACCGGTACCTTGGCGGTTGGCAGAGAGGTTGGTTAATTCCTGTTGTCGGACGGGATTTGCGAGTGAGTGAACTTATTGAATTACGCGCTCTTAAATGTGCTGTTTTTTTTTGGAGAAATTTCATTGGCGTTTGGCCAAGGGAAGAAGGGACGTTCCTGGCGGTACGGTACGTCCGGAAAAGAATTTCTGCGAGTGCAAAAGAAAATTATAAATTGCTAAATTGACGAATCATGAATTGGATTTGAAAAATTTTTTTTTTTTTCATAAATACGTTTATTTCATAGGCAATATACATAAGTTTTTCTTCGCCGTGGCATCCACAATACATAGTAGTTTAAACCTAATACATTTCGAATATCATATTAGTATGTTGGTACTCATTAGTTAATCTAAACACTGTTTTTATCAAGCGAGTTGCTATTTTAATTACATTAAATAAAATACATTTATTTTGTACATGATCTTATAACTATTTCAGGATTGTTTGTATCAGTTCACCACTTATATTCAATATCCTATAGTTGGCTATTGGTTGAACTCATGGAAGAGAAAACAGTTTAACATAAAATAAAATTTAAATTGGAACTCCAATGGATTTAATGAAATGATAAAGAAGTTTCATGTATGGAAGGTCACGACAAGCAAGAATGTCGCGAACTGGGACATTGGATAGTCTACCTTGGGTACGCAAGGAATTTATTAGTTGAGATCTGACATCACGAAACTCCACGCATGTCCAAACAACATGGTCAATATCGCGGTAACCTTCGCCGCAAGCACAATGATTAGTCTCGGAAAGTCCAATTCGAAGGAGATGTGCATCTAACGTGTAGTGATTGGACATGAGTCTGGACATCACACGAATGAAATCTCTACTCACATCCAGTCCCCTGAACCATGCCTTTGTCGATATTTTAGGAATAATTGAGTGCATCCACCGACCCAGATCATCTTTATCCCAAGAAGCTTGCCAGCTGGCAAGTGTTCTTTGGCGAGACGCGCTATAGAATTCGTTGAAAGCAATCGGTCTCTCATAAATTTCACCCTCAATAGCACCACGTTTGGCTAAAATATCGGCTCTTTCATTGCCTGGAATGGAGCAATGAGCCGGAACCCAAACTATTGTGATTAGATAATTATTATTCAATATGTCGTTCAGACACTGTTTTATTTTACCCAAGAAAAACGGTTCATTTTTGCCAGCAGCGTTTGAGCGAATGGCTTCAATTGCACTCAGACTATCTGTGAAGAGGAAATAATGGTTTGGAGATAATGTGACGATTACATTCAAGCTATAATGAACTGCTGCTAACTCTGCTATATAAACAGATGCAGGTTCTTGAAGCTTGAATGAGGCCGAAACATTATTGTTGAACATACCAAACCCTGTCGCTTCTTCCATTCGCGATCCGTCCGTGTAAAACATTTTCTCAGAGTTAATATGCCTGAACTTACTTGAAAATATTTTTGGGATTTCCATAGAGCGTAGGTGGTCCGGGATTCCACGCACTTCGCGCTGCATGGATGTGTCGAAAAATAAAGTTGAGTCAGGTACATTTAGGAGGCTGACACGGATAGGAATATATCTTGAAGGGTTGATTTCCTGTGACATATGGTTAAAATATACTGTCATGAATTTTGTTTGAGATCGAAGCTCGACTAGTCGTTCGAAATTATTAATTACCATGGGATTCAGCACATCACATCTTATTAGCAGGCGTGATGAAAGCTCCCAAAATCGATCTTTTAATGGAAGAACTCCCGCCAGAACTTCAAGACTCATTGTATGTGTCGAATGCATGCAGCCTAAAGCAATTCGCAAACAACGGTACTGAATTCGCTCAAGTTTGATAATATGAGAATTTGCAGCGGAACGAAAACAAACGCATCCATATTCCATCACTGAAAGTATCGTTGTCTGATACAATTTTATTAGATCTTGCGGATGAGCACCCCACCAAGACCCTGTTATTGTTCGAAGAAAATTTACTCTTTGTTGGCATTTCGTTATCAGATACCTAATGTGTCCTCCCCACGTGCATTTGGAATCAAACCACACCCCGAGGTATTTGAAAGTCAAAACCTGTTCGATTATTCTTCCCATCATATGAAGCTGAAGTTGCGCGGGATCATGCTTTTTTGAAAAGACGACCAGCTCTGTTTTCTCCGCAGAGAATTCGATACCAAGATGAACAGCCCAAACGGACAATTTATCTAAGGTATCTTGCAATGGTTTTTGCAGATCAATAGCTTTGGATCCAGTAACTGAAACCACGCCATCATCTGCCAATTGTCTTAGTGTACATGGGGTTACTAGACAGCTGTCAATGTCATTCACGTAAAAATTATAGAGGAGCGGACTGAGGCATGAGCCTTGCGGGAGACCCATGTAGCTAATTCTGATTGTTGCCAAATCGCCATGTGAAAAATGCATGCGTTTCTCTGACAAAAGGTTGTGCAAATAATTATTTATAACCGCTGGGAGTCCATGTTGGTGGAGCTTGTCTGAAAGAACATCAATGGAAACTGAATCAAATGCTCCTTTAATGTCTAAAAATACAGATGCCATTTGTTGCTTTTGAGCGAAGGCAATTTGGATGTCAGACGAAAGTAATGCAAGGCAATCATTCGTCCCTTTATTTCTACGGAAGCCAAACTGAGTATCTGACAACAAACCGTTCGTCTCGACCCAAGTGTCGAGACGTCGTAGAATAATTTTTTCGAACAATTTTCTGATGCAGGACAACATCGCAATGGGTCTATATGAGTTGTGATTGGAAGCTGGTTTCCCCGGCTTTTGAATGGCGATAACTTTCACTTGTCTCCAGTCAGGTGGAACAATATTTTGCTCAAGAAACTTGTTGAACAATTCCAACAAACGTCTTTTTGCGAGGTCGGGCAGATTCTTCACCAAGTTGAATTTAATTCTGTCCAATCCAGGAGCGTTATTGTTACAAGACATGAGTGCTATGGAAAATTCCATCATTGAAAAGGGGCTATCAATGGAATCATCATTTGAAGAAGACTCCCTAACAATGCTATGCGTAGGAACGGAATCTGGACAAACTTTCCTCGCAAAATCAAATATCCATCGATTCGAGTACTCCTCACTCTCATTTCCTACGTTACGATTCCTCATTCGTCTGGCCGTATTCCAAAGAGTGCTCATTGAGGTTTCTCTTGACAAACCTTCCACAAAATGTCTCCAATAGCTGCATTTCTTAACCCGAAGTATGTTCTTGTACTTGGTTTCTAAAACCAAGAATTTTTCAAAATTCTGAGGAGTTCCTCCTCCTCGTTTTAAAAACGTCTTGAAAGCATTTTGTTTCGCGTGTTTAGCATCTGAGCACTCTTTGTCCCACCAAGGATTTGGAGGTCTTCTGTTAGACGATGGACCAAGAAATCGTTTGGTTTGGGCTTGTTCTGCGGCCTCCAGAATCGAACAAACGAGGAAGTCATATTCTTCAAGTGGGGGAAGCTCTTCCATTGAAGTTAAGACACTTGAAATATTACTTTGGTATTTAATCCAGTCAATATTTTTTGTCAAATCATATGGAATATTAACTGAATTAGCAATGCCTTTGTTACTGCTAATTGAGATGATGATTGGTAAATGATCGCTACCATGTAAATCAGGAAATACTTTCCAGGTGCAATCTAGTCGAATTGAAGTCGAACAAAGAGATAAATCTAATGCACTTGGACGTGCAGGAGGTCTTGGGATCCGTGTCATGCTACCCATATTTAGTACCGTCATGCTAAAATTGTCGCAAATATTATATATTAGAGATGATCTGCTATCATTGTAAACGGAACCCCACATCATTCCGTGCGAATTGAAATCTCCTAAAATCAAACGTGGAGCAGGAAGGGCTTCGACAATTTCATTAAGCTGTCGTTGTCCAACTTGAGCTCTTGGAGGAATATATACCGAAGCAATGCAAATGTCCTTTCCTTTAATGTTTATTTCACAAGCAACAACTTCTATACTAGAAGTCGAAGGAATGTTTAATCTATAAAAGGAATAACATTTCTTAATTCCTAAAAGCACTCCACCATACGGGGAGTCTCTGTCGAGACGTATAATGTTAAAGTCATTAAAATTTAAGGCTATGTTTGATGTAAGCCATGTTTCGCACAAAGCAAATACATCACATTTTTGACTATGCAACAAAACTTTAAATGAATCAAGTTTTGGCATGATGCTTCGACAATTCCACTGCAGGACAGTGATTGAATCATTTGCGGCGGATGATAAATTATCCATCAAATGATACAAAACCTGAAAGAGCTGGCCATTGAGCTGATAACTGTTTCAAAAAAGTTCTAGCTATTGGAAGGAATGCTGTTATGATGGTCTTTAGAGGTTCAGAAATATTGAATGCAGCGAAAATCCATTCTACAATTTCCGAAAATTTCAGTAATCCTGTTGGTGAATGTGAAATGGAGCCCACTGGATTATTGTCTTTTCTTGAGCTAGTTCCTGGATTGGTTTGTGAATTTGACAAACCAGGAGGCACAGTTTTTGGTTTTAAATTTGGCTTTTTAGCTTTAACACGGGGATCTTTTTTTGAAGGTATAATTTTAGGTGTCTTTTTTGGTATTTTGTGGTTTGTTAATCTCCTCTTAACAGACCCTTGAGGAGTGACAAACGAGGTATCTTCACTATTTCCGTCAGAGTCAGATTCCTCTGGCTCCGCAAGATTTGAAAAACCGTTTTCGGTTTCCAAAGGGGAGACATGTATGACCGTTTTGAGCATTTCTGCATATGTGCGCTTAGACCGTGCTTTTAAAGAAAGCTTCATTTTGTCTTTACGCAGCTTAAATGCAGCGCACACTGAAAGATCATCATGAGGGCTTTCCCCACAATAAACACATTTTTCAACATCTTTATCGCAAAGATTATCCTTATGAGGCCCTTGACATTTGATACATTTGGACTTATTACTACAGTAAGTAGCTGTATGTCCGAATTTTTTACAGTTCGTGCAATTCATAACATGCGGTACGAAAAGCCGAACAGGAAGACGAATTTTATCGATATAGACATGGCTAGGCAATGCAGATCCGGCAAATGTTACGCGAAACGAATCTGAGGGACGATAAGACTTTTTTCCATCGACAATAGATGCTGAGTACAATTGTTTGCACTCGAGTATCTTAACTCCCTCAAGCATGGAGTTTTTAAAACGGCCAACTCCATTTTTAAGTAAATCATCTGCTGTCAGACTTGCTTCAGTCACAACACCGTCAATTTCTACCTCCTTCGATGGAATGTAAACTCGATATTCAATAGCAAATAATTTACAGGTTACAATATCGTTTGCCTGTTTCAAGTCGTTAACTACAACTCGAATTTTATCTCTATTAACCTTACAGATTTCTTTAACTTCAGAGAAATGTGATGTCAAATCCTTTGTAATTTGCATCAAGTTTAAAATCTTTTCTTTTTTTCGAAGATAGACTATCCATGGCCCAGTGGTACCCTGTGGATAATGTTTAGCCCTCGGAGTATTTAAACTTTTACTAGTATCCGGAATCGGATTCGGATGATCTTCCATGAGATCATCCATTACATTAAATTTTTTTTGTAAATTAATAATACCAAAATAAAAACTTATGTTTAGTAAAATTTCAGATATAAGAAATAAAAAATAAATTAAATTAAATCTACCTTGTAGCTGATGTCTCTGTTCCTTTATCGTGAAGAACGACGTGAAGCTCTTCCAACGATTTCCAATTGGCAGTCTTTTGCTGTTTCCAATTGGCAGTCTTCTGTCGTTTACTGCTATCTCAGTTGCTCTGCCGTCGTTGTGAACACCACTGCACTTGCTGTACCTGACCCCAGGTACAGTGCTTTTGCTCTTGGTGGCGATCAAATGCGATGCTTGCAGTGTAGCACCTCGCGATATATGCCGTCTCTTTTGATCCTACGCAGCGTACAAATTCTGGTACCTGGTAGATCAGCACTGGGTTGCTTTAGCACCTCTGTGCCTTTGCACCCCTTCGTCTTCGCACCTTTATGCGATGGCACCTCTGTGACTCGTCACTTCTATGCTCTCGCACCTCTGTGTCTCTACACCTCTGTGCGTATGAACGGGATGGCCTTCGTTGCTAGCTTTCCAGTCGGGAAACGCCCCGAATATTGCGTTTGCTATGGGCAGTTTAACTACCTGAAGCTTAGAATTGTCTCGGTAGCAGCCGTTAACTCACGAGCCAGTACAATCGAAACACAACCTCTTCGCTTGAATGGTTTTTACTGAATCAGGATTTGAAAATGTTGAAATAGCGGAAATATTGTTTCTTTAAAGAAACCTAACTTCGGGGCGAATTATTAGCCTTAACGTTTCAAAGTAGACACATGAGAGACTGAATTTCAACAAAGATTCAATATGACCTTCTTACTCAATAATACAAAAGACGTCATTTTCTACTAGTAAAAAAATAGAATGCTACACTCGCCAGCCAGTGAACTCATGAATTATGAATTAAGCATATCTGAAAGGTACTATTTTTTTCTTGCTTACCCGACTTCTCTGCGATGGCTACTGTCGTCGACCGTTTCGTACAATGCGAAACGGGTTTTTCATGTTTCTAATCAGAGAATTTTTGGGGCGGAAGATGGTAATCTCTGACAGTGGTCACTCGTCCGGTCTAGCCGGAGTAGACATTTGCAAGCAAAAAAAAAACAGAAAAAACGCAAATTTGAATGGACTTTTTCTGTACTTACCCTTTTTGGTTTCGATTTTTGTGTGTGTGTGTGTGCTTTGTCAGAGAAAGGGACCATACTTTGCATAATCAAAAAATATTTTTGGACTGGTAAGTAACTAGTATGCGGCGAACCATTTCGACGAAGCAAATGTCCACTTTCTGCTTCTCTTAGTGTAAATATGAGACTGTAAGGTGGATGAAAGAAAGATTGGTGTATTTCACAACAGCAGTGCCGTTATTTTCATCTGGAAGGGTTTTTTTTTGTTGATTTTGGTACTTTCTATTCTTTCTGTCCAGATAAGCAACTGCGGCCAATTGCAATCAACAGGCTCATTTCTATTCCATCGTAAGATATGGAAAAATTTTCGGGGACTAATATTGGTTTTTTGATATGTGCTTTGTGTACACATGACATGTTTCGTGTGGGATATTTTTTTAACTCTACAAAGTGGTTGGAATATGAAATGTCGTATATCATCTCAGACGATGGAGACGAGTTTAATTTTCATTCATTGTAAAACGTTTACACTCAGACGAGTGTATGACATATACAAATTAACAGTGTTGTTTGTCAAATCCTTATTCCTTTTTCCATTTGCACTTGTAAAATTCTAATCTCATTCGATTTAAGTCTACATGTAACATGTCGCTTTCGCCTACAGACTCTGCTCTCTTAGTAGTAAAATATATTCATGGTGAAGTTGATTCCACATACAATTTGAATACAAATGCCGCTTCATTTATATCCTATGCAGACTTGAAAATCGCTAACGACGCGACGATATGACACCCTTTGGTGCTGATTCTGGAAATCAAGAGTCTATCACAGCTTTCGATTGTCAGTCCGAAATTTTGGTAGAAATTGGCATCTTCACACTAAGAAGATTGTGGGTTTGAGCCCCTCTGGCGACTCTTTTTCGCAAGTTTTCATTTGTTTCATCATTTCATTCATTTACGTTCCCTCTCGGTTTATTTCTCGTCGGCAGTGATGAATAGAACAGAAAAATAAATCACAAATGATTTTCAACAAGTGTTTTTCATTAGCTTACTTCCCAAAAAGATGGAAAAACGCTAAAGTAATTCCTATCCTGATAAAAACCCAGCAGAAACATCAAGTTATCGACCAATTAGCTTACTTTCTTCTATCAGTAAACTTTTTGAAAAAAATATCTTGTTGAGAATGATGTTCCATAATAATGAGAATTCAATTTTTTCACCAGAGCAGTTTGGATTTCGTCATGAACATTCAACTACTCATCAACTCGTCAGAGTAACGAACATGATAAAATCAAATAAATCTTCTGGGTTATCCACTGGAGTTGCTCTTCTAGACATAGAAAAAGCATTCGACAGTGTTTGGCAAAAAGGTTTAAGAGCAAAAATGTCTGATTTCCAGTTTCCTATTTATTTGATCAAAATGATTCAAAATTATTTAACTGATCGCACTCTTCAGGTTAGTTATCAGAATTTGCTAATAAATATGAATTGCTACCCGTACGAACCGGTGTTCCGCAGAGTTCGAGCGTAGCTCCAATCTTGTATAATATTTTCACTTCTGATCTTCCAAATCTACCCGTTGGTTGTCAGAAATCCCTATTCTGTGACGACACAAGTCTGTTAGCCACAGGTAGAAATAAAAGAGTGGTCTGCGGTCGCCTACAAAGAAGTTTAAATATATTCAGTGTTTATCTGTCAAACTGGAAAATTAAACCAAATGCAGCAAAAACGCAATTAATTATATTTCCTCATAAGCCAAGAGCTTCTTTTCATAAACCAAACAATAATCACATTCTCAAATTGAATGGTTTGGAATTGACATGGTCTGATCAAGCTAAATACTTAGGTTTAACGTATGACAAAAACTCACTTTCAAGGATCACATTGAAGGAATCCAGGCAAAGTGTAATAAATATATTAAATATTTATGTCCTCTCATAAACAGAAATACTAAGCGCTGTATAAAAAACAAATTGTTAATTTATAAACAAATTTTCAGACCAGCCATGCTTCATGCAGTACCTATTTGGTCAAGTTGTTGTTCCACCAGGAAGAAAACGCTTCAAAGTATTAGTTAGTAAGTTAGTATATAAGTTCCTTTTCCCCATTACACAATACAAGTAGGTTTAGAATTTTCCCTACACAAAAAAACTTAGAATTGCGGAACCAAATGATGTCCTCATGGTAATAACCAAATCATGTATATAATAGGGCTGAATAGTCATCACTTGTGGCTGAACACCCAATCTTAATAATTTAATTTTAACTCATATTCCAATAAATAGTTATTTAATAAATAATAATAAATCACAAATTAATCGTTCCGTTAGTCACGGTTGTTCATTTTTCTATTTCGTTGAAACTAAAAATGCAGAAAAACAACAATAATAAATGACAAAAGTTATTACTTTTCGGCGTAAAAAAAATTCTTTTGGGTCTCGTATAAAATCGAACCAATTTCAATTCCCCCAACTGAAACTAAAGCGTTCTGTGTTCGATTTCGACTGGAATGTAGTTGGAAAGGGCGAAATGGGGCCTATAAACCGGGTGGGAAAGAATTGCTTATCAACTATTATCCGCATAGTTTTTTTTTATCAAATCCGTTACTGACCGTTATTTTTCTACAATGTATGTCTTTTTAGAAAGAATTTGTTCATTTCGATAGAATGGTCCTTTTATGGTTTAACCACTCGGAAGTGGTTCGTAGTATATAATACTTTTGTGATCTCTTTATACGATCAGTACGAGCTTATCTATGTGAACTTTTAGCTTTGGCGTCAATTTGGTCGACCAGACGTTTGTTTTTTTGCGCTTAGAATTATCATAATGAATCCTTATCGCGTGACCAGCAAAAATGACTTTTTTTTTTGTTCGCTGCAATGCTTTTTGGAGAATATGTGAAATAGTTTTTTTTGTCACATTTGACGACACACATGTCGTTGCAAACAGATGTTAAACAGATGCTCATGCAGAAAAACTTTCGATGATTTTCACTCTTCATGTTTTCACGGATAGAATAATATATTTTCCACACTTATGTGTGCCGGATCTCTTCTATACCTATCTTGAGGTGGCTTTTTTGCGATAAAGTCTATATGTCTAGGTAGCTTGAATGAAATAGACGATGCTGCCAACATTTGTTCAAATTAGAACGAAACTCGTTAAATTGCGCTAACACTAACAAGGCAATTTTTTGCAATTAACATATATTTTAGTCAGTATACAACACGGTTAACAATTCAGAATGTACAAGAAAATACATGTTTTGTGTTTTACATTCAGTTCGGATGATAAAACAAACGTAGATAGGTTTCTACCATAACCTAGTTCTATTCAAAATGATTTAAAAAAGTTGCTTCGCATAGTCGTTCCACTATGAAAAGGCGCAACTATTTCGTAAACTCGATTATTATTTTAATTATTTTTTAGCGTGCTCCGGCTCCTTTGAGGCATGCTTTTGACGAGTTTTTCTGAGTAACTTGTTGGAAAATTTACCAAAATAGTGACTTCAAACTGTGAATATTGTTTTATGAATGTTTGTTCCTAATGATTTTTCGATTGAGTTTGCGCCGAATAAGTTCGTTTGTAAATTTCTGAATTAAGATGCATCCCATAACCGTCACTTTTACGAAATGTTTTTTTGGTACTGTTTTTTAACCAAACACGCTTTATCAGAATCCACCCTGAAATGTTTTTCCAAGACAATTTTACCCGTTTTTTAAGACGTTATAATAAACATGAATTTGACATTCAAGCTATTAATTAACGGTTCAATTTGAATGCTACTTTTCTTAAAAACCAACAGATATAAGATTTTCTAAGGCAGTTTTTTTCTATTTCCGATTTCTTTTTTTTTTTGTTTCGATCATAGATCATCCCCTTTTTTCATAAATACGTTTATTTCATAGGCAATATACATAAGTTTTTCTTCGCCGTGACATCCACAATACATAGTACTTTGAACCTAATACATTTCGAATATAGATCGTGCCCTTGATTTCCGCAAATATTTAAATCGTGCGTAAAATCATGCTTCGTGTGATGAATGCCCTTTGTTACATCTGATTCAATGCAATTTTGCAGGTTTCTTTCTTTAATTTTCAGAAGTGGTTTTTTTTCTATTGATTTTTTTTTTGTTTCGATCATCGAGGTTTGAAACTTAAAGTCTTTTGTCCTTCGGCCCAGAATAACTTTCTGATCCTATCTGCCCGTCTTCTTGTTTTTTTTTATTTTCTAGCCGTATAATTTTTAAATCGTACGTAAAATGCTTCGTGTGATAGATGTACTATGTTACATCCGATTCAATGCAATTTGACAGTTTCTTTCTAATTATGCACATTTCCTGCAGTCCCAGGGTGCTTCTTCAGAGTACCATCATCGATATGTTATTATATGTTATGTTGATTGCGTTCCCATTCGAATATTTTTTGGTGATTTATCAATCCTCTGTGATTTATGCTGTGTTATAAAAGTGACGAATTATTGCGTATTTTTTATAGTATGCGCACAATAAATGAGCAAAACGAGGAATCTAGTGATAGAACAGAACTGATGTTCATCCAGATTTCGTATGTCACTAATGATTTTTTATGTTTAAAGTCTACATACAGCAGACGAAGGAAAAGATTTTAAAAGCACTCAAACATCGTAATGAACACAAGTCATACAGATTCTTTTCAACATTTTTTTTTGTATTTAGATGTGTAGTTTATTTTCTGGTCATTGTGTATTTAGAGTTCGTTATTTCTTTAGTTTCCGGATTGACGGTTCAATGCATAGGGCACTGGTCTTAAAAGCCAGTTGTCGTATGTTCAAGCCCCGACCTAGAAGGATTCTTAGTGTCAGTAAGGTCATAGTATTAGCCATGTAATAATTAGGTACGCTATAAATCGGCTGCGAAGTCTGTTGAAACTGAAAGGCTCAATTACTGAAAAGGCATGTAATGCGAAGACATTATTTTAGGCTTTATTTCTGTAGATGCTGACAATAGACAAAATTGTATATATTGCAATATACAGTTTTTTAGAATTTACCTATGTAAACAATTGTTTGTAAAATTGATTGTCTTTTTAAAGTTAATTAGCACCCACAAAAAAAATCCTGTAATTCGTGATTCAAGAAGCTGAAAAAGTTTTTTAATGGTTGTTTTACAGTACTTTTATCAAAACTTCGATGTTACAGCATTAGATGGTTATATTTCTCCAGTTCGAACAAAATCTCGAAGCTTCCTCTTAATGGAGCCCAACGGCGGCCGCGCAGTAGAAACGGACACGGAATCACCATGCACATTTTTTCCTGATGTCCTTGAAAGTCCCGCCTCCCCGTCGAAGTCGCTTCAGTATAACATCGCTTTTGTTGGTAGAATACCACTCCATAACCTCCTTGCAATAGTGGCAGTTAGCCAAATCGAGCCAACAGATGATTATGTTCATGTGTTTGTGGAACAGCGACAACACACACTTTTTCAGGCATTCATCGATGTATAGTTGAAATATCATCATGGAGGATGCGACGAATGGTTCCGTTTTCAGGCCACAATTTCAAATCGCTTGCCGAATCACGGTTTTCTTCGAAAAATTATCGGCAAACACAAACTAGAATGTTCCCGACACATCCCCACATGCTGTCGCGACGTAAAACTTTTGACCGTGAGACTGCTCAAAACCGAGTTTGATGTATGTTTCGTTTTTTGGTTACTGAATTCGGTTTTCATGTGCTGGTTCGGATGTTTACTGGATTTGTACAACGTGTTCTCTTCTCTGACAAGAATGTTCCGAACCGTTTGATAATTGGTGTTGAACCTTCTGGTCACATCTCGGATCGAAATACCGGGGTTGACCTTAACGCGTCTCAACACCTTGCTGATCCCTGCTTCACAGAATCTTTTCCAACAATCAGGGGTTTCTTGTTGGTTTGGAGCACTCGAAGAACTGTTGTTTTCGTTAGTACTGAACCGGAACACTCCGGATTTCACGTGCAATATTTTGTCTTCTTTTGAGTAATCTAATCTAAATATCGTGTAGCAGCCTAACTTCATTCAATATTTTGACAATTTGTAAATTTTTATGAAACACTGAAATATTTATTGAAACAAACTTAAACCTTTCCTGCTTTGCTCATGGCAGTACGTATTGTTAGGACAATTTTATCTGTCAATATTTATTTGCTGGAAAGTCAGTAACGGTGTCGCCTAGACTGATGTTTACTGAACAGCGAAAGCCAGTTGCCTCTACTCTTGATATCTACTTGTAACTTGTCAACATACTTCAGAAGTTAAAAGTCACATAACCTGAAAGTTTTCGACATTCTCCGGGCACGGGTGTTTGCTCCCTCTAGTCGACTCTCTCGCACGGTTGGATTCACTCGGATGCTCTACGACTCGAGGGTAAAAAGTCAACCCGGGTTGTTGAAGTGTGAGCTTTTACGACCATGCGAGGCACGCCAAAAGTGCTTTTATTATTTGTTGGCGGCACGAGAAAGCGCGCATCTATTTCGACTCGTAAATGTCATAATTTCGAAAACGACGAATTTATAGCAGTAACGTGTGTACGTGTGCGGTATGGTAACCGATTGCCGACACCTAACTCATTCAGCCGAAAGCTCGTTAGAGAACAATTAAGAGCGGTGCGTTTCGGGGTTTATCCCTTTGTGTTCCAAATTATTCCGGACAAGCGAATAAACGAGAAACTCTCGCTCTCTCTCTCTATCTACGAAAAAAAGTTAAATTCGAGTTGGCACGGATCTTTCGTGACCGGAAAGTAAAAACATTCATCTCCGAAACTCCACGGCCTGGGTGTGCTATTAGTCCGGTTAGATGTACGAACCGTTACTCAGAAACAAACAAACAAAAAAACTTGAAGGCTCAGTCGCACAAAAAATCGATAGTAACCTAATGCAAACAATCCAGCAACCACTTCCTGCGCCTCTTCTGTACCTCTCGGCGGACCGGATCCCGTCCGTCGAAACCTGTGTACGGCCTAGATAAAAAGGATTCCTACTAAAAGTAGTGAAACTAGTGAAGAGGAACTTTTATTTTGAGTGGTGGTAGTAAACGGCTTTTGTTCATGTGCGGCATCCACACCCTTGAAATGAACCATCCGATCTATATTCAACTTTGCGACCGGTATTTCTGGCCATGGTTCATCTTTTATTTATACAGGAAATGTGAGGAAAAATTGAATAGAAAAATTCTTTTTCACTTTTAAGTTTTTTCTTTCGTCCGTGTTGAGTGTAGATAAACGAAAGAACAACGTCGCAGCAGCACATCCGGTGGGGTTTCGAAGAATCGCTCCCACCACCATTATTGAACCTATCTTCCGGATGGGTAAATGTAAAACGATGAATGTTTGTTCCACATCAAAATCAGTATCAGTATCAGTCGGGCAGAAATTTTTATGTCCATAATATAAAGATAACAGCACCGATTGCTTTCGGTTTGGATGTTGAGGAAAAGATCAATTGAGAGCTTATTATTTTATCGTTTCTTTATTACGAGCATCCGAATAATCAAGTCAATTCGTTTCGGTTTACCATTTTTTGCTGTTCTAATGTTGTGCCGTAGTCGTTTGGAACATCATCTTCTTAGGTGAATGAATTTAAATAAATTTGCCAAAATAGAAAGTTAAGTTATTCATAGCAGTTTGCTTTGCGAAAATTTTCCTTAAAGATGCATTGCTCTATTTACTTAATTTACAAAACACTGCTTCAGACAGAAGCAACATGTCCCTGATTTTTTTATCTTCCCTTTCTTTTGGCAGTGCACCCATGCTAAGCCAAGCAACACATATTGAATATTCGGCACATCACTTGAAAGCAATTAGAGTGAACTAAAAATTCCTCTCAAGCGAGTGTTTGGCACTCGATCCGTAAATTGGACCTAAACGAATGAAACCTTTGCATAAATTATACATACTGCATACAATTGAAAATTTCACCTGCCCCATCGGCACTCAGGCGAGGTTCACCCTCATCGTGTGAAAGCGTAACGAGACGAGATTGTGCTTAACTTCCGCTGACAGCCAGCCAGCCAGCCAATCAGCTGTAGGTTCATATTCATACTTTGATCTTCGAGCTATACGAACCAAGCACTCTTTGATGTGCGTTGTCTACCCGTGTGTGAGTGTGAGTGCTCGTGGGTTGTTGAATGTTTGTATGAATCCAAATCTCCCCTCTCGTTATTGTGTAATCGACCGTGAAAGCACAGAATATCAACAATCGAAGCTGTAAACACCTACTTTAGGAATCCTTTCCGAAGCACGGTCTGTGGAAAAGCAGAGTTTCCATTGTCAAATTCACTGGGTTCCGAAATAGGAAATAGCGAAAACGGATTGCAATGAAATGCACCGAAAATGTCGTACGCTGTTGGAGAGCACAGATAGATTCCACTACTATGTATTTGCCACACACCGGGCAAAACGGGGTTGCAAAACGTACACCCGTATTCACCACCTGTCGGGCGCCGGAATGTACCAATAAATCAAATTTTATGTACTCACGCGCTTCTATGGATGAAATTGCCGCCGGGAATAAGTTTTCTGAATACCTGTCCGGGAAATTTCGGCGTCATTCGGAATTCAGTGCGTCGTCCGCGTGTTTGTTTAAGTGCCCCCCCCCACGGCCAATCCCGAAAACTGACATCCAGCACTGAAGAGGATACCGTATCTATCATTTGAATCTGACAGCACCATCCGGGAGTACGAGGAGGGACCGCCCGAGACCGTTGAGATCAGCTCGAAATTATCGACGAATGGATGGTGCTTGAGATTTTTTTTTCACTTCCTGTGTTCTGATTTTCCTGTGAGTTCAGGCTATGGATTGTCCTGGTCGGTCCGAGCCGGAAGCATTTGAAATGGGTCACGGGTGCTAATTGAATGTTTGACTTGTGGTGAATGATCGATGTAAAACAATACTGTACGGATCGAATGTGTAATCCGTTTGCTATAATTTAAATCATATAAACAAGTGAACTCCGAGCTTCAATTTTAACAGGAGACGACCCTTTTGAAAAAAATCATCCCCTGAAACACAATCAAAAACCATTTTTAATTCACCTAGTGGTGTGATGGTGCCTTTCTCATATTACTTATATTTTCAAAAATATCACTTGAAGATTCTGTGAAGAATTTTTTTTTTCAATCTTGAATAAAAAACTTTCTTCAGGTATAAACTAACATAACCTTTTGAATTTGTAAACAACTATGTCAAATTAATAAGAATTTTTCATTATTTTGCATCGTCGCACTAAATGATTAAACACACTTTACCCTATAGTTCTGGAACCGGTAGTCGGATTCGGATGAAATTAAACAGCAACCTATGAGACTATAGGAACTGTGGAAATCGATCAAATCATCTCTGAGAAAATTGAGTGAGTCTTATTTTAAACTTTTCGACCATGGTATTTCGAGAACTTGGAATATAGCCGAAGTCGGTTCGTTTAGTTAGTAACTTACATAGCCTACAAATTGAATCAGTTTTAAGTCAAAATCTGATCTTGATGAAATTGCACATTATATTTAAAGACAATGGGAGCTTTGATTTGAACCATAATCCGTGAAAATCGGTTTAACCGTTGCTGAGAAATCGAACTGTGTTCCGTTTTTTGAGATTTTCTTCACTATTATCGGTGCTTTCGGAAGCGGAAACCGAGGACTTGAAATGAAATTGAAAATTTTCACTAATTGCACTGTAATACCGGAAGTCGGATCTGGATCAACTTATCGGGGACAACAACAATGATGGTAATCAATCAGCTTTTCAAAATTAAATAACGAGATTACGCCATCGGTACCATTCCGAATGATTTACAGTTTGTTATAACATATTTTCTGTGATTTAACAGTATGTTCTGGAAATTTTCATCTTGATATTTCTAATTGATGGTGATTAAAAAAAATTAGGTTAGATGATTCACATAAGGTCCTATCTAAACCTACCTTCTTTTTTCCTTATGAAGTTGTTTTCATAACACTTTCAAATAATAAGCATTTTGAATTTTGTTCTCAGTATATTCTGGGAAAAATTCTATTCGATCAAGCTATTCCAATTAGAACAAAAACAAAAAAAAATAATAACACAAAAGTTTCCTTACCAGATAGGGTCCCAGTGATAAAAAGCTTAAAATCTGTGCCTGTGAATTAAAACACGACTTGAGCACTACGGTCCACAACGTGCTGAGGCTGATGATAATCTCTCTTTCGAAAAATTAAACACAACTGCTGAGACAACATTTTCCACTTGCCGGTGATCTCTTTCCGCCGGTTTCTTCTCCGGTGGTTCAGTTCTAGTTTAAATATGCATTGTGTGCAGTCGTACCGTGTCCCGTTGGAGGTGCCCAAAAAAAAAAAAGAAACGGACAGGAGAGCTCCGATGGGGCATTAGTAAGCTGTGACACAAACAAGAAACGCTCGTAATCCGCAATGACTGCTCGGATTATCACCATCATGGTGTTCATTCGCTATCATCACTATGTAATCGCACTGCAGGAGATAGCTACAGGACATGGACACCGTTTAGGGGAAATATGCTACCCGCACCTGCACACGCCATCGCGAGATGGCATTTTGGTGGCATTGAATGGGCAAGGATAATTTGCCGATTTCTTCTTTGTCGGTTTATTTCAAAGATGAAAATTTTATCTCATGAAATAAACATCGTAATGAAAAAATCCAATAGATATGTTCTTTTTGCTGGTATTTTTCAGTGCCACTTCATGTTTCAAAATTAGTTTCTGAGTCTACCCAGTTTATGAAATGATTACAAAAGATCTATTTTTATTGGTTTATTCTAAACACGTTTAATCTGAGAACATAATTGCAAAGATTCAAAGTTTATTCTCGAATGCTTTCGAACCAATTGTATGGGTATTGAAAAATAGATTAACTGATTTCTTTTCCCTAGATAAAGGTTATAGAATTGCTGGAAAACCAGACTTTTGATCGAAACTCCAGAAACTCTTGCTGTTCTATACCATTCTATAGCTCGACAAGATTGGAAAATGTCGGTCTGTGTGTGTATGTAGCTTCCAATGATTTTTCCACCCACTAAATTTTCTCGGATATATCTTAAGCAATTTCAGTTCTCTTAGGTTCTTTTGGAAGCTACTATTGGGCCATTGATCCAGTTCGAAGATACAGTGACATATCCGACAAACCCATTTTTTTTTTCTATACACTGTTTTTTTGTGGAGTTCAACCACACACTTAAAAAATGTTACATCTTTATAGATGCACATAAAAGGAGCGTCGCGATTTACTTACATTCACAATACAAAGCATTTAAAGATAAGTCATATCATCAACTTCACAGTTGTATTAGCTGAAACTCACATCGATACAGACGCAAAATTTATGTTTACATGTTAGTAGATGTAATATTGTGTCATCACCGAAGAAATTACGGCGTACTTGAATTTACGTCAAGCGTAAATTTCATTTTTTTTAAAGTGCAGGATAGAAGATCAAATAGCGGACATTTCTGCTTCCGTGGATATAATAGCATAAATGTCGTATCCGACAAAGCACGGTTTTGTTTGTATACTTCATTTTCTTGGAGATAGCTTAACCCGTTTGAATAATCCGTGGCTCGTTTAAGTCTACTATTGGACCATTGATTAATTTCGAAGATCAAATGGTTGATACTTCCGGTTCGGGAGATATGATCTTATAAGTGACGTAACCGTCAAATCGTAGTTATTTTTATCCGCTAAATGTTCTCAGAGATGCCTGGATCGAGATCGAAAATTTTCGACGCTTTAGCTTTCAAACCTACTATTGGGATAATAAATAAGTTTCCATACATTCCGCTCCAAAAATATTATCATATAAGGGATGTAACCGACAGATTTCACTTTTTTCTATCCGCACATTTGTTTCGGAATTTTCATACCATTAATATGTTTGCCATTATGATTTTTTTTTGTCATTTAAAATATTGTTTATCTATCCCTCAAATTTACATCTACCGATATTTCAAACGGAATGTTTCTGCTCTTTACTGTTTCTGTACAATAAAATAAAGAAAACTGCATTTTATTAAATGTATTTTTTATTGCAATACGAGTTAAATTTTAATTGTTAAAATTAAGGTTGAGTGTTCAGTCACAAGTGATGAGTTATCAGCCATATTTATGCAAGATACCATTAGGACATCATTTGCTTCCGCAATTCTGTGATGTTTTGTAGGACCAATTGTAAACCTATTTGTAATGTGTGATGCTTTTCCCCCAACTCATATGCTAATTCACTGATACAAACTGTACATTTAGAAAAAAAAGTGTAAATTTACGTATGAAATAAGCGTCGCAATTTACTTAAACTTTCAATTCAAAGCATGTAATTAATTTAGCTGCAGTTTACATCGCATTGCATTAATTTAGCTCAGGTTTACATCGATACAGGCACAAACATGATTTCTACATGTTAATAGATGTAATATTGTGTCATCACTGATGAAATTATGACATGCTAAAATTTACGTCAATTTATTTTTTTCCAAGAATGTGGGAATCGATTCAATTGAAGATCAAAGAATGAAAGAAAAAGGAAAAATTCAATGGTCAATAGTTTTGTAACTGTATCTTGAGAACGGTGGTATTTAGCAAAATTTTGATTATATACAATTGTCCGCACTCTCATAAATTTGAGTCGAAAGTTATTTAATAATTTTTTTTTAATTCACTTGCATAACTTTTCCAGTTTATAAAAGGAGTGTTAAGCCAAATTTATAGTTATTTTTTTTGCATTTTCGCTTTACATGACGGTATCAAATTTAAACACACTTCACCCTGTTATTCCGGAACCGGAAGTTGCATCGGCACAAAAGTCAATAGCAATATATGAGGCCAGAAAACTCTTTCATTTGAGTCTAAACTTGTGAAGCTCTAATCAGTCGTCTCTAAAAAAATGAAGAGTTCCGTTTTAGAGTTTTTGACCTCTACTTGCGGGAATTCCGGTACCAGAAACTGGGCACTGGCATGACCGAAATCGGTTCGTTTGATTAGCAGCTTACACAACTTACAAATTGAAACAATTTTAAGCAAAGCTTAGAATATTTTTTCCGTTTTTTTGCCTTATCACTATAAATGACGGTTGCAAATTCGCACACACTTAACCGTGTATTTCCGGAACCGGAAATCGGATCTGGGCAAATTCTACACTTGCTTATGGGAACAAAATACCTTTCATTTGAATCTAAGTGCGTGAAAATCTGTCCAGCCGTATCTGAGAAATTGCATCGGCACAAAAGTCAATAGCAATATATGAGGCCAGATTTCTAGTTTGGAGTACAAAGCCTTGGTATTACATTCCTGTAGAGGAATTTGACCTTCTGTTTCAACAGACTTCGCAGCCGATTCAAAGCGTACAGAATCATTGCATGGCTAGTACTACGATCCTACTGACACTACGAATCCTTCCAGGTCGGGGCTCGAACATAGCGCAACTGGCTTGTAAGACCAGTGCCCTATACATTGAACCGCCAACCCGGGTTTGGAGTACACGATATCTTTTTTAGGTAATTCCGGATCCGGGAACGAAAATCCGGTATACCCAAAATCAATGTGCTTGGGCATCACCTAACCAAATCTGTTCAATTGAAGAATTACTCGGCCAGTTGAAAGTATTTTGCTCGATTTTTCAGTATCATGTATGAGAACACGCTCTTAAAAATGAAATTCTTATACCTATCAGCCTGTAATTCTGGAACCGGAAGTTGTATGCGGATGTAATTTGATAGGGTTCTATGGGATTGTAAGTCCTTCCATTTGAACCTAAGCTTGTGAAAATTGTGAAATTTTTTTTTTACATTTTACCCACTTACTCCGGAACTGGAAATCAGATCAGGATGAAATTAAATAACATGCTATGGGACGCTAGGGCCTTACTTTGTGAGTTGAAGAAAATCGGGTTTTCGATCTCTGAGAAATCGAGGACACTTATTTTTCATTTTTCTGTACACTTTACCCCGTTACATTCGAACCGGAGATTCGATCCAGAAAAAAAATTAAATAGCATACGGTGGGATCGAGAGACAGTTCATTTGAATCTAAGTTTGTGAAAATCGGTCCAGCCATCCACGAGAAAATCGAGTGTACATTTTTGTCATGCTCAATTTCGACAATTGAGTAGATGACCTTTTTGATGAATTTCTTCCTGTTGTCGCAGTACTAAAGTGTCTCCGAATTGTAGTGGCATTTATCAAAATCTGGCCGAAACTTTATAGGGAATGCAGTTGCCGTTCGTTAGTCCTACTGGAACAGGACAACCGTTATAGTCCCGAACAATATTTTTCACTCACAAAAACTTTTGACAAGACTGCACATGGGAAGATGTAACTGAATTCAATGAACTTGCAATCTTATCTTTAACCTAAAAACTGATAATTTGGCAAGAAATTTCCAGCTGCAGGTTGAAAGCAATTTTTTTATAATCTCAAATATATACTGTATTTCTACAAGGTTCGCGATGATTTTTTTCAAATTTGGAAGAGTTGTCAGTACAGTTGGAAGACACAGTAGTGCCATTAATCAATCCTACTGCCACAACAATGAAAAAGTATTGAATAATTAACGAGTTAGTTTTTTCTATCACAGTTGCAAAATTCTTAACCCATATTTTTTGGTCATGCTCTAAATAATAAGAAGAAGTCGTCTTTTTCGGCTCAACCATTTCGAAAACCTGATTGCTTCCCATGTTTAGTGTGCATTAGTCAGCTAGAATCGGTAGCAGCTCCAACAGTGCAATAATTTGACTGCTAAGCTAAAATAAACAAACTGAAAACCGGAAAAAATATTCGGCCATCACGTTCTGTTTTTTTCACTTTGCTGTCTCAATCTGTGGTTTACTTCAACGCAGTTTGTCGGTCGAGTGTAATTTTTTGTTCTCCACTAGCTCGATAATGGTTCAGTGTCTAAAAAAGTACACATCAATCATCGTTTGTTCAAACACATAACAGTACCCTGGGCAGGCATATTGACATAACGCTAAGCGGTGTCCTCGGTGCTATGTGTGTCTGCCAGTCAGCGACAAATTTGCTAGCCAGCAATGCGAGATAAAATAAGAATGCATTAGGCAAAACATAGTTCCATTTTAGTATCGTTCCTATCAAACCAAACCAACCATAGTTTAGCGGTAGTAGATCAGACACTCACACATATTGTTCCTACTGCTAGGAGAGTCACTAAGCTTTAGTCAACGTTATTAGGTTGCATTTGTTAAAAATAGTTTGATTTTTCAATGAATGTTAGGTACTTCGAATATCGATTTGATCCCGTAGACGTAGACTTCATGTTAAAACCTTAACTGTGATTAGTTCACTATTTCTGACTTCCTGTGGCCACCCTAATAGACCAGCACCGGACGCCCATTAGCGCGAGTGGTGTAGCAGAGCGGTTTTTTTTGCTTGATGCATGGTGCGCGAGATTCGCCGCACCAGGAGAATAAATATAATCACACTAAAACGTTTCCATACGACGACACTCCTTACAGTGTCCATCAAATGCTAATCGGACTTTGTGGCGTGGCTTTCCTCCACGCCCTTTCGGCTTAGAAAAGTACGGGAACAAAGCGGCAAGACAGTGTCCTTTATCGCAGCTCTTCGCAGAGTATTATCACACATACACATAGTTGGCTATCGTCCGTCTTGTTGGCGAGTTCATTTCATAGCTTCGCAAAGGGTGTTCCGTTCGCGATAACAACGACAAAGGGTATGGTGTAAGAATTCTACCATCGCCCATACGCCTCCTGATTGCTGTACATATAGTAGCCACCGTCTGCGCGCTATCGGATTTAAGAAACAACGAAACACAACGGTTGGTTGGTAGGTTGTTTGTGTGGCGACCGTCCCCGCATCGACCGGAACTAGGTGGGATGTGGTTTCGCTGATATGCTGCAGTGCATTATATAAATGATGACATTCATCGTCCTCCATCCATTCGGCCGTTATTCTGTTCTACTCACTTAGGCCCGGATGGAATCGGGACTAATGTTAGTGGGACTTGGAAGGAAACAGCAGGGCACAACACCGTAAATTGTGCTCACTGATTGTGGTTGTCATCCGGACTACCCGGAAACCATATTTTAGGTCGTCTCACCTTTTCTTACCTCCTGTGCGAGTGCGGTGAATTGCATGAGAGTCTGTAGCGTTCAAAGTATACAGTGAAAGGAGGTATTTTGATGGATAAAAAACAACTCGCGAATATTCATATTCACATTTTCGGGGTGTTATTGTCGTCAAAACCAAAATGTTCAAACATGAACATTTTGGTTTTGAAATCTAGAATGACAATTCTCAAGAGGTTTGATTCAGGCCATTTGGAATTATCATGAACGTTTATTCCTGTAGGTATGTTATAATATTCCAAGACAATATTCGTAAATACGAACTAACTAGCCAAGCTAGATCTTTTATCTTTAGTCCAGTTATGTCTTGGTACTACATGCCGATGTGGTAACTCGTTCAATTGTCATAATATTCAGTCTACAAGTAAGCTTTGAAGATTTCTTTCCGTAGAACTTTAAGGCTTTTTGTTGAAGCTTTACGCCTGAGACGTCAGAAAGAGGTGTTTTGCATATATAGTGTAAACTTTGCGTCAGCTTGCAAAGTCACGTTAAGAAATCGAAACGAAATAAGTACTCATTGTACAAACCAAAAATTCCCTGAATGTTATTATACAAACAGTTTTTTGATGAGATTGACGAATTTTGCCCGTGCGTTGTCGTGATGAAACATTACGGACCCGTATGTAGTCTCATCATGTGATTATGATTTTTGAACCGCCTCAGCAAATGAATTACTAGGCAGATGTAAATGTTCACTCTCACTGAGTACCAAAATTAAAACGTGAGCCGCATACCTGCATACCGCTGTTCTGATGTCTCAACCGAAACCAAAACTTTCAACATTTCCGGCTGTATACAGCGGACGACATACATCTAGTGGGTTTGGTAACTGCTAACCATTTGATGTTATAGTTGACCGTTTGATGACCCATCATTGCAGAGAATTTATGGTCCATAGTATCAACTAATGTGAATATCTTAGTTTGGTATCGACTCGACCGACGACAATATATTCAATTTATGTCAGAATAGATCTTCAACCCACAGCAACTTGGCATGTGCCCACCTATATCTCTTGGTTTCAACTCGTACGACATCCAATTTGTACAATTATTTGAATGAATTCCGCTGATTTTTTGGCGCTGAGAAATACCTGTTTTGTGTCACAATTAAGAATACAGCAAGCTCTCATGTGCGTTTTCCTTGACACTGCAAAAACTCAAATTCTTCATCTTTAAAAATGTGCATCCTTTTCGAATATCAAATAAAGTTTATTTGGTTCAAAACAGGTCATCATGATTCGTCTAGAAACTCTAAGAGACACCGCTTAAGTTGTGCAAGTATAATGATGGAATGATATTGAAATATGTCGGTGTTTTCATTACGACATGGAATATGACATTCCAGCAAAAAAATATAATGACACTACATTTTCGAGAAACGCTGGTAACACACCCACCTATCATATTCGAAATCTTGGTTTTTGTATATTCAGTCAAAGATAGTATTTTTTGGCTACAAAGAACTTGGTTTTGGTATCCGCGTTTGCAAATCCCTTGCCTAATCGTCAGTTTGCAGGCGAATTTTTCCGGCGAAACCCATCTTCAAATCACTAACATCTTCCGGTTCTATAAGATTTGCTCGAAAATCTATCGGAAATCCATCTCTCGACATAGGTTTTTATTATCAATGAAAAAACAATTTATGTACTCTCAAAACTCGCTCATACACTTCCCGATTGCATGCTCTGGCCGCTCAGAATTCAATATCCTGTTCGATAGCTTGGAAGAACGGCAACTTGCAGCTGGCAGACAATTTCCCAAATACACTCTTAAGTTTCGCGAGTCCGCTGGAAAACATCGCCCATTCTTTCCAGTCTTTGTAATGTTTCGACCAGACCACGTCGGGTGTTCCATCGAGCACAGTTACAGTGACAGAGTCTGTAAAGACTGTGCTCTGTGAAAATGCAGCTGACAGATAATGATCACCAAGAATTCATTTTAAGTCGTATATATTCGAAACCCTCCGGAAATTAAGAAACAAATGTTAGCTATATTTTTATAAAATCCTCTTCTAGACTGAATACCCGCAACATGGACTTAACGCTACCGTTCAAATTCAGTGGAAAACTTTCGGCATCTTTTTTACACACTTTCATCCTCTCTCATTTTTAACACATGTCGTATTTGAAAGTCTTTCCGGGTTTCCGAAGCTTGCCATTCACAAACGTCAAAATTTTTCCCTGAGACGAAATTCTGGCTAGCTTGGCGAATTTGCTTCCTTCGGCACAAAAACTGCACCGTAGGCTTTGTACCATTCCATCACTGGTTTCACTTGTGGCACGATGCCAGATCCGACCAAAAAGAAGTGAGATTCACAAAAAATCCGACCAAAAAGAAGTGAGGCAGCATTATCTTTTAAATATTTGGCCGATGATATTACCAGTCGCTATGTACGACTTGCTAAATTTTGTGCAACCACAGATCGCCTGCCACATCATGCACTTCTTACCCAATTTGCCGATCTTATTCTTCCGAAATTTCTCAGTAAACATCCAGGCTGGAGATCTGCTTGGCGTCCACTTCAATGTACATCTCGTCGTCCATTACGATGTATTCCGGTTGCACCAACCATTCGTGGTGCAGCTGTCTAGCGAGGAATTCGGCCCCCGTATTCTGTTTATCGGTTCGGTTAGGTGCCTTCCTTACCTTGAAAATAAGAAATCCGATCCGCTTCAGTGGACGAACCAGACGAAAAATTGACCTGCATGGCAACGTCCCGAATCGGAAGGTTTGGGGTTGCAGGGTTGTATTTTTTTGTTTTTCTTTCACTATCAACTCGTCGCTAAGTCATCTGGGTCTGCTTGATCGATTTGACCACACGGTCGAATTGTTGATTCCCAACTGTTTCGCGATAACCACGTGAAATATTGTAACGAAATACTGCACATGTAAACATTACACTCTAAACTAGTTATACCCTGAATTTAATCAATTTTTACTTAGGTAATACCAAGTTATATACGAAAACAAGTGTTGCATTTTTTTCGAGTACAATCTTTACTTACAAATCAAATCGCTGCCAAAGCTTTCCAAATCCTGTCACTGGAGATGCTTGTTCAGAGCAAAATCTCCGGATTCCAAATGGATCGAAACCGACTAAATGTCAACAATCCATCAACATATGCTCCATTTTGATGAACTTTACTGTTCTTCTGATAACAGTTTTGTTCAAGTTTATCAACTTTGTTTGGATGCACTTGCTGCCGTATCGTTGTGCTCTTAAATTGGATAACTTTTATTTTATTATGGACATGTCTAAGTGAACGAACTTATTGCATAAGGTAAACAGTGTGCAACCGGTACCTCACCATTCTATGGATCCACTAGTTTCTGGAAGAAGCGGTACAACTCAGTTGAACTATGGCGCAATCCGGCTTCAGCAGTACAAACTCAACACAGTTTCTAATTGTTTAAAATTAGCGATGAAAAATTCCAAAAATAAATCATTGGATAAGTTTAAATAACACCCACTGTCCAATCCAATGACACCGTTATTCCGAGTTGACATTAGCATAGCTGTCATCATAGCAGTAAGTTATCATACTACCCAAGCAAGCGTCAACTAGTTCCGTTACCATTGATTACCTTTGGCATATATCGGAAGATGCTCGGTTGCGCGAGTCACAGCTCGCTACACGAGCCGTTCGTGTCTACCGGGTATGGATACTTGGAATCCCGTCACGAGCACCCTCGCATGAGCACTTCCTGGACGACGGTGTAGGTCTCCTCGAACACAGCAGCAGTATAAGAAGTCATTTAGTGCACGTGAGACCTGCCGCAAGGTATAGGCAAATCTAGCTTCTCGATGCTGCTATAGTCGATGTGAAATAGTTTTCCATGATGGTGCATCACTTGACGCAGGACTTCCCCTGTGGGGGTTTATTTTCTCCACTTGAGCTACATTCAGGACAAGGTACTGAAATGCCTTCACAGCTGGGTCGATGTAGGTCGGTACAGGCAGTGAGGATCGCCGAGGAGAAAAGTACCAGGATCATGGAATAAATGATATTCCCTTTTCGTTACTATCTTTCTTTCTCCGTTCGCGTTGAATAGTCACTGTTTCAATCGCCATCAAGTGGTTGAGGTGGGAAGGGGGTCTGAGTTAGTACTTTTGAATGAGGATTTGTTACTAGCATAAACGGAACGGCTGTGGTGTGTCTATAACATTCACAATCAGTAAACACCAGACCCCACGGGCCTGTACTGTTAGGGCAATGGGGAGTCACTGAATGGAAAAGAAATACTAGTTTACGCTCGGTGGTCGGTTGACTGATGACAGACTAGTTCACATTGAATGAAGCATTGCAAACAAAACATAAATGTAAGAATGAAAAGCCCATTGATGTCTCAACATGCATGATGGAACAGAATTGCAAGCATATTGATGGAATGATGATGGTTTTATGATTTCTGATAGTGTTGTTCGTATCTGATTGTTTCTCCAAAACGCTCTTCGTTTCAGGAAGTAATGCTTTGTGGGTTCTGAAATGGACTGCCTGCAATCGAAAGACCACTTGCCATGGCAGATTTATTACCATCGCTAGAAAATCAACCCACGAGGCGCCGATTTAATTAAGTTTGGCCGAGTTATAGGTCATTAGCATTGCCCAAACGCCCCCAACGATTCGATGGTTCTTTCTCTTTCTGCTTTCAGCTTTCTGTGGTGTATCCTATCAGTGATAAAGTTGGATCTAATACTTCCACGTCCGGCACGAATCATATTGCCACCCGAGATTGTTAGATTTTTTTTTGTTCCGTGCTCCATAAGACTAGGCTAGGCCGAAAAGTCCCTTGTGGTGGTGAAACTCATCAGATCACTTTGCCCAGTGCAGCTCATCTTCAGCCTAAAAGTCACTCACTTCTACGTTGTTGTTTTTTCTCTCTTCAGCAGCTTGTGGAAGCTTCTTTTTGTGTGGCTTTTCCTCTACTTTCTGTTTATTATAAACATCTATTATGCGGCAAGCCTCACCACGCTCAGACTGCTTCGGAATTCAGCGCACTTGCGTCCATGGGCATTTTCGAGTGAACTGCAGATAGCGTTAGAGCCTCCTCCCAAAGGGGGGGAGTTGGCAATTGAGAGTACGAAGGAAAAAACAACGAAAAGTATAGCGTGAAATGCGAAGTTCAATGGACTTTTTCATCATATACGGCTGGCAGGCAAGCAGGCATTACATGCAGAAGGCAACAGCAGCAGCAGTGGCTCTTGAAGACTTCGCGCTTTCTTGGCTGCGTGATTCGTTGGCTAGTCGCGGCAATCTATTCCCCGCATCACTCGCTTGCGTGCGGTCGTATAAATCTGACCGTATAGAGACAGCACTGGTGCTCGGTGGAACAGGGTATAGGTAAGGGGGGAGGCATTTGAAATTACCTTAGGTTTTCACCGATTCACTGCCATGTTTCGTTGCAACAACGAGTAGCTCGGCTTCCTTCCATGAAGACAAGAACACTGCGGGTAGTAGAAATTTGCTACAATTGCAGGAGGGTGGGTAATGATGATTCATCTCTCCGGTAGACTTGGTATAATGCCCTGAGCGGTGTGATAATTAGATAATAGTGGAGCGTGAATAGCCGGGTAGGGGGCTAAGGGAGTCTTAGATTTTAATTGGTAAAAGTCTTGTTTCTACTGACGGTACACGCTTCCACTAGCAATGTACATATTGCTACAAACTGATAATCAATCGATTCAACAAAGTTGTTAATCGATGCATTTTCTGCTTTCATGAGCAAGATTTAAAAAAAAACTTTATCAGTCTGAACTAACAATCTTTTCATATTGGAATTCGTCTAGACAATAACTGATCCAAGTCATAACATTCAGAACCCTTGTAAAACTGTGTAATGAAAACCTGTGCGTTTTCTCAAAATCCTAAATAATCACACGTGTCTGTATTTTTATAACTAAAAATTTACGTAGAAACGAACGCCTTGCAATTGACTAGCAAATTATGCTACGTTGCAGAACTTGTCAGTTAATGATCAAATGAACTGAATTAGGTTACTACTGGATGCTTTTCTCGGGAAATCTGGCATTGCACACAATTCGCAACCTACATGTTTTGTTCTTCTATCGATTTTTTTTCGGTTTGGAACTTAATAATATTCGATACGTTTTCTTCTTATTGCCTATCGTACGTATAATTTCCGTAAAATTATTTGCCGAAATTTCTCGTTCACAAAGTCATTTTTAACTGATACAAAAATTCATACAAGACATGAAACGTGCGTCCCTTTCCTTGGCCTTCAAATAACCGATTTAAGGAAGCAAACCTATTGTTTATTAAATGAAAAAAGTTAATAATTAATAAACAAATACAAAATTTTCATACTAGGTTCTATTTTTTTTTTGTTTTGTTTAAAAAGTAGCTTTAGGGGTTGAAATTCAACACTGGTAAACTTTTAGAGTGGAGAGATTAATGCTTTCGGAGTAGTGATGTTTTCAATCATGACCCGCATACGCGAAGTGAACCGCTCTGTGCGACTCGTTCGGATCAGGACTTTTTTTATTGACTCAAAATATACGAAAATGACGAAAAATAAATGTCACACTCAGTTGCGCTTGCAAATTATGAGAACTAGAGTCATGTCCAGTCAACGACATAAGCGGAACAGTACTTTCAAAATTGTGTTCTTTCTTTCATTTACCCTTCCATTCATTTTCGGTTTTCAGTGAGAATCCCATAGTATGCAGTGTCGATATTCAACCGAAGCTTGGAGAATCGAAAATGACAGAAAACAATTCACAATGACTTTTACCTGTTGGTTTTCGAATTTGTAGTAATTTTGATTTCCAAAGAGATTCTGGGGTGTAATTACTTCGAGTTGTCATTTTTAGACACTTCTATAGTCAAACGTCACAGATTCTCAATAAAACGAAGAAATAATGAGAATTTAAATGCAGCTAATTCTCCCTGCAGACGTTTGTTTGGTTTCGTCTTGTCATAGAGGAACGAATGACTTGGCATTGATACTCTCTTTTTTGCTATGAGAGACGTGAATGCGTCGTCTCTCTTCGTTTGTTTTGGATGCGGTCATTTACGAATAAGACTGACACGAAAGGTTTCGCAAGTTCGAGCATCAAAGCCCATGGTTTTCGTTCTTCCAAAAACTTTTCTTTGAATCTTGAATTAGAACAAGAACGATTACATGGTCAGAAACAGTTTTGATCCCATTTATAAAAACCTGTTTTAATCCACCTAGTGGTGTAATGATGCCTTTCTCATATCAATCATACTATCATATATAATACTGTGGAATTCTTCTAAATAATATTCTTCGATTTTTGAAAGAATAACCGAAATCGGTTTGTTTGACCGTCTACTGATAAAAACTATCAATTGGAGAAGATTTGAGGTCGATTTGGAATTTTTTTTCGGTTTTTCACCCTTTTCAGTAATGGTGTAAATTTTTTAACACACTTTATCCTATATTTCCGGATCCGGAAGTCGGATCCGGATGAAATTCAGGAACTACGTATAGGACCACGGACCTTTCATTTAAACCTAAGTTTGTGAAAATCGGTCGCGTTATTTATGAGAAAAGTTAGAACACATATTTTAATTTTTAACTTTAATTTTAACTCCGGAACCGGAAGTCGGATTTTCAGGAATTTTGTATGGGACCACAAGACCTTTCATTTGAATCTAAGTTTGTGAAAATCGGTTCAGCTATCTCCGAGAAAAATTAGTGCATACAGACATACGCACATACAACACAGACATTTTGCGTACTCTACGAACTGAGTCGAATGGTATATTACACTCGGCTCTTCGGGCCTAGGCTCAAAAGTCGGTTTTCAGTGATTGCATAACCTTTCTAATGAGATTTGTTCATTTATTTATTTAATTTGGGGAGCAGGAAAAAGCCCGATAGAAATAAAATATAGAAATCTCTCTCTCTCTCACTCTCCAGTAGGCATAACACCTCCTCATCTTTTGTATCAACATATTACAATGATCCATCAGATACATAAAGGTTAAATTTCAACACCACACCTAACCTTGTAGCTCCGGAGCCGGGAACCGGACCCGGATGAAATTCAATAACAGCCCATGGAATCTGTAAAAATTAAATGAGCCTACAATTATAGCAACTTGCATTATTCACAAATTGAAACAGTTTACATTTTGAAGAATCATTCTTTACTTTGCTTTAACGCTCCAAATGACGGGGTGCAATTTCTAACACTATTCACCGATTAATTTAATTAATACATCAACTAATGGAACCTTCAGGGCATATTCAGTAGTGTTCTAGTTCTAGATTCATAATTTATGTCAGTTACAAAATTTAAATCTGAATTTTATAACAAGAAAATCTGGCAGCCCCAGCAGCGTTTTACTCGTGTTTCAGATATACAAAAAATAGAACGGCATCATAGACCAACGATTTTGTTTTAGGCTTTGTTAAGACGTAAAGCCGCCTTGAGCTAGTTTTAACATGATCAGTATCTAACGGGGAAACAGATTGGAAAACCGACATGTGAACACAATGATGTAATGAAAACCGCGAAAATGTTACCGCAGAGACGGGACTCGAACCCGTAGCTAACTCCTAACCGGGGAAATTGTTTTACCAATTAAACTACCCTGCATATGAAAACACATGAAGAGAAAGTCCAATTGATTGGACGAAACTAAGCATGCTTCGCTCTACTTAGCCACTACGGTATTCACTTACAGTCCCGTATCGACGGAAACAAATTCAACAGAAACACATACAATGATCACGAGTCTATTTCTACCCATCTGCTCTTGCCGCACGATACTGATTTGAGACTTTTGTTTTTGTCTATTTCGCTATCTACGGGATAACACACGATAGTTTCATCCATCGATTTAATGGATCTCCACTAGTGTGTGGTAGCAGCAGTGACGATTGTGTGATCTCAAACACAATGGTAAAGGTAGACAAACCTTTTATTGTCCTTCAACGATTTTGTTTTAGGCTTTGTTAAGACGTAAAGCCGCCTTGAGCTAGTTTTAACATGATCAGTATCTAACGGGGAAACAGATTGGAAAACCGACATGTGAACACAATGATGTAATGAAAACCGCGAAAATGTTACCGCAGAGACGGGACTCGAACCCGTAGCTAACTCCTAACCGGGGAAATTGTTTTACCAATTAAACTACCCTGCATATGAAAACACATGAAGAGAAAGTCCAATTGATTGGACGAAACTAAGCATGCTTCGCTCTACTTAGCCACTACGGTATTCACTTACAGTCCCGTATCGACGGAAACAAATTCAACAGAAACACATACAATGATCACGAGTCTATTTCTACCCATCTGCTCTTGCCGCACGATACTGATTTGAGACTTTTGTTTTTGTCTATTTCGCTATCTACGGGATAACACACGATAGTTTCATCCATCGATTTAATGGATCTCCACTAGTGTGTGGTAGCAGCAGTGACGATTGTGTGATCTCAAACACAATGGTAAAGGTAGACAAACCTTTTATTGTCCTTCGACGATTTTGTTTTAGGCTTTGTTAAGACGTAAAGCCGCCTTGAGCTAGTTTTAACATGATCAGTATCTAACGGGGAAACAGATTGGAAAACCGACATGTGAACACAATGATGTAATGAAAACCGCGAAAATGTTACCGCAGAGACGGGACTCGAACCCGTAGCTAACTCCTAACCGGGGAAATTGTTTTACCAATTAAACTACCCTGCATATGAAAACACATGAAGAGAAAGTCCAATTGATTGGACGAAACTAAGCATGCTTCGCTCTACTTAGCCACTACGGTATTCACTTACAGTCCCGTATCGACGGAAACAAATTCAACAGAAACACATACAACCACATTGCCGTTTCAACCTTCCGAGCGAACGGACGTGATTTGGATTTACTGCGAAAGCATTGAAAACCAGTTGTGTGTGTGTGATAAAGTGGTCGGACGATATTGTGTGATAGACAATAGTGCTTTTTCCTCTGAGAGTTTTTTTTCGCATTATATAATAGAACAGTGCCTTATTGCGAGCGGTCGATCGAAACGGTACCGTTAGCCGATTATTGTTTCGCCGATCAAGGCCAAGTGTGAGGATTATAAACAAGCGGCCATTGTGTGAGGATTATAAATAAGTGTGCCTTTTCCTCTCGGAGGTTTTTTGCACACCATCAAAGCGGCAATACGCCGATCGACGAAGTCCAGCTTGGTGTCCCCCGTTGGATCTTAGTTAAGTACCTTTACGTCGTTTATTTTTATTTCTTTATTTGACCATTATATTTCCCCCCGAATCATTTGTTTTTGCGCGGAAGTAGTTCCGCTATGCCTATTTTAAATCCTGCCCCCCCCGCTCCCGATGTTCAAATGGAGACTTCCCTTGTCAGTAAAAAGTCCCGCATAAAGAGCTATCCTGATGGGCTCGCACTACCGGCCGGGCCTTACGCGGTCTATTTCCGGACCAAATCAAAGGAAAAAAAAAACTGAATATTTTAAAAATATCGCGGGACCTGAATTCGCGATATAATACCATAAAAAGTATAGATAGAATACGGCCAGACAAGCTCAGGGTCCTGTTTACCAGCTCAAAACAGGCTAATGAGCTTGTTCAAAAGGATCCTTTTACGCTGGAGTACCGCGTCTACGTGCCAGCTCGTGAAGTCGAAATCGACGGTGTGGTAACCGATTCGAGTTTGACTTGCGAGGATATTCTTAAGTACGGGGCGGGTTGTTTTAAAGACCCCTCACTTAAGAATGTCAAGATACTGGATTGCAAGCGATTGCATTCAGTATCGATCGCCGGGGATGGAACAAAGTCCTATCCCCAATCAGACTCTTATCGTGTGACCTTCGCCGGTTCTGCTTTGCCCAACTACATCCTCTTGGACCGGGTTCGTTTGCCTGTTCGCCTATTCGTACCCCGAGTAATGAACTGTACTAATTGCAAACAACTGGGGCATACAGCTACCCATTGCAGCAATAAGCCACGTTGTGCTAACTGTGGGGAAGCTCATGCGGACGGCTCTTGCGGTAAGGATGCTGAAAAATGTCTCTACTGTAAGGAGGGTCCGCATGACCTCTCTGATTGTCCCGCTTACAAACTGCGAGGTGATCGAATGAAGCGTTCCCTAAAGGAGCACTCCAAGCGTTCTTTCGCAGAGATGCTTAAAAGTGCCACCCCTCCTAAACAGACAACGAACCCATATGCCTGCTTGTCAACTGACGAGAGCGATTCTGACGACCCTTTGGAAGGTCCATCTTCGGCGGTCCCTCATAGCTGTAGGAAAAGAATAAATAAATCCTCTCATAAGCTACCTAGTAAGGGTTCGAAGGTGTCTTCCGAAGGGCTTCGAAAAGTTACAGCTAACGGGAATCGGGACACAACACCGAAGCAAAAAGCTCCTGGTCTCGGAAAACTCAATTCCGAGATGGAATTCCCACGACTTCCCGGGACTACAAAATCCCCAAGCGTCCCAGAAAATCTACCAGAGAACCAACTAGGTGCTGGACTTATCAAGTTCTCTGATGTTGTGGACTGGATTTTTACAACTTTCAATATTTCAGACCCTCTTAGAAGCATTTTAATTGCTTTCATGCCAACAGTAAAAACATATTTGAAGCAGTTGACTGCAAATTGGCCCCTTCTCTCAGCGATTGTATCCTTCGATGGCTAAATCATCCACCGAGGTCACGGATCTAATCACTGTTTTACAGTGGAATTGCAGAAGTATCATCCCAAAAATAGATTCTTTTAAATTTCTAGTAAATAATCTGAAATGTGACGCATTTGCATTGTGCGAAACTTGGCTAACTTCTGAAATATCCTTAAACTTCCACGATTTTAACATTATTCGCCTGGATCGAGATGTTCCCTATGGAGGAGTACTTTTAGGGATCAAAAAGTGCTATTCTTTTTATCGAATTAACCTCCCCTCGATACCAGGTATTGAAGTTGTCGCATGTCATGTTACAATCAAAGGTAAGGACCTTTGCATTGCTTCCATCTACATTCCCCCAAGAGCCTCGGTTGGGCATCGGTGGCTCAGTGATATCGTAGAGCTCCTTCCTGCACCGACGTTGGTTTTAGGAGACTTTAACTCACACGGTACGGGATGGGGCTGTCTTCACGATGATAACAGATCAACTATGATCCATGATATCTGCGACAACTTCAATATGACAATCTTGAATACGGGAGAAATGACACGGATTCCTGCACCACCAGCAAGACCAAGTGCGCTGGATTTATCCCTTTGCTCGACATCGCTACGGTTGGATTGCACGTGGGAGGTAATTCCTGATCTCCACGGTAGTGATCATCTACCGATCGTAATATCAATCACCAGCGGCTCAAAACCATCGAAGACAATCAATGTTTCGTATGACCTCACACGAAATATTGATTGGAATAGCTATGCGACCTCGATATCTGAGAAACTTGAAAGAACTCAACAACTTCCTCCGGAGGAAGAGTACACGTTTTTGGCTGGCTTGATTCTCGACACCGCGACTCAAGCTCAGACGAAACGTGTACCCGGCGCGAAAACTAACATCCGTCCTCCCAACCCGTGGTGGGACAAAGAGTGCACAAATTTAAACGCGGAGAGAGCCTCCGCGTACAAAATATTCAGAAAAAATGGAACACCTGATAATTACCGGAATTACGCGGCGTTAGACGTTAAAATTAAAAACTTGATTAGAGCTAAGAAACGCGGTTACTGGCGTCGGTTTATAGACGGCTTAACGAAAGAAACATCTATGAGTACTCTTTGGAACACAGCCCGACGAATGCGCAATCATAACACCACGAATGAAAGCGAGGAATATTCCAACCGCTGGATATTCGATTTCGCTAAAAAAGTATGCCCAGACTCTGTTCCGGAACAGAAGATCACCCGCGCCGCGACACCAAATACAAACGAAACACCGTTTTCGATGGTAGAGCTCTCACTTGCACTCTTGTCATGTAACAATAAAGCCCCGGGATTAGACAGAATAAAATTCAACTTGTTGAAAAATCTGCCAGACCCCGCCAAAAGGCGCTTGTTGAGTTTATTCAATAAGTTCCTTGAGGACAACATTGTTCCACATGACTGGAGACAAGTGAAAGTGATCGCCATTCAAAAACCAAGAAAATCAGCCTCCGATCACAATTCGTATCGGCCGATTGCTATGCTTTCCTGTATCCGGAAATTGTTCGAAAAAATGATTCTGTTTCGTCTAGACAATTGGGTCGAAACTAATGGTTTACTTTCAGATACACAATTTGGTTTCCGCAGGGGCAAAGGAACGAACGATTGTCTTGCGTTGCTCTCAACAGAAATTCAAATGGCATTTGCTCGTAAAGAACAAATGGCGTCAGTTTTCCTAGACATTAAGGGGGCTTTTGACTCAGTTTCTATAAATATCCTATCTGAGAAGCTGCATCAGCATGGTCTTTCGCCAGTTTTGAACAACTTTTTACATAATCTATTGTCTGAGAAACACATGTATTTCGCGCATGGTGATTTATCGACAATACGATTCAGTTACATGGGTCTTCCTCAGGGCTCATGCTTAAGCCCCCTTCTATACAATTTTTACGTAAACGACATCGATAAATGTATCAACACATCTTGCACGCTAAGACAACTTGCCGACGACAGCGTTGTGTCTATTATAGGACCCAAAGCTGGCGATCTGCAAGGGCCGTTACAAGATACTCTTGTCAACTTATCCACATGGGCTCTTCAAATGGGTATCGAATTCTCTACGGAGAAAACTGAGCTGGTTGTATTTTCGAGAAAGCGAGAACCAGCACAATTACAGCTTCAACTAGGGGGTGAAACCATAGCTCAGGTCTTCACATTTAAATATCTCGGGGTCTGGTTCGACTCCAAAGGCACCTGGGGATGTCACATTAGGTATCTGAAAAGAAAATGCCAACAAAGAATCAACTTTCTTCGTACAATAACCGGGTCGTGGTGGGGTGCCCATCCAGGAGACCTGATCAGGCTGTACCAAACAACGATATTGTCCGTGATGGAATACGGATGCTTTTGCTTCCGATCCGCGGCGAACACTCATTTCATCATGCTGGAAAGAATTCAGTATCGTTGTTTGCGTATTGCCTTGGGTTGCATGCAATCGACTCATACGATGAGCCTCGAAGTGCTGGCGGGTGTTCTCCCATTGAAAAACCGGTTCTGGGATCTCTCATATCGTTTGCTCATTCGATGCGACATTTTGAATCCTCTGGTGATTGAAAACTTCGAAAGGTTAGTTGAGCTTAACTCTCAAACCCGTTTTATGTCCTTGTATTTTGATTACATGGCTCAGAATATTAATCCTTCTTCGTTTGTTTCCAACCGTGCTCATTTCTTGGATACTTCTGATTCTACTGTGTTTTTCGACACATCCATGAGAGAAGAAATTCGTGGAATTCCGGCTCACGTGCGCCCTCAAGTGGCCCCAAATATTTTTTATAATAAATTTAGAACAGTCAACTGTGAAAAGGTGTTTTACACTGACGGATCAAACATCAACGAGTCCACAGGCTTCGGCATCTTCAATCAAAACATCACCGCTTCTTACAAACTCAGTGATCCGGCTTCAGTTTACGTCGCAGAATTAGCTGCTATTCAGTACACCCTCGAGATCATTGAAACGTTGCCCAAAGACCATTACTTCATTGTCACGGACAGTCTAAGCTCAATAGAAGCTCTCCGGGCAATGAAGCCAGGAAAGTATCCCCCATATTTCCTGGGGAAAATACGGGAACATTTGAGTACTTTATCTGAATGGTCTTATTTAATAACGTTAGTCTGGGTCCCTTCGCATTGTTCCATTCCGGGCAATGAAAAGGCAGACTCATTGGCTAAAGTGGGCGCATTAGAAGGTGATATTTATGAAAGACCAATCTGCTTCAATGAATTTTTCAGTATCTCTCGTCAGAAAACTCTCGAAAGTTGGCAAACTTCATGGAGCAATGACGAACTGGGACGATGGCTACACTCCATTATCCCTAAGGTATCGACGAAACCTTGGTTCAAGGGGATGAACGTGAGTCGTGATTTCATTCGCGTTATGTCACGACTCATGTCAAATCACTATACATTCAACGCACATCTCCGGCGTATCGGGATCGTGGAGAACGGGCTCTGCACCTGTGGCGACGGTTATCAGGACATCGAGCATGTCGTGTGGTCGTGCGTAGAGTATCGCGACGCCAGGTCGAAGCTACTGGAATCCCTCAGGGCCCGAGGTAGACCGCCTGAGGTTCCGGTTCGGGATGTGTTGGCGAGTCGGGATAGTTCATATATGCTTCTCATATACCAGTTTCTCAAACACATTAATATACAAGTGTAATCTGTTACATCTGGCTTAGAAAGTTCCTCCTATTTATCGACGTTGTTTCAACTGTGGCTAAGAATTATTTCTCAACTGCAGGTTCGACACTAACTTCCGCCGATTATCCCGATTCCTCATCTGTCCACCATCTTCATCGGAACTAACAAGATCTTTTTGCTGTCACTAACCTTCGCTTCCCCCTTCCCCGTCTCTTCACCATCTCGATGTCAACTAATTAGATCTCTGTCGTTTTAGTCATTTCATTCCCATATCCCCTTTTTACTCCGTTTTCCGCAATATTTACTTCGCTATATTTTTTTTTTCATTTTCTTCTGTAACAACCATCATCGCCCACGGAAACTTATCAACAGCATGCGGGCCACCCGCCGGGTATTCGTAACCTGGGGGTGTTTCTCGCGGACCCACACGGACCGAAGAATGCGGCCAACATGAATATTCACCAACGCCATATGGAAGACTCTCATGAAATATTCAATTCACCGGCCGATCACCACATGAAGGCTGGATCTGCCAAAGTCAACCACTGCGACCCAAATATGACATTACTTAATGATACAACCCTAGTTTTAAGTTAGTCGTAAATTTTAAATTAGTAAAAGCCCTTGGCATCTTAGAGCTTAAGCAGTGTGCCTTAAACATTATATTCTTGAATAAAAAAAAAAAAAGAAACACATACAATGATCACGAGTCTATTTCTACCCATCTGCTCTTGCCGCACGATACTACGATCAGTATCAGATGGGTAGAAATAGACTCGTGATCATTGTATGTGTTTCTGTTGTATTTGTTTCCGTCGATACGGGACTGTAAGTGAATACCGTAGTGGCTAAGTAGAGCGAAGCATGCTTAGTTTCGTCCAATCAATTGGACTTTCTCTTCATGTGTTTTCATATGCAGGGTAGTTTAATTGGTAAAACAATTTCCCCGGTTAGGAGTTAGCTACGGGTTCGAGTCCCGTCTCTGCGGTAACATTTTCGCGGTTTTCATTACATCATTGTGTTCACATGTCGGTTTTCCAATCTGTTTCCCCGTTAGATACTGATCATGTTAAAACTAGCTCAAGGCGGCTTTACGTCTTAACAAAGCCTAAAACAAAATCGTTGAAGGACAATAAAAGGTTTGTCTACCTTTACCATTGTGTTTGAGATCACACAATCGTCACTGCTGCTACCACACACTACCAATCGATGGATGAAACTATCGTGTGTTATCCCGTAGATAGCGAAATAGACAAAAACAAAAGTCTCAAATCAGTATCGTGCGGCAAGAGCAGATGGGTAGAAATAGACTCGTGATCATTGTATGTGTTTCTGTTGAATTTGTTTCCGTCGATACGGGACTGTAAGTGAATACCGTAGTGGCTAAGTAGAGCGAAGCATGCTTAGTTTCGTCCAATCAATTGGACTTTCTCTTCATGTGTTTTCATATGCAGGGTAGTTTAATTGGTAAAACAATTTCCCCGGTTAGGAGTTAGCTACGGGTTCGAGTCCCGTCTCTGCGGTAACATTTTCGCGGTTTTCATTACATCATTGTGTTCACATGTCGGTTTTCCAATCTGTTTCCCCGTTAGATACTGATCATGTTAAAATCATAGACCAGTTTTAAATTTGACAGAAGAACTGGTCGAATAAATAAAACTAGAACGGCTTGCTGGGGATACTTTTGTTCCAGTTTCTGCTCTATTATAGATCTTCCATATAGAACTTCTAGCTGCTGAATTTGCTCTAAGACCATCAATTTAAATCTAAGTTTCTGAAAATCGATCCAGTCGTTTCTGAGAAATTTACTGCCTAATATTCTCATAGATGGCTGAACCGATTTAAACTAGCGTAGGCTCATTTGAAAGCTACTATAGAATTGTGGATCAAGTTCAACGATCAAATGTCTGTCACTTCCGCTTTCGGAGATATAACGGTATAAGTGACGTAACCGACAAAACGTGTTGTTTTGTTTACCGCTCAATTTTCTCAGATACGGTTTAGCCGATTTTAACACGACAAGACTGGTTTGAAAGCTACTATTAAATTGTGGATCAAGTTTGAAGATCAAATTACTGTCACCTCCGGATCTGGAGATATAATAAGTATAAGTATATCTTCATCGCACATTTTTCATCGGTTGAATTTTCTCGAAAATGACTCAATTTCAATTTCGGTAAACTTAGGCTTATTCAAAAGGTAGCAATGTCAATCGAATCTTGAAGGGCTATGGCGAACATTTCCGGTTCGAGAGATGTAATCGTATATGTGACACAACCGACAAATTCCAGTGTTTTTTCAATGCACAAAAATGTCTCGTAAATGAAACAATCAATTTCTCGTTTGAATGTGACTATTAGGTTATTTGATAAGCATGCAAAACTAATGGTAGAGAATAGAATCTTGTGGATGTTTCATTGAGACTGGTTTTTTAAATTTTTTGCACATATTATCCCGTTATTTCGGAACGGAAAATCGGATCCGAATGAATTTTAACAGTACATTATGGGATCACGAGATGTTTCATTTGTATATAACTTCGTGAAAATCGGTCCAGCTATCTCCGAGAAAATCGAGTGCATGTTTTGGTTACATGCATAGATACATACATGCAAACAGACATTTTGCCATTTCGACGAACTGAGTCGAATGATATATGACTGTTGGCTTTGGTCGGTCTTTACAGTGATTGCATAGCCTTTCTTTAAAAAAATAGGAAAAAGGTTGAAGCCGAATTAATTTCATGACAAAAGAAATGGAATGAACCATTTTAAATAGTTTCTTTATTAGAATTCATCCCGAACCTGAAATTGGACTTTTAAACTTAATCGTATTGAGTTATTGCACTAAATAAGTTGAAGCAGCATCACTTTCTCTCTATGCTTCTAGCGAAATGTCAATGACCATGAATTATGATGTTACGATACGAAAACCAGAACCTCGCGAGATCAACAGAATTGAAAAAAAAACAAATGGACAATAATATTATAACTGGGTCGTGATTATTTTCCGCTGATGGGATTAAACATAAAAATCAAATTTCCAGACAACTATACTTCGAATGTTGGCAACAGTGACTCGTTGCTCGGCTCGCTCGGTTCTACTTCCTAATCTTTCGACCGCGTTACTCGAGTCATCCGTTTATGTACACACGATGTGTTTACTGTTTAATCGAGCAAAGCGGAAGAAGGAAAAAGCAGCACTCACCAGTTTCTGAATTGCTCTATCCGGGTGGGGGGGGGGGGGGGGGGTTGATGGTGAGGTAACCTTCCTTGCTCGTTCAAGTTAACCATTCTTAGTTTTTCCGTCTTGTTCCGATCACCTTGCAGTCAGCGCCGAGTGAAGATTTGGAAGCTTTGCCGTATTCAGGAAAGTATGTAAAAATCCACCACAAGTTCATGTACTCAAGTAGCTCTTCGCCTCTGTCTGACTTGGCCGTGCCTGTACAGACATCTTCAATAATTCAGTCTTTTTAGTTTCGTGTTCAAAGTTCTCGTTTTTCTGTGCCTATTCCGCTTCCCATTTGGAGTCGCTCCTCATTCTCCCCTCCGTTGGCTTACTGCCGTGAGCATTAAAACTGGTAAAGATTGTGAAGCAAAAATAATTTACTGAACTTACCACGTATCTACGTTACATAGAGCGTACTCCAACATAGGATCCGGGGCAATTGGTGTACGGGCCGGGCCGGAGTAATGAATTCTCACTGACTTTGGGGGGTTTAGACACTTACAAAGGTTTGATGGTGGAACTTGCTACATGTATTTAGTGTCTGTATGTATGTCTGTATGTACAGTACAGTATCGGGCGGGGAGGTAGTAGGAAATTGAAGTGTGCTCTTTTTGAATTGCAATATAAACGATACTCTTTATTTTCTCATCAAGCATCAGAAATTCTGGCTGAGGTAGCGATTTCGATTGGAGTTTCCAAACAAGTGTGCTAGACAAATGACAGCCGAATAGAACTGCGGCCGCATTGTAGTGGTGTTTTCCCGCAAGAAGTAGACTTTTTTATGTCTGTTCGAATTTTTAGGTAAACTCGGAAATGTTTGTTCGCCGATGAACCGATCATGTTCCGACTCAAATAACGTCACAATCAATTTAAGTGAGACGTTATTTAGGTTTGGAAATAACTTAAAATTGTACCTCTCGAAAGCCACAAATTTTCTTTCATATGTCATTCATCCAAGTGCAACGGCACGCGATGCCCTTACACCAACCATACAATTCTGCTGATTCTGCATTAGTTCTATACATTTTCAAATAATGGAAATTATTCTGCTGCAGAACCGTGACACACGTGAAGGAGCTTCGGCCAATTGCAAAAGCAGGCACACTTCAGCTTTGGTTAACCACGGTTAGTCGCAACCATCAATTAGCAGATCTTGCAGTGAACCTGCTGCTTGGGAATACCAGACCGCACCTTTCAACTGAGAGTAGCAAGCTAGACTACACACGCATCGATTCATTCACTCGCCCATCCACCCACAGCGCCACGGTTGTGGTTCGATCACCGTGTCGGAAGTGAAACTCCGACACGGTCGGATGATCGTAAAGAGGACAAAAAAGGCACACCCTGGAACCCCTCGCGTAGTTCGAACAAGAAGATCAGACATCGATTATAATTATTATACACCTCACTGCGATTGGTGTGGTGAAGAAAAAAAAACAGTTGCTTTTAGTTTTCAGCGGATACGCGAGCCGAGACTGGGACCTTGCATCGGTGCGCTCACTGATGCACGATGGTGTAATATCTTAATTTTTTCTCCTTTCGCCAACTATTTTTCGGCTTTTAATAAAAACAACACCAACCGGGAAAAGGTTTACCGTAGCCAGCCTGAGTAAATAACATCGGTACCTATAGTGTGGTGCGCCCGATGTTGTTGTGCCACGGAAACCGGAACGAAGCCTTGTTACACGTTTGTGTGTTTTCTTCTACGGTTGGGGTTTCTAATTTTTCAAATATTTACCCCATCGTTCAGATGCTCTGATCTACACTGCCTGGAGGGAAGATGCTCGAACAGTGGCAGATTGTGATAAAAGCCAGATGTACCCGGAAAGCAGAGAGATAGTACTGAGTTCGGCGAGGCTTGGGGGCGTTGGTATCTGTGGGAATTTGATATTCTGCAGAAGTTTTCCGTGAAATGATGGTTCAACTATTTAATGAGTTATTGTACGGATTTCAGCTCGACCCGTAAGTAAATGAATTCATTCGCAAATGGTCTGTTATATCGGGAAAAGTAGTAATTATGGTAGTCTCAAGTGAGCTGTTACGATAGAGTGCCGCGTTTTTGTGTTTCCATGCGAATTTGAACCAATTATTTCAGTAAGATGAAATCCTACCTCCATTCTGTCGGCTATGCTGGCGGGATGAGTGTTGTATATCTACGAACGGGTAATGCTGCCAATAGCCGAGTAAACGCAGCGACTGGAAGTTATTTTATTTTGAATATCACGGTGTCAAAAGATAATAACAATAAGATCATAAGCTAATCGGTTAAAAGTGAAATTTGTAGTATTTCAAAAGCTATCATAAATATTGGATCTAAAAACATCGATTTTTTTAATTCGCTTAGTTGAAATCTAACGTATTTCAAGAGCGATTCACATCGACCAAAATTAGTGGTAGTCGGATGGCGTCTATTCTGGACCTATAAGGTGGGATAGGAAGAATTCTCTGAACTTAGTTGAGAAGAATTTTTTTTTTCAAAAATAGTAAATAAATTCCTTTAGTTAATAGGTGCTGCAAGATGATTTTTCTAAAAGTTTCGTGAAAATTAACATGTCGTGTCAATCGTGTTTTTTTTCTTTTCTTACACACAGACGAAATTCCGATTTTACAAATGAGTCATGATATGGTAAAAGAGTTTGTTTTCATGTTGTGATACCACACAATGCTTCAACGTTCACAGACCATGAGCTATTGGGACTCATTTTGCTGAATTTTAGGCGAATTTTTTTAATAATAGGATATCACATCAGGTTTATCTCTGATACGATGGTCATCGTTGTAGCATACATTCAGGCGTCATGCCTCAAAATAAAATATTATTTTTGTCTTTATTTTGGGATATTATGGCATTAAATAATATAACTTTTTTTAACTATTGTTATTTTTTGCATTCGAATAGCTAAATTGAAGAAAGCACAAAGCTAAATTGTTCCGAACATTAATTTCGATTCAATTACTTGGAATCGTTTCATTTCATAATTAAATTATTACAATTTTGAAGAACGGAACTTTAAATAACGTGCTCTCTAGAACTTGGAGAACTCACTCAAACGTACTACTTGGAAAAAAAAACGAATGAATCAAGTTACATAAAAAAATCTCACATCGACATCTTGTAAATATTTTTTCTATAGGAGAATGGTGGGCGCGATACATTAGTCCGCATCTTATTTTGAGTTCCTGTGAATGTTTATTGCTGTTTTTTTTTGTGATGAACATTGAGATTTGGTCCTATTAACTTCATACGGTTACATTTCACCTTTCCACCTTAATTTCATATCAATACGGCAAACGTAAATATGAAATATTCTCTTAGCGTTTTTTGGTCGTAGAAAATATGCTTTATATAGTCTATTTCTAATAAAATCATTTTTTTTTTGGTTTAGAAACAATTTTTAAATCCATAAATTGTCACACCAAATTTCAAATTATAATAGTAATTAGAAATCATAATGTCATTTTCATTATCCAAGACTGTGCAGGTCGAAATAGCGGTGTCTGTGGGCATAAACGTCAGTCGAAACGTTGCTTGGGTCGTTTTGAGTTTAAAATGCAAATTAAAGCATATATTTTTTCATTTTTTGTAAATGTAGCTCTAATTGTCACCTCTCCCCTAAACCACGATGTTATTTTAATATTTTTTTTAAATCGTTCGAAAAGTCATTTAGTTTGAACATTAATAATATATGCTTATTGATGGGTGTAGAAAAAGAGCTTAGTCTGTTCATGACCTTTTATGATGAATGTCGATTCTCTGTCAGCCAGTGAATATAAAAACAATCTTGTTATTAAATGATTATTTCTCAGAATATCTGTTTTTTGTCTTTATATTAATCCAATGGCGTCTCGTCCTCATGTGCACTTCGTGCACTACACAACAGGAATTAACTGCATCCTCATCCGCATTCATTTTTTTTAGATTCTCTATTCGATGAAAACAAGTCGGATGGTACCGAATATAAAATAATGATCAATTTTGTCCAGAGTCAAATGTGCTCAAATTCACCCTAAGTTTCTTGTGTTTGGTGAATGACAGCCGACAGATGAACGATGTTTTCATATCGCATTGCTGTAGCCAACACGTGGTGCCCTGAACTCGAACACTTTGCCTTGTGCACCGAAATTGTGTGTATACACATCTCATCCAACATAAAATTTCAAGGATCTCTTGTCGTTGCTTTAGTCTCTTTCACATGAGATACTGCACAAATTCAAGAAGAGAAGGATTTACCCAGCTCAGCTCTGAGATTTGTTGTTCTCTCTGTCTCGTTTGGCTCTACTTTCAGGAAAGGCTTCTGTGGTTTATGCTTATGGCAATTGAAAACAAATTGCTGTCTTAGTTGCAACTTCGAATCTTCCGATTCAAAAGTACTCTGAGGTCCTTTTTTATGCGAATTTTCAGACTTATGCGGTTTCTGTTCTGCGTTTTTTTATGCGAAATTTCAGAGTTATGCGAGGTTTCATAGTTATGCGGTTTTTTAATGCGAATTTTCAGAGTTATGCGGTTTTATTTATGCGGTACGTAAACTCGCATAAAAAAAGATTTCAGTGTATATCGTTATTTCATTGTATTGAAAAATACAAGCTAAAAGGCATATCCCAATCTTTAGCTTTCACTTAATACGAACTGTTTTACATAATCAGTGTACAACCTGTGTATTTTGTCACGCGAACTCTTCTGCATTATTCTATTACCGTTCTGATAAATTTCATTCCAAAGTTATCGTATTTATCAACCATGATTAATGTTCATATGGGAGCAGATTTATTACTTATGATTTGCATAATTTCGATCATAAAATCATGAAAAATTATCATGACTTCTATAAATATGCAATGATTTATAACATGATTTTGCTTTCATGGCAACGATTTCTATCCGTGTGGCAGCATCAAAAGTGACACATTTTTATAGTTAATTTAACACTTGTTTCATTCATTCTAACGTATTTTAAGTGCAGATAAATGTATTATTTTGCACCTACGTGGAAGGCTTTGTATGTTTGACACAGATTTAAGTTGAAACAGAAACGCTCAATTTCACACAAAAAATGTTATGCCAGGACTACAGTGATTGAATGCGCTTTTTCGGTCACTTCTACTTGTACATCGCAATAAAGTCTTTTTTAAATTATTCTTATAGAGGTTTCAACCTTAAGGTCATTCGTCACTTCAGACCAGAAAAACTTTCTGACCCTATGTGCTGGATTGGGAATCGAACCCAGGTGGGCTGCATAAAAGACATCGGCTAACCCATCACGTTACACCAAAATAAAGTATTGTTTCTTACGAAAACCTGATTTTTATCCGAAGCTGCAAATACTATGCCAGATCATAAGCTTTTTTGCAAAATTATCAGCGAAAACGAATTTGAACGTTTCACACGGCAGATTTAGCTAGTTTCTACGACCTCGTGGTTCATTTAACCTGTTCTTGTCGGAATTTCGAAATTGGAATCAAATGTTTCATTCTTCGGCTTATATCAAGTAAAACGTTTTTGAAACAAAATAAATCGTATTGGCACTAGAAGAGAAAAACATTTCCTTTGTTGCTCTTTTACCTGAGAAATACTTTATTTGGTTTTGTTTTTGCATATTTGGGAAGGATATCCTTGTATTTGGGACTGATCAACGATCTAGAGGTTTTTTTTTTTTTCATATTTTGTGATAAGTTCATATCCTAACTGGATTGAAAAAATCGTACGTGAAGTATGTTATTTTCTTACCGATCAAGAATGTTGTAAAATACACATTATAGGTCATCTACAGTATTTTCATATCACGCTGTACTTTTCGACCATTTGATCGGTCAAAGCGATCCCTTTTTTGCACTTTTTGTACACTGTTATGAATTTCTTAGAGTGACTTGCCACTAAGAATAGATTTTAGTCGAGCATGTAGATTTGAACACCCAATTCTCTCTTCATATGAATTTTTATTTGAACGAATCAATGAGGGGTGATTAAAAATGTAAACTGTTTCTTACAGTAGAGAATAAATCCAGATTCACGAACGGCTGAATGTAAAAAAAGTGCTACTTAGCTTGGAAAACCTGTTGAACTATTTCTACTATTGTTTTTGTTACAAGAAGCGGATGCGGATTTTTCAAGAACTTGCAAACTTCGAATGACAAAATCAGATCAGAGCTGAACTGGTTCTTTCGAAACTTGCACTCAAATTTTTATTTGCCTACCCAGGTAACTAATATTGGCATTAAAATAGCCTTTTATGAGGACCAAAAATGCTTTTTTATTTAAAAGATACGTTGGATGGTTTCGTTGAAGGGGATGCTTCACTGTTGTTGGTGACTGTCACAGGTGTACTGGGGTTGCTTGGGGTTGGTGTGAAGGAAGCACCGTTGTCCTTTGGTGTAGTTGTCTCCTTGTCCATTTTATCACATGGCTTACCGTAGTGAACAGCTTTTTGGCAATATTGACATGTGGTCATCTGATTGTCATAGGTAACAAGTGATTTGCACGGGATTCTTATATCGTGACCGAATGTCACATAAAAAGGTATAGGCCTCCTCAAGCGCATGCGTAACAAACCGGGGAGAAAATTCTTCCAATTTTCTTTTTCGATAGAGAGAATCTCTCCGTATTGGCACATAGTTTTGCGAATATAAGGATCGATGACGCTTGAGGGAAGATCATGAACACGCACTTCTATAGCACTATCTTCCATATATACTGGAATGTTGATATTTTCATGCTCCACATAGTGCACATTATTATTGTCTTTAGCTAATTGAATTGCATCCAACTCTTTATAGAACTGGATATAAACAACATTATTCGTCTTATTGCATTGAAGTAAATGCACACGTTTAATGTCAAGATGCATTTGCTCCTTAAGCAAATCTTCAAGTTCTCGTATCGAATTTTGCACTGTCTGAAGTCAACAACAATTGTATTCTTTCGTGTCGGCAGTAGCTTTTGTTCGTTTGGTTCACTCATTTCGAGGTCGTTCTATTGTTCACTACACAATACTGTACTTGGTTTCTTCTATCCCGAACGTAAGCGGTTTTGTTTTATCGACTGACTTGGATGAGATGAGAAAGCGAACTGACCAAAAATGCTTATAGCTCTATATCTGCAATCTGAAAGTTCATCTGTTGTGAATCAATTAGAATTCAGCTTTCAGAATGCGCATCAGCCATAAATAAGTATTATCCATGAATAGCCGTATATTTTACCAAAGTCGGCCTTAATTCAGTCTCAAGTTCGATTGAAATGCCAATTAGCGATTATTTTCTGTCATAATGCAACATTATTATGTGCTTGGGGTACTGTCGCTGCGAACGAAACATGGTGTTGCTTGTTTGTTACAGGTGGTCTGATTCATGCTGCGTTCAACTGCGACAGTCGGTAGGAAAACTTTGAGTGTAGGAACCGGTAAACCGGTTAAATTTTTATCCGATAGTTCCGTTCGAAGTTTTGTTTTGTCTGGTTCTTGCAAAAAAAAAGTTGTTTTCAAACGATTTTTGCATTGCCAAATGCGAAGCTGCGATCCAAACTTAATCGGAAAACGGGTCTATTTTTGTGACGAAAGCTGACGTTATACCGTACTTTTGATTATCGTGTTCCCAGTGATAGAATAAATTTATCACACTACGTTCCTAGGCGGAAAATTATTTATGAAATTCAATTTATTTTAGATTTTGCTTTTCGCACTTTCTAATCAGTGCCACGTGGACATATATACGATCGAGATTGAATCGGCCGTACTTTTTATGAAATTACTTCTTTGGATATGACGCCAGCGGTTCGTTTCGGTAGTCGACACACAAACGTTAAAGTGATATTTAATTAACTTAAAAGCCAATTCCATGTTTCCCTCTTGTTCTCGTCCGTAATGCCCTCCACTACCTGCGAGGTTCGTCCTAATCGATGTTATCACGCAACGAATAGACTTCCAAGAACCGCGTAATAGAGAAAAGCTTACGAAAAAGCAAGAAGCTCCGACCGAGAAGTATGATTTGGTTGCTAGTGTATGGGCGGTATCCTGGGATACCGAATGACAGAAATCTGTTCTAATTATATATATTTTTCCTCATTTTATTCCATCAGCCCAGGCTTGTTGTACCTGAATTGTTGAAGTTTGATACGCCCCACTCGGTGCCATTGATAAGCAAGGTGTTCCAACAATCGATAAGCAGTGACATTGGATGTGTGTATGTGTGTGCATTGGCCAATCAAACAAATATCGTCGGCAGTCGTGCCCGGTGATAAGGTGTCGTCAACAACAATTACGCATCAGCTTTATGAACCATCGATAAGTGCGCTTTGTGCCGAAGGTGTCTTCAGTTGGACCAGTTTCTTGTAACGACGTATACACGTGCGAGTATAACACCGTGAAGCTTTAAGGACCTAGTTCTGTAGATATTTTGCGGTTCTGTTGACTTTTGCACTAGCTGCTAGTGGAAAGGACAGAACACACCCGGATAAACACCAGTGGCCTCTAATAAAATAAACTAATAGAAAAATATAGATCTATACGTAGTAGCTAGTTATCAAGAGTTCGTATCCATCGGAAGCCTTACAACGTGCTTTGAGAGCATAACAAAAATATATATATATCGGCCAAGAGGCTAACCCACGAAAAAGTTTCCAGTGAATTGATATCGTTACCGTTATCAGAGGAACAGAAAAGAGTGTAATATTCCCAGATCAAGCCGGCTTGTTGTGGCAATGGGCGTATGAAAATTGCGGTCGAAGAAGTACGAGTATAACGCACATTCATCTCATTGGTTTGTGTGTGTGTATCCGAAGGTTCGAGATAACTCTATGCAAAATATGTGTAATTTGCGATAACAACCTCGTCGAAAGCGAACGATATAGTACAAGAGGAGGGAGGGAAGTACACCAAAGAGCAAAACATATTTTTTTCAAGCGTTCCCGGCTCGATCGATGAATGTACTTCTCGACGCGAGGAGTTAGCCACCGAACGCACCCGGAGTCAGCATCGAATATCCTCACAGTGAACGACAGCTTGTCGCGCCCAGTTGCAAAAACTAATAAAAGATAATGAGCGAAAAAATTATCACGGCAATATAGAGTGCTACTGCGACAGCCCTCCCCAAGGACTCGGCCAGTGATCCGACGGGAACGTAGCTAGCGCCGAAGTGACAACAACCAAACGAAAACGGGCTGCTTCTCACACCCCACCGGGTCTCTCATCAAACCAAGGCAGAATAGTAACAAGCGTAACATTTTGACACGCCTGAGAAAACACACTTTCTTCCAATTTCACGTTAGGATTGCAAACGAACCACCACCGCCCCAAATTATAGGTAGGTGGTGCAATCAGAGCGCATCGTGAAAAAAGTAAAGTGGCGAAAGGAAAAATTCGTTATTTTGTTTTTCTAACTAACTGGTGGTGGAAAGCATAACGAAGAGAAAGGATCGCGCCGTGCAAGCATACCGTAATCAGGCCACCGTTGACGGAAGGACGACAGTGAATTGTTCCCGACCGAAGACGGAGACGGCACTGCCGAGAGCGTTGATAATAAATGAAATGAAGAAATAAGTGCTATCGAAGTTAAATTCAATTATAATACGACCTATCTCCATCAGTCAGTGTATCAGTCGGTGTTCATGGTTTTCTAGCAGCGGAAATACCCGGCCCAAGGTTGCAACAGTGGTTTCCTAGTGACAGTTTGTGAAATATAGCAAGTGCTCTACAGTCGGGTTTTAGGGCTTGGTTGCATAACGTTGATTATTGAAAATTGAAACAGTACTACACTACACCGGCAGCGAGAGCAGAGGTTGCAATACCCCGGCGAATACGATGGTGGTACTGGAACATACCACAATGACGACCGCCCTGCTGGGTGGACCATATGCTCAGGGTGCCCCGGCACTGAAGCTGATTCCCAAACGCTTTCTCGGATTGCATCAGTGGCTCAGTCCGATCTGTGCCAGCAAGGACCTCAAAGAACTCGTAAGTGTGTTTGCTATTATGAGATGAACAAAGGGGATAGTGGAGCTTGTAGCTATTTCTAATTTATTTGATACTTTTTTGTCACATTTATTGTGGTGCTACAATCTGAAATCGGGTTAAATCAAATTGCATGAATTATTTTATGTTTTCGCTATAAAGTTAAACTGGCAATTTTATTTATTGTTAACATCCGGCAAAAACGGCTTGATGAATGGCAAATCAATTTCTCTCGTGACTTTTAGCCGGTTCGGATAGAAAATCGGCAAATAGTTTTCACCGTTACTTCACGGCATGCCTTCCGGTTAAAATGAAACTTTGCACTCATCTTCAATACAACAAACCATTCATTTTTTACAATTGCAAAGAACTTTCAACTTAAAGAAGTGGGTCTTCTTCGTTCACTTTTTCAAAAATCGAAAAACTAATCGAAAAAAAAACTTCAATTATTTTAAAATTCAAATTCACATTTGTTGTTAATTTGATTACGTGAAATAAAAAGTAAGGAAATAAAATATGAAATTACTGTTAGGCATTTTGCCTGCTCTAAGTTTCCGATGGCAAATATTCATTCAAACGATATAATATTACTAATAGTAACCTTTTCGTGTGGTGTAAGTTTAAATTTTAGATAAAATTATTTGAACAAATAATGGAGAATTTTTTCTTTAATGTAAAATTTTTCGAATAATTTCATAATTCTTGAAAAAATGTTCGTCTTATTTTTCAGTGTATATATTTTAGAGTGCTCAATCGATTTCCTAGCTCTTTTTACACCATTTCTATAAAAAATTCTATAGATTCTAAGTTCTTGTATAAACATTTGAACAATGACTACTTCTAGGAGAAATTCACTATTTTTCAACAACTTGAATTCATGAAAATAACATAAAATAAATTTCAACTGTACTCGGATAAAAATTTCTTACCGGTGGTACCATGATGTACCATGATTTAAAAATCATGAAATCATAAAACGTGTCTTTTCATGAGATCATGCCTATTATTCGTGACTTCCTGAGCAAAATGATTCCATAATTCATCTCCCATGAACGTTTTCGTTATTGACGTTCGTATGTTTTTTTAACGAAAAACAGAACATTTTGCGTATAAATCGAAAAATACAGTGCTTCGATTTCGATTTTGAAAAATAAAACAGTACATTTTGCGGTACGCATTTTATCTAACAATAACTGATAAAAAACAAAACAAAATAGCTATCAGATGATTTATTTTCATAATTTCAATAGTTTTTCATTTTATTTCCCTGTTTTAAAGTATTTTTAAGTTACAACCCGATCAGATGGTAATAACAGAATTATAACAAATGGAGTATTTTATTTCAGAAATATTTTGTAACAAATTTTGGAATATTTTTGGTTGGTAAGCTGTTAAAATAACAAAAATCATAACAAAAAAGACTCTAGCGGGAACAAAATCGTAACAGATTTTGAAACGTTTGTATCACAATTATTATTGAATTTGATATAACTACAGAAGTCCGAAAGCAGAAATTTATAACAATAGTTGTAATAAATTAGATAGCAAATTTAACGCAGCAAAACTATATCACAGTCAACTTTTAGCATCGTTTCAATCCAAAATTTTTGAATGATTTTTTTTCATTAAATGAATAATTTATTTTATCTGATTTTCCGTTTTAGTGTTTTGAAATTCTGATCATTATATTTCGATATAAAGCAACGGAAAAAAACTCATTTTTCAATTAATGAACTTTGTCTTGCAAATGAAAATAAAACATCATAACTGATTTTGTTATTATATTGTTATTATAAGTTTTAACTGTTTTCAACTGTTTTCATTTGTTAAACATATCAAAATAACACAGAATGTTATACATATCAACTGTTGATATACTTGTGTTATGATTTTGTTATGTGTATCTGATCGGGAAACGAGGCAAAAACACGAATTAATCATCGAACATTTTTTGCTCAAAAATTCAGTTTTTTTTAAGAAACGGGTATATTTGACGATGATTTTGGTTTAGTGTATTCTTTGTTTTTGGAGGAGAATTTTTTTTAATTTTAAATCAATCAAATTTAGCAAAAATGTTGTGACGCGCTCTGAACAAAAATAAATAACAATAAAAAAAACCACGATGAAAAGATGAGAAGGAAACAAATCCATTTACTGCTTGCATGTAGGGAAGACCGGGCGAAAATGGCCACTTTTGATCTTGCGCAGAAAATAGTTCGGAAAATAATATTTTTACATGGAATGTTACATACTTTTCGGAAGCTACAACCTTCAGTTACAAAATGGTATATGGTTTGATGATGTACATATTCTAACTTTCACGGGCGCAATCTGGCTCGGAGTGCACCGACCTCCGAATCGAAAAATCTCAAAATGGGTCGAAAATGGTCAGTTTTATTTTGACACAGGAAACAATCACACATGAATATTGTGTGTTAATAAATTTCTTTGACCATATTGATATTTGGCAACTGTTTTGTGCTTGAAAAATATCATTTCATCTTAAAATGATTTGAGGAATATGACAAATGATTAGAAAAAGATATGTGAAATAAAATGCAATTACCTTTGAGTTAAGACTAAAACAATAAAAAACGGTTCACGCATAAGCTAATTCAACTGTCTGGTTCAGGGAAACAATAAACTCATGTGAAAATGCTATCGCATGAGCGCTAAATCCTGGTGAGCTTTGTAGGAGCATTCAATGCAAACTTTGTAGCGCTGATTATTGCGTAATTTGTCCTAGTAAACTCAGCGTCTGTTCAAATCATTGGATGGCTCGGAATCTTCGCTCATCTTTTGTGCTTACTGAGGCGAATTGAAATTCAATGCATTAAAGATTTAAAATTTGGTATTAGATATGAAAAATACAGTACATTTTAATGGGAAAATACAGGACAAATTTAAATACAGTACAGTTAAGGGTGAAAAAACAGTACGCAGTATTATATAGTATTGATTTCAACAAAACTCAGAGTACAGTAACACCTGACATTTTGTGACGCTAATCAAAAGTTTCTTTTCGGCTACACCAATCTACGAACAATTCAAGTGCATTTTGTAACCACCAACAATCCTCCACAGTACGAATAACGAAGAACAATTTCAAATCGTCTGCATATATCAGTTTGTAACTATTTCCCAAAGCAAATAGGACATCATTGAAAAATAATACGAAAAGCAGAGGTACCAAATTACTGCCTTGTTGAGCTCCTGATTTGTTAGAGAATTGAGATGATGTACTGTTGCTTAATTTTACTCGTAGAACTCACCCGGAGAGATATGAGCTTAATCAGAACACCAGGATGTGCGGAAAATCGAAGATGAGATAATTTATGTAGTTAATTTGGTCGAAAGCAGCTTTTAGATCCGCGTAAAAAACACCCGTCTGAAATTCAGCTTCCATCAGATTTGTTGCAACTGATCTTCCCGGCATAAGTTCATGTTGATCGTATGAGATGTAATTGCTTACTCGATCTAAAATAGCACTACTCACAATAATCTCAAAAAGTTCCGATGAAGTTGGAAGATTATCCAAACACTAGAATATTGTTCAAATACAAATCAAGGACATCAAATTTACTCCTTACGATCTATCTACTAGAAGTAACTGTTCTAGAGATATATAGATATGAAATCTAAAGTAGGGCAACGAAGGTATTTTGGTCACTCTAATATATTTTGACCCTGCGCTCATACTTTTTTCTTATATGTTAAAGAATGGAATAATCTTTAAAATTCTTATGTACGATGTACATAATTTTGATTACATCCAGAAACATGCACGCTGGTTTAAAATATATTCATGTGGTTCAAGTACCTCCGTTACCCTACTCCGATTTTTGTCGAATTATGCAAATTTAGCAAGACATCTAGGGGTTTGGTCACAATTAACCGGTTTGTATTAAGCGCACATGATTGTTTTTTTGCGTTTCGTCTTCGACCCATCAGTGCCTAGCAACCCATGTTGAACTGTCACGCTGCTCAGCAGTTCGACATAAACCGCTAAGCAGACGTAAAGTTTACTCAACTTGAGGAACATTTAGTCATCTAAGGTTTGGGTACGTCCCGAACGTAAATAAATTTAATGTTGGCAACGGCATACATGTCATTTTCACTGTATATTCATCTTGGAGTTTGGTCACAATTAACCGGTTTGTACTAAGCGCACAAAACTGTTCTATTTTTGATTTTTTTGCGTTTCGTCTTCCACTTAACAGTGCATAGCAGCTCATAGCTGCATAGCTTTACTACTGCTTAGCGGATAATGCAGAACTGCTGAGGCATGGTCGATTATACTTAATTCTTAAATCCAACCCGTATTCTATAAACCGACCCGAACCGAAATTTTGTTTTCCTCTCGAGCCCACACCCAATTCCCGGGTAGGTGTAAATAGCAAACAATAACAAATTTTACTATCATATCTTGGCTTGATGTCTCTGTGTTGTCAGAGTGATACTTGATATTTTCGTGATATTTCATCAAGGGATCAAGACATTGTACAATATCTGTTCAACATCAAAATTAGTTATAATATCTTATTTCGTTATTGATAAGCTATTTCAATTTCATTAAGTAAATTGACCCAGTAGTTTTATTTCAAATAAAATACCATTTAATAAACTGCATCAGAATCAGATAAGAGAAATACTTAAGATATTACTCTATTCTAAATGCTAGAATATAAAATAATGAACAAATTCATCTTCTATAAATATTTTGTTCTTGGTTTGATATTACAATGACAGAATTTATTATTTTGTTGCTATTTTCTCATGCAGACTTTGTTATGATTTTTGATATTTTAACTCTTATTTCAAACTAAATAATGTTAATTTCTACCATTGAGATGTTTGAATTTAATGACAGAATTTGGTATTGGTTTGCAAATCACTTCTACCCGGGTTCCCCACACCGATAAGAAATAAAAGATTTTACCTGAATGCAAATTCTTAATCCCGATACGTACCCGTATACCAATTAAAAAGTTATTAGTCGTACGCGATCCGGTATCGAAAAGTTTATTTTTCCATTTCCCGAAAAGCATCTCTGACATCCACTTGTGGTGGGATGTGATGCCAAGCTAGGCAAGGTAAAAGTGAAATCACCGATCATGCAAAGTGTACTTTCTCGGTGTCCAGTTTAATTGGTTGCTTTCCCACATTTACAGGGTTGCTCAATTTGTAGAGCAGTTCCGCGGATTTGAAAAAGTTTACAAGTTCAAGCACTGCCACACATACTGGGTCCGCCATGTAACTTTTTTTTAAACATGCAATAAAACACAAACGGTTCATCCGATTTCAAAATTTATTTTTTCATATTAAAGTACAATCCTTCCGGTTAATTGTGGAATATAATTTCATTCAAATGGCTGCCTCGGCTGGCCTTGCAGTACGCCATATGGTCGGTCCAGTTTTTTAGTACATTTTCGATTGTATGCAGCTTTATTTCAGCTATGGCTGCACGAATGTTATCCTTCAAGGCTTGAATTGTCTCTGGCTTGTCCATATAACACTTATCTTTGACAGCCCCCACAGATAATAGTCTAACGGCGTCAAATCACAGCTCCGAGGCGGCCAAACGACATCCGAATTTGTACTGATAATTCGATCTTCGAAGACTGTGCGCAAAAGATCGATTGTAGCGTTGGTTGTGTGACACGGAGCGCCGTCTTGTTGGAACTAAATGATGACCAAGGCTTCCTCTTCAAGTAACGGGAAGAACCAACCGCTAATCGTGGCGCGGTAGCGCTCGCCATTGACCGTGGCGGCGGCTCCTGCCTCATTTTTTAAAAAAAAATGACCCAATGATGCCGCCAGATCAAAATCCGCACCAAACTGTCGTTCTCTGAGGATGCATCGGCTTCTCCATGATAACGTGCGGGTTTTCCGTCCCCCAGATGCGAAAATTTTGCTTATCAACATACCCGCAAAGATGCGACAATTTTGCTTATCAACATACCCGGCAAAAATCGACGTCTTCTTCAAACTGATCGCAAGCCCAGTTGGCATTATTTTCACGCGTTCCTAGAGTGTATACACAACCATTTTCGTTCAGCGGAAGGATAAAACTAAGTTTCTGTCAAATCAGAAGTTACATTAAAGTTACCAATGTCGAAATAACCGCTAGTGAAAAAAAAAGGTAGATGGCGGACCCTGTAAATGCAAAGCCTTGATATTACATTCCTTTTATAGAATTTCATAGCATACAGAATCATTGTATGGTTGGTAGATTGGAAACTCCAATCTCGGCTGCCACACTTAGTACCACATTTTCACACATTTTGTAATGGGAGCTTTTTCATAATCAGTTCCTACTACAAACACAATTTCCCTGAGCCCGCTGCAAAAATTTGTTACTTTGGACCGAGGGTTCCACTTTCCCAAGGTTTATCTTTCCCTATCTCGTTTTTTATGAATCTGTTTCAATGTACATGTTTCATTAATTACATTAGTTTCAAAGATGTTTCAGTTTCGAAGAGTACCATGCTTTTGATTTACATAATTTATAAATGAAAGGTCATTTATATGAATAATCCTTGTTATGCTCGGCGTAATTCTTAAAATTTCCCGAATTCCCGAGTTGAAGTGTTTATTATTTCGTGCATTCATGTATATTCTACTTTGCCACGGAAATGTTCTTCTTGATTAGACTATCAAAGTTCCTTCGAACGATTTGGTCTGGTGAACATCTCAATGAAATCGCCTATAACTACGTTCGTTTTCGAAGATCTTTTTAAATCGATATAAAAAAATCACCAGACGGGTCGGTAAGCAAATGTGATAATGGGAGACACACGACTCTTATTTTTTTCCACTAAAAGTGACCCTAATTTTACCCTCCCTATTTTTTCCGGCTTCCGCAATCTTTCAGCATAACAAGCAGGGAAAAAAGCCTTTTGCGATCTCTCGTCCCGGAATTTCTGCTTTCGAACGCGACGATAACATAATCAACATCGAATTTAGTCACGTCCGGTATGCTTTCAGGATGACATTAATGCCCACAGTTTGCTAACTCGATTCAGAGTCAACCTTCGGACCTTTTTTTTCGGGAACATATTTCTGCCAGTCATCGCCGGTCCCAGCAGCAGTGCACGTCAAACGACCATAGTTTATGCATATGCAGCTCAACTTGTACAGCATTTTAGGAGTTGAATTGCCATCACTCTGCTGGAGCAAAACAGAAGCAGTGACAGGCTAAGTTTGGAATTGGCATAATACTAACCCCCAACGAGTAGTCCCTTTGACAGCCTAGCCTCTATGCGCCTAGGTATCCTGGAAAGGTCAAGAGGGTGCTTGAACCTAAATGTCAATGCGATTCAACCGTTACAGTTCTCTAGGGCTCAGAATCAGTATTGCCTGCCGACAACGTACAAAAACCGAACAAGGCAAAGCGACGGGGGGATGTATTCGGTTATACCCAAAATAATGAGGTTATTTTCGAGGCGGTAATTTATTGCTGTTTCGTTCACTCGAAACATACACAAGTCTTCGAGGAGCTGGCGTTAAAGAGTTTACTACGTCTGAATTTTGATTTCCATTTTTACTGATATGATAATCGTTATCCGCATTGATCGTATAAGTGAAATTTTTGGATGGTGAGAATTGAGTGTACAATATTAGCTAACAAATATTCAGCAACCCAGTGGGGATTTCTGTTTTCTCTAGGTCGAAACACCCTTAATATGAACCCTGGCCTGAGTGATGCAAGGGTGAGGGACGTAGTTATGCTTCTTTTATATTGTTGACTATCAAGTAAAGTAGTATAAACAGTTTCTATACTATGTAGGGCTTTGCTATTTTTTTTTGCAACGCAGAAGGCATCATCATGCATGCATACATCAAATATACAGTACCCATCCATTCATAGTGTGATGGTGTGACGAAGGCTCTTGCTAGGAGCCCCGATCCATGACACAATAAACTTTTATATGTACTATTCATAGCGCCAACTGTGCGACGACCATGCATGGACTCTCCTTAGCACTTACACACAGACTCATCCGGGGCGGTTGGATGCGGGCGAGGATTGCACTGAGCACTGAAAAAAATGGAAACACCTTATTTTTGTCCTACTAAATGCGAGGCACAGTGACCTTGCAGTGAGTTTCTTAAGTGGAATTTCAGTTCTAAGTACAGGTCAATTAAGGGTTTTCAGTTGCAACGAACCGTTTTGCGCTAAATGAACATAATCTGTTTTGTTCTGTTTTACCTTTCATCTTTAGTGCATAGCAGTTTAAACTTCCAGTGCTACTTAACATTTCAACTTGAAACCGCTAAGCACACGAGAAAGTTTCTTTGGTGCCAAAATTAAAACAATTCTGGTAAAGCGTAATATTTTTTTTAATATCTCGGAACAAAAACTACTTCAGTAAAATGAATTTTTACGTTTTATGTTGAACTGAAAAGATGCACTTGAAGTTCAATTTGAGCTGATAGGCACCGAATAGTCGAAGACGAAGCGTAAAAATAACAAAACTCACCCTGTATTTATCAAGCATTGGTTTGTCCATCTCAGGTTGGAAGAAGCAAATGCAAAAATCATATAAAAAAGTTCTAAAAAACAGGCACACCAGAGAGTTATAAAAATATATAATATAAGAACTATGCTATTCATTTAGTTGAAACAATTATCTATCAAATCAAAGACCAAAGAAAAATACTTATGTGTTTCGTTCCATCATTAAAAAAAAAGAACATTTCATTCTCAATTTTTTCCTACACAACTTTCCCGTGCTAAGTGTCGCTGCTGAACGAAGTGATGATGACGTCGCTAGTCATAATGATGATACGCCCTTTTCTCATTTTCCCTGTATTATGGTTTTTTTTTCGCTCACTTTACACTTTCCCCACTGTTACCCTCGGTGTTTGCCGCCGCGTTCTAGATCGTGTCGATTTGTTTTTTGCTGTCGAAACTACTGCCGCACAGATGATATATCTATCTGCGGAATCAATATATGGGTTAGAGCACAAACAACCCGTCCCATTTCGGCTTACCCCAACACCAGACAGCGAACGGTAAACCAAACCAAACGACCCGATGTGTAGATGTCGAAATTGTTTGCCCAAGAATATCACCGATGAGGCGGTTATGGTCAACCAGCGTTTCAACGGAATATGAACGAGTGTCCCGGTTAAAGGTGATAATGGGGACTACTTTGCCTCCCCGGCGGTAAGAGTATGGGGAATCTCCCCATTTTCTGTCAAGTCAGTTGTTTTTTTTTTTTGCTGTGCCTCAGCATAATGAGTGAGGACCGTTTTAGGGGGAATCTGTAATGTAAATATATGACCTCAAACAATTTTTGTAAAATGTGCTCGTCGATCGACATAAAGTTCAAATTTAAACAGATGATCAGATAATGCGATAATGGACTCGATGAAACATAGTTTTGACTACTTTTTGCATCACATAAATCTAATTACAGCGCGTATTTCGAGGCTGACAGGAGCAACGATTATTGGTAACATTGTTTACTGTACGCACAGATAGTCAAAAGATTGCTGAATCAAAACAGCACCTGACAGCTGTACGAATAGTAGACGCACCACAAAGTCGATTTTACTTTTTCACTTTTTGAATATGTTGCGTAATTAGAATTTTACTTATTTTCAAATAAGTGTAGAATGTACGTTCGGTGTTCTTTGTTTTTCGGTGGGATATTTAAATTCACGAGTTTTGTAAGAATATAATCTTGGCTTGATAGGATCATATTGAAATCTAGAGGTAATATTGGATTATTTATTTTACTTAAGATTGTACAAGCTCGGGTTTCATCGAAACTTGTTCTGGCAATCGCGCAGAAAATGGTGATCCTTGTGTTACGTTTGTGCTATGATATATACGTTTGAAATTGCAATTACAATTTATTTGGGTCAACGGTTTCGCAAGCCAGTTGTCCTGGTGCTGAAAGGATTCTCAGTAGCAATATTGTCGTAGCACTAGCTACGAAATTGATCTGTTCACTGATCGTCTGCAAAGCCTGTTGAAGCATAAGATGCAATTCCGCTTCGGAATGTGGTACCCCCTTTTTACTGTTAGAATTACAATTGATTTTCAGGTTGTCGCGTTCGATTTGGTATCCTTGTGTGTTCGTTCTGTTCCAAAACCGAATTAACCGGTAGAATTACAATCTCCTGGGTCATGTTTTCACCACCTAAACCGAACCGTTTGATAAGATCAATTCCCAGACCTTATATCCGCTGAAATCAAAAACTTTACTAACCATATGGATGAGTCGTCGTCCTTCCGTTAAGCAGATGAAGCATCTTCATATGTAAAAATTTCTTATCTCTTATACTTTTTTATTACGATAAACATGAAAACGGTCGGCAATGGTTGGAGTGTTTAGTTTTAGTTGAAATAATATTGATTCTAAATCATCAATTCCTTTAAGTCAGGCAGTAATAATCATGACAAAAATTGGCGTCCAATCCGCCAAGATCATCGTCACAGCACCACGCTAGAAGAAATGTAATTTTACGAAGTGGGTATAGTAAAATTTGACAGTTTTGCAGTGTTAGACTCCACAATATGCCCCAGTATTCCAAGACGAGTGTTGAAGTTACTAGCAAAAAATTTAGATTCAAATTCGTACAAGAAATTTGTATTGAAAGTCTTACCAAACCATGTGGCACTAGGGAGAAAAACAAGACGTATATCAAGCCAGAAAACCAAAAAAAAACAGCCCTCCGTAGCCAAAATCACCAGCAAATAACTTGTTTAGCGAGCAATTTGTGAATGTGGCCAAATGAGTCAACTCTCCATCAAATCTAATATAATCAACAGGCGAATTTAGTAGTTAGAATAAATGCCGCGATAAGAAATGAAATAATAAATTTTGTGTTTTCAAATTGGCTCTACTAAAAAACCTTACCGACAGTGACTTACCAAATCAAGATGCTCTGTTGAATACAACGAGGCGTATATCGAAGCCTACACCAAACAATTGCTGGTACAGAAGCCTATCGTTGCCAAATTGAAGTTAGTTATACCTGAATAGAGCCGATTTTCTCAGAGACCGCATAACCGTTTTTCTTCATTTCAGATTCAAATGAAAGGCCCTATAGTCTCATATCATTTCATAGTCATCTTGATTCGACTTTCGGTTCCGGAGTAACGGGATAAAATGAGTAAAAAAATAAAAAAAAGTTCACTCCATTTTTCCAAACACCGTTTAACCAATTTTTACAAGCTTAGGTTCAATTGAAAGGTCTTACAATCCCATAGAACCCCATCAAATTTCTTTCGGATACGACTTCCGGTTCCTGAATTATATGCTGATGAGGATAAAAATTTAATTTTCAAGAACATACTTCTATACATGACACTGAGCAAAATACTTCCAACTAATCGTATAATTCTTCAATTGAACAGGCTTGGTTAGATGATGACCAAATACATTGAATTATGGTATACCGGTTCTTTGTTTACGGTTCCGGAAGCCCCGAAAAACTTAGATTCGAATGAAAGGTATTTTGTTTTCATAAGTAAGCGTAGAATTTTTTGCGATTATGCAAAAAAGGAATAGTTCTGGAAATCGTGGTAAAAAACTCCAAAGCGGAACTCTCTTAATAGGTTTTTTTCACAAATTTAGAATCAAATGGAAGCTATTATGGTTCCATACCCTGCTATTGACTTTTGTGGAATGTGTTTAAAATTATTACCGTCATGTAGAGCGTAAATGCAAAAGTAGAACGAAGAAGGCATCGTTACACCACTAGGCGGATTGGAACAGGTTTTTTACAGTCTCATTTTGTTTTTTTTTTTACCGTCTCAACGAACAGAGGCGAAGCAAAAGAGAGTATCAAAGCCGACGTCATTCATTTTCCTACGACAAGACGAAACTGAAATATCATCTGCAGGGAAACTCAGAGAAATTTCGATTCTCTTTGATATAAGGGAAAAAAATGACCATGAAGAGTTTTTAAAATACTCAAATCAAACGAGAAGTGAAACGAAAGGAGAAACATGATTTTAACGCTACTGTTTCGATTTTGTCGATGACTGAACATGGATCTCGTTTTCACAATATGCAAGCGGAGCTAAGAATGACAATTTTTTTTCGTCATTTTCGCCTGTTAAAGCAAATGAATATGATTTTTATCTGCCCTGCTGTTTCTGAGACCGTTTCAGAGAAGAAATTATACAAAATAATCAAACGTATCCTTGTTTGACAGGCAATCTGTGTATGTGGTCAAATGAGTCAGTTCTTCGTACAAGCATCAATGGGCAAAACTAGGCTTAAGGCCAGTAGGTCGCATATACCCACGTGGCTCACTCTGCGTATTACATTTCCCTCCATGCTCTCTCGCAAATGCGCAAAATGACTATGGATGTGGTCGGGTGGCCAAGAAAGTTTTGATATGTTCGGTTACAAGTTTGACTACATCACATAAAACCCAATAAAGCTAGCGCTTGTTTGACAGTCTTGCTGAGCCGATTTTATGTCTCTGTTATCTAGACTTTGTCAAGATAGATTTTTGATCCATGCTTTTGAAGGCGAGATATTCAATGAACAAGTTGAAAGACGGCGCTTTCAGCTATGCAATTCTTCCTTCAGAAAAAAGACTTTCCGCTAATGTCAATGAATCATTCTGAAATTTTTACAGAATAAACTAAACTAATTTTCTAAGAGATTGTCAGTTGGGTTTTCTGATATTCGTCACCGTTTCTGAGAAAATCAGATTTGAAGCGTGAAAATAGCCCTCTAAAACAGCCTAAAACACACTGGTCTCAGACCTTAATGCATTCAAGTCTTGACGCGGACATTTACCATTAAGCCTGCATCAGGAATCAGAACTAATTGGCTCAAGTGGCAAGTTCTCCTAGTTATTTGGAGATTTGTGCCTTAGTTTCTTAAAAGTTGGAACCGCATTGAACTTCAACAGAATTTTGCAATTGTTTACTATCATATTAAAAATTTAAATCTCTATTAGTATGACTGGGTGACTCAGAACGTTTGTCTTTCTCCAAGCATTATTTCTGTTATATCAACAACAGCTCGTAGATTTTGTTTCTTATAAAGCTCTTAAAACCGCGTAAGCCGTAGCATGCTATATGAAAAGTAGGAAAGACTCAACACAAAGATTATTCGTCTCTTCCATCCAACCCACTCGGTAGACTTCTCAATTTAGAAGACAAAGCCAGCAACAAATTTATAAACTGCTTGCTCAAGGGCGACAGAAGGATTACGGTAGCAAACTTTTATCAAATTGCATCGTATCCGAAGACTTGAAATGTGGCGTTGGGCACCGAAAAGAAATACCGACGAAGCATGTGCAAAAAGGCTTTCATCCGTCATCTTGAAGTCTCCTAATCCGGCTTGTTCCGAAGTTGAGCTTCTTCATAGTCGTCGTCGTCGTCGTCGTCGCAAAACAAGCATCTTGAATCGATACTAACGGTGTAAGCTCTGGCATAAACGACAACCGGAAGTTTCGCGCAAATCGGCGCTGTGTGAGCTTTAATGGCACGAAGATGATGTTGCACACGAAAAATGAAATGATGGATGAAATTTTCACCAATGCATCGTCGTGGCACAACCGTTTTCATTTATTTTTATATTTTAGCGACTGCCACATCAAAAGCACCCAACTCTTACCATATCGTATCCTTACCGCGAAGCAACAGCGATAAAAATACAGTCGGTCTTATCTGGAACGGTGGGTGTTTTGCCAACCTTCAACCGCAATTCGCAGGATATCCTGTACCGAAGAGGTTGGATGTTGACATCCTTCTTTATGCCTTATCGATTTGAAAAAGATGTTGGGTAGTAGGTTTGCCAAATGATTTTTTTTTCACTACGCTAGTTGTTATTCTGTGCTCATGACAGGATTGCAGGATCACACTTGTAGTTTTATTCAACTTAAGTTAAACCTGTTGTCACGAATATTGTATCCTGATGAGAATCACATTCGGAAAACGCGTTGCGACACAGGAATCGAAGTCGAATCAATCGACTCGGTGTAGATTTTCAACCGGATGACACAAACTTTTTCGGTCGCATGGTTCAATTTTAGTGTTGGTACGCAAATCCCGTTGTCATTCTCGCTAATGATCTGTTATATATAGCAGTGAAAGGAATAACCAAATATCGTAACGAATATCACACCTATGTCGTAACGCTACTGGATTGTTCCTGTCGGTAGCAAGCGATTATTACTTTTTCGTCCTTTTATGTTCATTGCCACTGTTGATTTTTGTCGCAAAAGCGTGATTTTCATGGATGGAAATGATCAGAATCATCAATTTTAAGTGCTGTTCCGTCAGAAATGGTGTATAATCAATACTAAACTATGTCAGCGAAACTAAAAAGCATTGGGGCATTTTTTTAATCTATTGCCTCACATTTCGTGATATGTGTGTAGTGTATGGAGAAGAATTTAATAGGTTATAAATTCCTAAATCTGGCTGCGGAAGCATGTTTTTTGATTTTTGCACAACACCAGTTGTAGACAACTCTGTCATACGAGCACACGCATAAAATTTAAACTTCCGTTGATGAAATTCCATTTAACTTTTTTCATTACATACTAGCACTGACAGAGGTTTACGTTCACAGTGTTGAAATTGGGAAAATGGTGCATTCTAGACTAGCAAGCGAAAGGAGAAATTTCATTACTTGAAAGCATCCTTCCTATCAACTTGGAATTCTTCAGAAGTTGGTAAATGGATAAATGTTCCAATCTCCTGCCTCATCAGATCGGATATGCTCTGTATGTACATTCTGTTATGCTGAAAGCGTCAGAAATCAACTTGAAATCAGGCTCTTAATATTCTCTTTTCACACCTTGAATGAGTTATGGCATTTAATGGAGAGAATGTCATGTTATCAAGCGCTGGCTGAGTGTGTCATCAGGACAAATTTTATCTTGCAGTCGTACAACAGCAACGAAATATTTTGCTACTTTATCAACTATTGAAAACTTTATATTTTTAATGAAAGTGTAAATCAGGTACCTTATTTAGATAATCGATTTTTATTTAGATTATCAAAAAATGGAACAGTTTTCTTCGGGATTTACATTCAGTATGTATTCTTACGGTGGATGAATGGATCGATGAAACGAATAGATATAAACTATAGACGGATATAGTTTAAAATGTAAGACGATGGGTTCGATTTTTAGTCTTGTCCACATATTTACACATCCCTAACAAACTGTATGCAATGTTTGACTTCAAATGTATTTAATTTTTGTGGTTTTCTCTTTTTGACGCATAAATTACACATAATTACACATATGATAAAAAAAGAACCGGAAATTTCATTTTAAAATTCCCGCGCTTGTCCAATCGGTTAACTTTTATTCTCTCAACGTTGGCAACACTTTTATACACATTCTGTCAAATTTTGACGCATATCGTACGATTAGTTTTTGTTTGGCGTCTATACAAAGAAGTTGAAAAATTTTCGTGTGGCGATTTTTATAATGGATGAAAATTTAGTACAACGTGCGTGCATCAAATTTTGTGTTGCAAATAGATTTAAGTGTTTCGAAACGTTGAAAATGTTAGAAAAGGCCTTTGGTGAATCGTGTCTAGGAAAAACACAGGCATACGAGTGGTATAAACGCTTCAAAGGTGGTCGTACATGACCACTTGGATCATGATGAGATCCCTGACCGCCCAACAATATCTGTTACTGAAGAAAACATTGAATCGGCGAAGCAAATCGTGTTGAAAAATCGTTCTGTACCGATTAGAGAGATTGCTGTGTTGTTGGGCATCTCTTATGGATCAGCCGAACACATTTTAACTGATGTTTTGGGTTTGAAACGCGTCGCTTCTCGGCTGGCGCCAAAAAAGATGAATTTCATTCAAAAACAGCGTCGTGTTGATGTTGGTTGTGTCGCAGTTTTTGGCCAAAAACTCAACCAATATCATCAACCAAGCACCGTACTCTCCAGATATGGCCCCGTGTGACTTTTTCCTCTTCCCTAGACTCAAATTGCCATTGCGGGGAACGCGTTTTGAGACCATAGAGACCAAAAAAAGAGAATTCGCTTCGTGAACTAAAGGCCATACCTTCGGCGGCCTATAAAACTTGTATGGAAAATTAGATCAAACGTTGGCATGCATGTATTGCCGCAGGAGGAGAGTACTTTGAAGGCGATAATAAAGAAATTTATTAAAAATTGAAGTTTTGCGTTTTTTAATAAAATACCGGTTCTTTTTTATCATAAGGTATGTCAAGGAGATGCTTCTCTGACTCCGTCGATTAGCGGACGTTATTTGTAATCTAATAACTCGGCTCAAGTCGCGGTCGCTACCGATTTTTCTGTGTTTTTATTTCATGTCATTTCCGAATCACTCAATTTTACTTTTGCTTGTATTATAAGATGTGAAATCGAAAGTTTTTTTCTCGAACTTCGAATATTAATCCAGCAACTTCGATTTAGCATTTTTTGTTAATTTCTCGTAGGCTGCATAAAAACACAGGTAACTCAATTTTCTTTGATATGAATGAGTTGATTTTAACACGCTTAGGTTTGTTTTGAAAGCTACTATTGACTCAATGATCAAGTTCAAAGATCAAATGTTTTGTCTTTCTCTATAGAAAGGTATAAGAATTGCTGGAAAACCGACTTTCGAACGGAGCCTCGGAGACCCATAGTGTTATATACCATTCGACTCAGCTCGACGAAATCGGAAAATGTGTGTGTGTGTGTGTGTGTGTGTGTGTGTGTGTGTGTGTGTGTGTGTGTGTGTGTGTGTGTGTGTGTGTGTGTGTGTGTGTGTGTGTGTGTGTGTGTGTGTGTGTTGAACCGTTTTTAACAAACTTAGGCTCGTTTGTAAGCTACTGTCGGGCCATTGATCAAGTTCAAAGATCAAATGGCTGTGACTTTTGGTTCCGCAGATATGATTGTATAAGCGACGTAACCGACAAAAAGCGTTGTATTTTTACGCGCTCAATTTTCGCAGAGATTGCTGAACCGATTTTAACAAGTCTAGACTCGTTTGAAAGCTATTGTTTGGCCATTGATCAAGTTTGAAGATCAAATGGCTGTGACTTTTGGTTCCGGAGATATGATGGTAAAAGTGACGTTACTGACAAAACGTACTGTTTTTCTAACCGCGCAAGATTCTCGGAGATGGCTGAACCGATTTTAACAAACTTAGGCTCGTTTGAAAGCTACTATCGGACCATTGATCAAGTTCGAAGACCAAATGGCTTTTGGTTTCAGAGATATAATGGTGTAAGTGACGGAACCGACAAAACAGGTTGATTTTTACCGCTCTTATATATAAGGATGCCAAAATTTTGGGATCACCTCTATTTTCGTAAAGCTCTAGTGCTCAAAAGTTCAAGCACCTCGAAAAAAGCCCTCATGCAAAATTTGAGCTAAATCGGACATGCGTAAGGGGTGCTGCACGGCGGTAAAGTTTTGAAAATTTTCAATCTTGAAAAGGCACCATAGGGGGGAGGGAGGTACATGAAATTTCCAAAATCGAACACTTTTTTGATGCTAAAAGTCTCAAAACTGCATGAACCGTCGAGATTTAGTGTCATCTAAAAAACATTTTTTTGGGTAATATCAACTTTCTGGGACTTTTGATATTTTCTCTAAGTCCCAAAAAGTCGATTTTTTCAAAAAAATGTTTTTTCGAGATGACACTAAATCTTAACGTTTCATGCAATTCTAAGCCTTTTGGCATCAAAATTTTTTTTTTAATTTCGGAAATTTCATGTACCTCCCCCTATGGTGATTTTTCAAGATCTATGAAAATTCCACTAAGTCGACTAAGAAGGGTTTTTTTTTAGATTAGCATCACTCTTCTCATTTAAATAGGTAACGTAAATGCCAAGCGCGTGATTGGAAAAATGATACCGAGTATGTGATATAAACACTGAAGCATGCTTTTGTGAACCACTCGAATCAATCTGAATTAATAAGTGTCAAAAATGAGCCAAAATTAGTGTCAGAAATTTTTTCATAAAATGATAAAAAATTCAGGAGACTGCTTTGAAGAAAGAGAAAGGCAGGGTTTTTTTTCTATTTGTTTAATTTTTTCAGAACTAGCTGAATTGATTGCTACCAACTTGAACTCGTTTGGAAGCTACTATCGTATTGTGAATTAAGTTCGAATATCAATTGGCTGTCACTTCTAGTTCCCGGTTCCGAGCTAAAACGGTTATAACAAACTTAGGCTCGTTTGAAAGCGACTATTGGGTTGTGAATAAAGTTCGAAGATCAATTGACTGTCATTCCCGGTTCCTGAGATATGATGGTATAAGTGACGTAACCGACAAAACACGTTTTTTTCGATCCGCATTTTTTCAAAAAGTAACCAAAGATTAAGTTGAAATATATTATTGCCGATACTTTTGGTTTCGACATTTTTGTCGAATATGCGACATAAAAATTGAGTCACGCTTTATTTAACTAACCGTCTGACAATTTGAATTAATTTGTATTAAAAATTATCCTAACGAACGAAATATGTTTTTATGAGACTGTTCGAATGACAACAGAAGCCATTAGGTGGATTAAGAAGTGATTTTTAATCTGTCATAATGTATATATGAGATGTTCAAATGTTTCATGGGTTTCAGCCTTCGAATGAACTCTTTTGATGGTCTGAGGGTAAATACCTAGTTTGGCATCGCGTTTGACGACAATCCGAAGTTTTGCGAATTTGAGAAAATAATCGTGTTGTGCAACGGCTTTTTAGCAGAAGTTACACATGGGCTGAAATATCCCGGATCTAACAAAGAGAACACGATTATTTTGGTTCAAAATGAACTTTATTCATCAACGTAATCTTCATCAAGAGCAACGCAATAATTCCAGTGCCGCTCTAACGATTTAGCGATTTATCTTTTGCCTCAAAATAGGCCTCAATTTCAGCGATAACCTCTTCATTCGTGCGAAATTTCTTACCGGCGAGCTTTTTTTCAGGTCTGCGAACAGTCAGTAGTCGCTGGGAGTCAAATCTGTGGCGAAGACGGGGGATGTGAGAGCAATTCAAAGTTCAATTCATGTAGGTTTGCCATTGTTTTAATTGACTTGTTTTGGTCAACAGTGAGCAAACGCGGCACCCACTTTGAACAGAGCTTTCTCATAGTGAAATGCTTATGCAATATAAAACCAACACGTTCTTTTGATATCCTTACGATGTCAGCTAACTCACGTAACCGCACTTTTCGATCATTCAAAACGATTTTTTGTTTGTTTTATTTTTTTATATTTACATTTGAATTCAGCAAATCAACATTTTCTTGTTGTTTCTGATGGAGCGGAGTCTCCATAACACTTTTCAAGTCATTGCTTCGCTTGAACGATATTTTTCCCATCGAGAAGGAGGGTAAAATGAAAACACGAAATAGTTTTTGATCCATTGTTCTAAAAATAACAAAAGTTGCGTCACTTTTAGCACAACTAATGTATAGAATATCATGAAATTTTAACAACTGTCTTTTAAAGGTTAGTATTGACTGAAAAAAAGATGACTGTAATGAAACTAGAGCCATATATGTGTTAGGCCAGGGACTTTTCAGCCCATGTGTTATATATCAAAACATTACACGGTAAAACTTTAAAGCAGTCTCGGTAGCAGGCTGCCCAGAACAATAAACACATGAAGTCATTTGGTAATCTACTAACTACCCCTTTCTGACGTGCAGAAGAATTTCATTTTCGTAACGTAGACGGTGTCGGTATTGATTAGCATGCAGGAATCAATTCATTTTGTACAATGTGAAGCAACGTGTTATTCCCAGGAACATTTTGCAACCTCCATTGACCCTGATTAATAACGAAGTTAACAACACACAGACTGTCTTTAATGCAATAAATAATCTCAACCTGGCGAATAACCGTTTTGAATAATTATAGCACTAAGAATGGTTGAAAAATTAGCAATAGCTTTTCACTTTCACTAGTTACGACTTCTGAGACCGACATATAGGAGCGTCAAAAATAACTCATTTTTACAGTAGATCTGACACATATTTCATATAATCTGACATATTTTTAAGTACTGAAACTCGTAAACTTACACTTCGGCTTAAAAAGCGGGATATGTTTAATACATATTTAAAACATTCTTGTAAAATTTAGTCATTTTACAAATTACGTTCTTATGAATTGGGTCATACGTGGATTTGATTCACCTGTAAATCTCATAATTTTTTTTACTGTGTATTTAATGATACACACCCAAAATTAATTAAGTATTATACAAATGACCCAATCCCACATACGATGCGATTTATTAAGACCGAATTTGTCAAATGAAGGAGCATTCCACTTGTAATGACTTAATGTTAGATTAGAATGAATTTCATTGGTCCCTACTCCTACTTGAATTTGGCTGGCAAGTGCGGCTGTAGGAATTGATATGTACCATTTACTAGCCAAGTAGTTGAGTTGAGTCTGTGGCTTAGTCGGTTAACGGACGTACTTTGTGATCCAAAGATTCTCGGTTCGAGTCGCCGCAGCAGTCGGTATCAGTTTTTTTTATTTCATTGAATTTCATGCAGTGGAATTTTCAAATCACACAAATTCAGAGATGTCCATCTCCTCTGTGTGACGAAGAGCAAGCAAAATTTCTCCCCTCGCACTGACAACTTCAACGAGAGCTCTTCTCTTTCACATATATACACCACTGTTGTATAAAGTGTGCACGCATCATGAGTGCGTTTGTTTATTTCCTTTTACCTCCTCCACTGAATCACACCTAAGTGCTAGAGCATTAGCTAATAAATTCTCTGAGGTGGATGCAGCACTCTGCTGTATGGTTTGCGTAGAAGAAGCGTGGACACGCAAAATCAGCGAAATAAAACAATTTATCGTAAAATTTTCGGTTTTCCATAGCAAGGCCAGATCTACTCTCTATTAATTGAAGTTCACAGAAGTGTTCGCTCACCATCACGCGCCAGTGGTCACTTCGGTGTATTTAGACGAGAGCGCGTGAGAGCGATTCATGCGAAGAGAATGTGTTTCACTCGCGCCAGCTGCTTTAACCACAAGCACACACTCAAATGCTGTCTATTCGACACTGAGAAGAGGTGCGCTTTCCTCTTTGTGCGATGCTTCGTTTTTTGCATCCTCGGTGTGGACAAGAATCTGACGCCAGCGTGTATCACTCTGGTGAAATGCCATCTCTACACACAATATTACATTGTCTTACACGTAAATTTGCGTTAACAGCAACGCTCCATGTATGGATGTGCTTCGCAAAATATATAAAATCACAGGGTTTTTTTTCGAACTGTTTGTAGTATCTTTATTGTGTTGGTTATTCTTTATTCGAATCAAGATTTCTTGCTCCGTCGATTATTCAAATCGTAACGGAAGATTGGGTAAAGTTAAAAGATCTGAATAATTCAAAATTAAGATAATCAGAGTCGACGTGGGAAACGAAAGATAACGAATCTATTAATCAACACTATAAAACTCGATTGAAACAAGTTCTCAAAAAAAAAAAGTATCGCAACGGTACACCAATCAAATTTTAAATATTCTATTCTGCAGCATAATTCGCACAATAAACTTGCTGATTGTCCTGTCGATGCAAGAACGGCTATCAGTTTCTGATTAGTTTTGCTTATCTGTGAAAATGTTTCGAGCTGTCGATGCAATTTGTGCGGATGGCTCAGTAGACAGGATACCTACACCACCGGTCGAAAGTTTATGTGCAGTACACAATTTTGATGAAATGCAAAAAATCATAGTTTTCCTCGCCCATTATTTAATATTCTCAATGTTTATAAAAAAGTAATCGCTGTCAACTAAAAAAAAAACGACAAGCATTTATTTACGTTTTCTAATCTTCGAAGTTTCTATACAATCTATAGAAACGTTCAATGCCCTTTTGTATTAGTTGGTTGTTTGTCCAATTCTTCCCACGGTTCTGCGATATAGACACTATACGCATCGATAGAATGCAACACGCTTCTGCTCAATCTACGCGCAGAGTTGCAATTTGTCAGTCATGTCAAAGGACCTTGACAGACTGACTAAAATGCGTCCTGGTGAATATCAAGAGAATTTAAGTTCTGACAAATCGGCTCTCAGACACTCAATATATGGTGATTTGTAGAGCCTGGTTGGCAGCAGTCCAGTGACATAAGCTTTTCAATATTCATCGTGCAAAGTTGCTAGTTAATAGTGATGTATAACAGTGCTCACATGTGCTCGACAAAATCCCCAGAGTAACCGACTTATTTGGGTAGAATTGAAAAATAAAACAAGTGTAGCCAAACTTTTGACCGGTAGTGTACGTGCATGTCATTATTCCGCCATTGTCACCACACTAGTCAGTTCAAGTTTGAAAGTCGATATCTTAAAAATTTCCCGCACAACGCAAACACTCGGGCCTCGGTGTTGCCACACGGATGAAGAGTGCCTGTCATCAAAATCCATGCTTACGTCTTCCAAAACAGAAAATAAGTCGTCTTCGATGTCGCCGGCTGTAGTCCACGAGGAAAACATTTCATGCTGATGCAAGCGCTCAACACTTCGGTAGGCTAATAATAACAATATCTATCGGGTACTTGGGTGGGTACCGGCGCTTCCGTCGCCGCCGCCGCCATCGGAATAGTTGCCTACTCCACGGTCATGTAGCTCATTTCCTCCGACTCACATAGGGCTTTCTTTAGTCAAGACGTGACACAGAATGAGGACGCCGCTGAACGAACCGTCCACCGAATCGGGCTGTGACCGATGAGAACGGAAACATTCCGGGAAAAGGATGCCTGCCAGGGCCTATTTACGTCGTTGATGTGTTGATATTTATGCTTAAAGCAATTTCATCAGCGTCATCGTAAAAAAGGGCCAGCGGGGTAAACTTTATCCATCCATCCAGCCATCCTAGTAAGCAATAACAGTTCTAGTTCGTATCCAAGCTGCTGCTGACCTTTCCAGTTTCGGCGTTCGGAACACACACTTAAAGTCGACATGAAGTCTATCAGAGGGGCAGCTCTTCTTCCGCCATTTTGAAAGTAGTTGAATTATCATATAACCTTCAATGTTTTCTACAGTTTTTTCATGCCAGAGAGTTTCGTTAATCTGTTACCACATAAATCCGTACTGTTACTCGAAAAGGTACACGTTCTTTTACCCGAACTTTTGTTGCGCAATTACCGGAACCACCTGAAGTTTGACACCAGTAGCAAAAATCGTTCATTTCACTTACTCCGCAGTCGCAATTTCGGTGTACACACTTTCTTCCATAAACTTAGATTATATTTACAGCCGCGCGGCTCCTATTACTCTAATTAACCAGAAACATTGTTATTAATTTCGGTTTTTATTCTCTGTTTTTTTTCCTTGCAGGTAAGTTATATGTGCAATCAAGTCGTCCCCACCTTGTTCCTTGAAACGGAGCACGTACCATGCGACCACGGCGACAGAGGCTTACAGTTTATAGCCCCGGACTGCCATTTTTCCAATTAACGCTTCCTGTTGCTGCCGCCCGTCCTTCGTAACGCGGCATTTTTTATCACCCGGTGGCTATTTTCGCCGATGCTCCGCACGTGTAAAGCTTGGTCGGTTAAGTGGGGTTTAAGATGTTAAATTACTATCGTTGGATCCTACGTTCCAGTTGACTCTAAACTACGAAATAAATTTTCTTAGTTGTAATCAGGTGAGCTGTGCGTTCCCTTACTTCATGATGGAAAACGTGCTACTTCGGGGTGTAATTTTGTTACTCTAGAACGGATTTTCGTATACTCGTACGCACGTACACAGGAATACATGCTAGAACCAAATGAATTACCCAGATGGCATTATTTTCGTATTGTAACACACAACATTTAATGATTTACTGGACCAGTCGACCGGTTATGACCGCTTACGATGGATGGTACCAGTATAAACTCCCAATATCCGGATAAATTTCATTAAATTGAAACATTTCCAAGGGTTTTATTTTTCTATCAGGTAAAGAAAATATACCTTGAATTTCGTGGATTGCTGCCTGTTTGTGATACATTGTTGCTGGGTGGTCGGCCATCGACAAAAATACAATAGCTGTAATGGATTATTGATTCGTTCACGTGCCCACTGGTCAGTCCCTCTGGAAGGGGTGATTTGTTTCTAGTGTTCAATTTTTTCCTCCTAATGGCAACTACCAAGTGCGGGAAATCGCCCACTTTTTCTCTCCCACCAACACATTGGGATGGTTAATGGAAAATGGAACAGTTGAAAGGTGAAAATATCATTGTAAGGCTGAGGACAGCCACGAGGTCGCTATTGTACAGATTCTGAACAGAGTTTATACTGCACACGAACTAACCGATGGATGATGGTTTTCTATTTGAATAACGAATATGCGACACTTCAGAGTATGGTTTCCTGTTTGTTATCGATATAAGCACTCGAATGATGGCGGTCTAACCTGACCAGTGTCACGAATTTTTACCTGGAAATGTTTTTTTTTCCTCCACATTCAATTGATTGCTAGTATTTGAGTGTTGAGGGGAAATACTTGAATGAATACCATTTGGTCGATATCAGTTTCCCGATAAGTACGAGGAAATATTGGAGTGTCGCGTGTGCTGGAAATAAAAACAATTACCGATAGATATCTCTATCTCGTCGGGAAGCAATCGATCACCCCAACCTGCCACGCTAAATTGCTCATGGCCTAACTGTGCGAGTGAATGTAACCATTCAACGTTTTTCATATAATGATAGTATATTGAAGTCGATGTATGTAATAATTCAATTTTAAGAATGATTACAATAATTTCGTGATCTGTTAGTAAGTTGAAGGCGTTTTTTTTATTTTTTCAAATTTCTGTGAAAAAATGTTTTAACACATTTTTTATTCGAACTATTTTCTCGTGGAAATTACAGCTTTTTCCCATTCCTCTGACAATCGGCAAATTCTGGAACAAAAGAATTCCGAGCCCAAAGACGAATTGAATCAATTTATTAATCCCTCGACAGAAGTGAAAAAGGTTTACTCTTTCGAGGTTCGATTGATCTGTATCTTGTGCATCTGATGTAAGTCAAAGTAAGCGATAGCCAAACCCGAACTAATGAAGAAAAGTTCTGCTGTATATTTGGTGGAACTGGAAAAGAAAAATTTGTTATATTTGTTTATTGTCCAGTAGTGTGAGATAAGACATCTTTTAAAAATTACTACCTCCGATTTCATCGTTCGCAGTAACTTTCTTATATCTGATTGTAACTTTAATTTACAAATTTATTTTAACAATAAAAATCCACCTAGTGCTGTAATGATGCCTTTCTCGTATTACTTATATTCTCAAAAACAACTAGAAAATTCCGTCAACTTTTTTTCTCAAACGTGAATAAAATCAAAAAATTTCTTTGGGTACAGGGTCCGCCTTGCAACTTTTTTTTTAACATGCAATAAAACACAAACGGTTCATCCGATTTCAAAATTTATTTTTTCATATTAAAGTACAATCCTTCCGGTTAATTGTGGAATATAATTTCATTCAAATGGCCGTCTCGGCTGGCCTTGTAGTACGCCATATGGTTGGTCCAGTTTTTTAGTACATTTTCGATTGTATGCAGCTTTATTTTCGCTATGGCTGCACGAATGTTGTCCTTCAAGGCTTGAATTGTCTCTGGCTTGTCCACATAACACTTATCTTTGACAGCCCCTCAAAGATAATAGTCTAACGGCGACAAATCACAGCTCCGAGGCGGCCAAACGACATCCGAATATCGACTGATAATTCGATCTTCGAAGACTGTCCGCAGAAGATCGATCGTAGCGTTGGTTGTGTGACACGAAGCGCCTTCTTGTTGGAACCAAATGGTGTCCAAGTCTTCCTCTTTAAGTAACGGGAAGAACCAATCGCTAATCATGGCGCGGTAGCGCTCGCCCTTTACTGTGGCGGCGGCTCCTGCCTCATTTTCGAAGAAAAATGGCCCAATGATGCTGCCAGACCAAAATCCGCACCAAACCGTCACTCTCTGAGGATGCATCGGTTTCTCCATGATAATGGAATGGAACGCATTATTTCCACGCGTTCCTCAAGCGTATACACAACCATTTTCGTTCAGCGGAAGGATAAAACTAAGTTTCTGTCAAATCAGAAGTGACATTAAAGTTACCAATGTCGAAATAACCGCTAGTTAAAAAAAATGTTAGATGGCGGACCCTGTATAAACTGCCATAATCTTTTCAATTTCTAAACAGTTACGTTAACTTAATATAGAAGGCAACCCTGCACACTACACAAAACTAAACAAAACACGTTGTGTACTAGGCGGTGGTGTTTTCTTTTTCCGTGCCAGTACGTACCAATGCGTAACGGTTTTGCATCATTTTGTATGACAGTTTGAAAGCGTTGACACTCGTCGCCCTGTAATTTCGGAACCGGAAGTTGGATCTGGATGAAATTGCACAGTATCCTTCAAGACAATAAGAGCTTTAATTTGAATCATGATTCGTGAAAATCGGTTTAACCGTTGCTAAGAAATCGAATTGAGTTCCGGTTTGGGAGCCTTTCTTCACTATTGCCGGTGCTTTCGGAAGCGGAAACCGGTGATTAGTAATTCCAAAATAGATTTATATATTTACTAACTAACAAGGTCGGCCAAATGGATGAATTTATAGTACGTTTTATAAAAATTCGTTCCTCGTTTCGCCATCACTTGTGAAAAAAAAACTCATGAAAATGAAAATTTCTCACTTATTTATCTATTTCATCGGAAGTCGGATCTGGATCAACTCTTCGGGGGCTTTTTGAAGAATTTCAAGATCTTTTATTTGCATCTTAGTTTGTGAAAATTGGTTAAGAAATTTCTGAGAAATATGAGTGCGTATTTTCTCAACGATTTGCACGTATGACCTTGTAATTCCGAGCCGGAAGTCGGATAGAGATAAAAAATCAATAGCAAGCTATGGGACTATCGGTTTAGCCATGTCAGACAAAAGTGACTTGTTTTCATTTTCTTTGTGCATATCACCCTGTAATTCCGGAACCGGAAGTCGGATTGGGATACAATACAATAGCATTCTATGGGACCATAAGGGACCTTTCATTTGAATTTGCCACCTCTGAGAAAATCGATTAACATTATTTGTCACATATACACAGACAAACATACACACACAGACATTCATTCATCTCGGCAAACTGAGTCGAATGGAGTATGACACTCGGCCCTCCGGACCTTCATTCAAAAGTCGGTTTTCACAGTGATTGCATAGCCTTTCTATATGAGAAAGGCAAAAATACTACAAGTCACTAGAGCGTCTTACTACACTATTGAGTTGCTTCCATATGGCCAAATGTGGATTTCTACTGTCAACAACTGGGCGTTTAAAATCAGCGATTGACCAAAAACGTCCAGAATTGACTAACGGAAAAGTGTCATGTTGCATCAGGACAACGTCAGGCCACACACGGTTATAGTTGTTGTTAATGTTGACTTTTTGTTCACGCAAATAATATTTGTACACGCAATTTAAAAAGCGAAAAAAATCTTCAAAATAAAAATATTCCCACTTTGCCCCCGTTTCCCCTATACTAATGAAATCAATTCATATTAGTTTGTCTGAAATTTTGTGTAGAAGACGACTAGTCTTATGAAATCGGTTCAATGGTTGAGACGAAGAATTCTACTTTTTGGTAGTTTTCGTCTGCGTTTCATCAAAGCAAAACAGTTCAAATTGAAGTACAGTAATAATAATAATAATATTTCATTTAAAAAGCGAAATATTTCATTTAAAAAGCGAAAAAAATCTTTAAACCAAAATATCCCCGCTTTGCCCCCTTTCCCTAAACTAATAAAATCAATTCATATTAGTTTGTCTGAAATTTTGTGTAGAAGACGACTAGTCTTATGAAATCGGTTCAATGGTTGAGACGAAGAATTCTACTTTTTGGTAGTTTTCGTCTGCGTTTCATCAAAGCAAAACAGTTCAAATTGATATACAGTTCAACCTAAACCGCCAAGCAATCATAACATTTACTCTACTAGAGTGCATAACTGTTCAATTCTATTGTTGCTTTGTACTGATGAGTCGAAGATGAACTAAACTCAAGATGATTGTGTACTCTTTGTACAATATGATTATTAGGGTGGGGCAAAATATTGATATCAGCTCCACCAAACTTTTCGTGTTCCTTTTGGGTCCCATAAGCATCATGCAAAATTTTAGCTCAATCGGAGAAACTATATTTTCGCGCCCGAGGTTTAAAGTTTGTACGGGTTTAGTATGGAGAAATTCACTTTTAACAAAAAAATCGGCTGAAGATCAACCTATGAACTCTAAAAACCAGTGCATGTGTTATTTTCGTAGGAAATTCAACGAGGAAGAAAACTTTAGAAGACCGCAAAACAACGACGTTTGTAGAAAAAATTATTTAAGGAAAACCGGCACAAGGTCTGAACAATATCTCATTCCTTAATATATCTAGCACCACTGCTGCTAGTGGTGGTAATATGATTTTGCTTTCTTTTATTATGCTATAACGGTAGATTTGAGTTGTTTGATGTCTTCACAAAAGTTTCTCAGCTGAGTATAAAGATTATTTCAAAGTGACAAGCCATGTTTCAAAACTCACTGTTAAGACACGAACTTTTTAATTTGAAAAAATAATTTTTGGAATCTTCTACAACATTTTAGATAAATTCAAATCCAATAACTTTGCCGAATATATAAACTCTATCTCTTATAGTTTAGAAGATATAGATGGTACTATTTTATGCAAAAAAAACACAATTTACATGACTTTTTGTGTCTTTACAGTAAGGTTTGGAGCATGGTTTGTCACTTAAAAATGATCTTCATTCTCTGCTGAGTAAGTATCGTAAAGATATCAAACAACTCGGATCAACCGTTGTAGCAAATTAGAAGGAAGTCACATCTTATTACTTTCACTAGCAGCAGTGGTGCTAGATATATTAAAGAATAAGCCATTGTTCGAACCTTGTGCCGGTTTTCCTTTAATAACTTTTTCTACAAACGTCGGACTGTTTTGCGGTCTTCTAAAGTTTTCTTTCTCGTTAAATTTCCTACGAAAATATCACATGCATTGATTTTTAGAGTTCATAGGTTGATCTCCAGCCGGTTTTTTTTTAGAAGTGAATTTCTCCATACATCTCATACAAACTATAAACCTCGGGCGCGAAAATATAGTTTCTCCGATCGAGCTAAGACTTTGCATGGTGCTTATGGGACCCAAAAGGAAAACGAAAAGTTTGGTGGAACGGAAAAATAAACCTTTTCATCTTTTTCTCATACAACCTTGTCCCACCCTAATGATTATACTTAACCAATTCGGTCACCGACTGGCGAAATATAAAAACATATGAGAAAACTGTTCATGCTATTCAGCTACTCTGAAATTAATCCAAACATGCTTTCATAATTGAATGAAAGATAATATTTCCTCACAAACTTTTTTAAATCAATAAAAGCTGAAACACTTTTTTTGAAAGCCCCGAAAGACCTTCACTCACCCAAACAAGTTTAGTTCAAATATCAAGGACAGCAACGTAATTTATCTACACGGATCTATCTTTCTTCAATTAGCAATGCGCGATTCTGTGTACTTCCGCTGGCTTCTGAAGATTTGTGATAGAACGGCAACCGTCTGCTATGTGGCTGTGGGTGTGTGTGTCAGTGCGCCCGCGCATCAGTGGTAGCATCAATGGGTGGTCTTGCTCGCCACGAAACCATAAATCATAATTCTTGTTAAATTAACCCATAAAAAGCGATTTCTGCGTACTGTTGTTCGAAAATGTTTCACAAACCGTGAAATGAATTGAGATTTTTTTCCTGCGCTCACCACAAGTGGTCCTCGCAGGATTCTGGAGAGAAAAACTTTCGGACGCGTTTCGAAACAGATCTAGACCGTGTCATAATGTTGTTAGAGATTTCCTCGATTGTCTGTTGTTTTCATCCGGTAGCTCGAAAAAAGAGTTATAGTGTTTGTTCGAAGTGAAATTATGAGTAAGCCTTCATTTGTTATTTATCGGTGAGTTTAAGTTTTATTCAAGTTTTAAGTCTACGTTTTTGCCTGTACTCATTTCTTTGTGTTTAAATGTTGACACTCGGTAACCGATAATTTTATTGATGATTTTTGGGGAAGAAATTTTTGGGCTATTAAATCAAAAATCAATTTGGTTTTAAAATCAATCAATTTTCACGTTTTTATGCTTCATTTTCGAATTTTTTAAATCGTTAGAGAAATTATTTTTAACTGTTAGAAAAAATAGTATATCATTTTTCTCTATCTCAAATACAAAAACAAAACGCGCTTGTTTGACCTTCAAGCTTCTCAGATGTCACAGATTTGATTATTGGGACGCATATCAGGTTTTGGATTCGCTCGAAACAAGTGAAGCATTCGTTCTTCAAATACACAGTAGCTTAAAGAAAAACGTAAGAGTTGGTATTAAACTCTGGACAGCCGATAGCTGCAATTTTTTCAAATGTTTCCCTTTGAACAGTGCTCTAGTTACTATTATTTTATGGAGCTCAGGTTTTGGTGTTGATGAAACAACAAACCTTTCTTCAAATACCTTACATCATCTTATAGACCCTCTGTTCGTCTATTTGTATTGATCAAAACAAACGTACCGCTATTGTCTCGGTTATAGAAACAAAGTGCAATAGAATGCAGTGAACAATAAAAAGATTTTCAGAAGAGCAAACCGATTTTTTTGATACAGTATTTTTTGACAAGTAACCATGTGATGAGTAGCAAATTCTTTAAATTGGCTTATAAATGTCTCTAGTTTGCTGATCAAGTTAGTCTAGGGCCAAATAAACTCATATCAGATTCTCATAAAATCAAAATGAAATCAATAGGAATGATAGTCTCATAAAAATAATCAAGTCCGTCTTCCGGTTCTAACATTACAAGGTGATAAGTTTTCAAAATTTCAAACCGTCATAGATAATCGTAAAATATCTTCTAAGTTGTGCTAGAAACTGTATGTCATGTTAGTATACAAACTGTTTCTGGTTATACTGGGCCCGTCATTTATTTTAAACCGCCATTTGAATTGAGTTGCAGAAAATTTTTGAAAATTATTTCCAATCAGGCATAATATTGTTTCAGTTTGTAGTTCATATTATCTGTTAGTTTAATGGTCGTAATTTTACTATACCAGTTTCCAGTTTCGGTTCCGGAAATTCCAGAAATGGTTGAACCTAATTTCATTACCTTGAATTCAAACGTACTAATGAAAAAGGTCTTCAAAATTGATTTCAAAACTTTCTTAGTTTGTAGTATTTTGATCAATTTTGCTGTAATACATAGTAAATAAAAAAGAAAAAGCAAATTTACACAACTAGGTGGATGAAAATAGGTTTTTTTTTCATTTGGATTCACATTCATTTGGATTCGTTTTAATCAATTCGGGTAAATTACAAAATCATACTTCAACTCTAACGTCGCTTATTTTGTAACATTCGATGAACCGGAAGCACAGTCCGGTATTTCGGTTTCTTTACTAATACCAAGATTATTATATTAAACGAATGGAATGGAAGTGTTGGTTTGTCGATTACGTCATTTATACCATTATATCATCGGAACCGAAAATGTTAACCAATTTATCTGCGAATTCGATAAAACAACTAAGAGTTGGTTTTTAAACGAACCTAAGACCATCGGCACCTTTCTCACATGACTCATGTTTTCAATCATATGACTAAGCAATTCTTCAAAAAACTTTTCTTGGAATATTAAATAAGAACAAACAAGAATCATCAAGTCGAATCATCGATTCGATTTTCTGCGATAATTGTCAACTTGCGATCCTCTCTTGGTAAATTCCCCACAGCGTCGATCACTGCAAAACTGTATATATTTTGGTAAAGACCGTAAAATACTCAGAGTTTAAAGTGGTGCGAAGAAAAATTCTCACACGGTTCATGCATTGAGAGGTAGCAAGTTCTTGTAGCTATCAGATTGATGATGGACACTGGTCATGGAAATTCTTCGTTTGTTCTAAATTATTTCCGGAACATGTAGAACTTATTACAACACAATACTTTTTATTTAATTCGGAATTTGCGAAGATCGCTCTAACCGTTTCTAAGAAATTTGAGTGATTTCCGATTTGGAGCACACGAACACTTCGGAACCGGAGACGAAGATCACGTGTACTCAAAATCAATGTATTTGGTCACCAACTAACCAGACCTTAAAGAATTAAAGAATTATACGGATGTTTGAATGTATTTGACACGATTTTCCGTGTCATGTATAAAAACACGCTTCTGAAAATGAAATTTCTATACTTATCAGCCTGAAATTCCGGAACCGGAAGTCGTTTCCGGATGAAATTCGGTAGGGTTATATAGAATCTTTGAACCTAAGCTTATTGAAATTGGATGAATGGTCTCTGAGAAAATCATTCGGAACCGGAAGCTCGATCCGGGTAAAATTCAATAGCAGGCTATAGGACCAAGAGTTTTGTTTGTTTGTTGAATCTCTGTTTGCGAAAATCGGTCCAGCCATCTCCGATAAAGTCGAGTGCATATTTTCGTTACATAAATACACACATATATACTCGACGAACTGAGTCGAATGGTATATGACACTCAGCCCTCCTGGCCTCGGTTTAAAAGTCGGTTTTCACAGTGATTGCATAGCTTTTCTATATAAGAAAGGTGAAAAGGGCATTGGGTCGATTACGTCATTTTTACATATCTATGTGAAACTGTCAGCCATTTTATCTTCGAATTTGATCAATGATCCAATTGTAGCTTTCAAACGAGCCTAAGTTGGTTGAAATCAGTTTAGCCCTCTCCGAGAAAATTAAATGTATTGAAAAATCTTCGAAATTTGCACTCATAGATATTTTTCGATCTTGCCAAGTTGAGTCAAATCTTATATGGCACTAGAAGTCTCCGGGGTTTCGATCATAAGTAGGTTTTTCTAGCAATTCTATATTTTTTGTAGCTATCGCAGGATGTTTTGAAATTATAGAGAAATAAATAGATAGATGAGTTTGTATTTTTTCTAGTGGTACTAGCTAGGATGGCTTTTATCGTATCAAAGAACGCTCACTAGCAACTCTTCACACGATTCAATCAGTGCCATCAAAGAGAGACGGATATCATCGCAGCAACAAAAAACCGGCATGGTTTATTTAACATAGAATAGACATCAGCAAATTTCTCTCGATGGCCTGTCTGAGAATCAAAGGTTAGCACGCTTCTGTGGGGATTTTCTCTGAAGCAACAAACGGTCGCTTATTCTCGTTTCACGATCCGATTCTATACGGGCAATTGATAATTGCGATAGAATCATTTTACTATTGCCGCTTATTCTAACTATGTGAACATAACCTTTGTATAAGTTGTGTCTATGAAAATGTATGGGAATGCTCCACACAAGGATTTTGAAATATTACAACCTAGTATGATCAAGTCGAATCATCGATTCGATTTTCTGCGATACTTGTCAACTTGCGATTCTTTCTTGATGAATTCCACACAGAACCGTTCATTACCAAACTGTAATTTGTTTAAGGGTCGTGAAATACTCAGAGTATGAAGTGGAGAGAAGAAATGTAGAAAAATTCTCTCACGGTTCATGTATTGAGAGACACGAGTTCTTGTAGCATCTTCTACCGGATTGAAAATGTTGTATGCAACATTGATAAATATCGAGCAGCTTCTGTCAAATTTTCGACAATCACCAACACTGGTTACTAGATAATAATAAACAAAATTAGAACTGGAACCCCGCCGATCGTGCACAGTATATCTGTACGGGTTGTTTATTACTTCGGGTTGTTTCTGAGATATGGTTTCCTAACATCCCCTGAATAGCTGAATGGTAAAGCAGTTCCACGAACTATATAATTTTTGCAGTTTCGAAATGCGCTGCTGGAGTATATCTACGGACATCCACATAAAAGTTTCATTTGAACTCCTTCGACACAATGAATATTGAGTGCCTTAGTAAAAACATGGAGTCGAGCATAGCATGATGGGGAAAATGTACACTTTTCACGCAGCCCCCCGGTAGACTTCAATATATCAATTTTTTCCTGACTTCGCACACACAATAAATACAACCCCTAAAAAATCCAAAAATCCGTCTGCTTCACGTCCATGTTTTCAAACACTAATAACCATTAACAATACCATCAAAGATTCAATGGTAACCTCGCCAGCGTGAATTGGGACCAAGTCATGTATTTCTCACTTTGGCGGTGCGGCACCAAGTTTAGGTGAACGAAAGCACTTTCTACCGAGTGCTGCCATTACAGGAGTTTATCACTTTTCGCGATACCATTCATAAAAATTACCCATATTTTTTCCCGTTTCCTACCAGAAAGAAGTATCCTTAGGAACATTATGCCGTGCGTGTCAAGCCGGCATCAGCAACGAGATTCGCGTTTGATAGGAACTTCCGAATCGAAAAAGAACTTGGCCTTCAGCTCTTTGAAAATTTACTACATTTTTGGATATTTGGAGGTTAAACGTTTGAGACATGACTGTAAATAATTTGAGCATTAGTGGCTTATTTTGGATACTTTCCTTTTGGAGAAATTGGTAACGAGTCGATGACTACGTAATTTGGTGTTCGATACACGAAAGCCTAACCTCCCGAAAAAGTAGTGGCAGAGTAAATCATCATTTATTCAATTAGTTCCAATTGCGAGCCCTTTCCTTAAGTAGAGCATCGTTAGCGAAGTCGCATTCTGTGCTGTAGCTGATTCTACTTGCTGCTGACGCGTCAGTCGCTTTTGTTTGTGCCCTTCGTGAGAAAAAATGGCGCCCTTTTGGCTTAGAGAATTGTTTTCAGCACGTTACTCCAGACACTTGGTATCGGATCTATCCCGATACTTGTCAGTGACGAAAATCGAAATTCGATTTTTCGACAAGTATGAGCAATAGATAGAGCGACTCGAATTGATAAAGCGACATAGTTCCATTTTGTGAATTCTAACTAGGTTAAGTGCAGGATTAAGTCAAGTAGTGATTTCATTCGCCATTCGGAAAAATCGCAGACTGTAAAATGCTATATTGCTAGTGTCGCTGTGTTGACAAACAAATAAAAATGGATTGGATGTACAAATATTGAATTCTGAACAGTCGAAAAGGTCATTTTCGAGTGACGTTGATAAATCTAAGAACAGAAATTCAATTAAAGGTAGTACCAAAAATTAAACTGTCTGAATCCTTTTAATCGTTTCTAGAGCTGCCTTACAAACCGACAACCGTTAACTTGTAGTGTTGTCGATGAAATAATAAAAATAAAGTAAAATATCGTTCGAAATCCATGATTAATACACGATGATCAAATGTAATATTTTTTGTTCGAGTATGTGTTTTCGAAACCGAAAAACCGAACGTCAACATTCCGCTAACAGCTACCATCAATCATTTTCTCGATCAGAAACGCCACCGCCATCGTAATGATCCCTCTCAAGCAAAATACACAAAATTGCTGCTGCAGCGGCGGAAAGCTGGTTATGCACTTTCGCCCGCAATCTAGACGGTCAGACCAGACGACGACGAGTCGTGAGCTGGTCGGGAAATATCACACTCGTATTAGTTCATTCGAATAGCGCGTAAAGTTGTAGTATAGGAATGGTCTTTAGATTTGTATAGTTGGCAAATTGATTTTCTATTTTATCATTCCTGCACACAAAAGAAAATTTTCGCGGAGGAGCTCAGGCAATAAATAAACTTAATCATTACCAAGTATCAACCTTGTTGTTTTTGGCATGGTTCCGTAAATTCTAGTTGACAGACCAGATTATAAATATGCGAGGTTCACTTTGTTATGGAGTTTCAGAATGCACTAGGGATACACAATTTACTGCATGTTGCTGCACTTAACAGCGATGTAACTATCTAGTTACGCGATTTGAATTTCACTGCTGCGGTCGTAGTCGAGTGCCGTAAGCGAGGACACGATAGACATCTATAGCAAAGTGCTGTTAAGATAAAATATGTATTTGGCTTAGAATGAAAAAATAAAGTTGATACTTAATTTCTGTAGCCTATCACATTACCTGCGGTTGATTCGAAATACACAGACATTGATGTACATTTAGCGTAACGTCCGTATTTTTTTTTCAAAGTTCTAGTTAAATTTTTCCCACTATACTTTAGATTTTTCAAGCATGATTGCACAGTTTTATGCATATTGAAATTACTTCAACTATCATAGTCTCTAAGCTACAATGTCACGAATGAATTCAACGATGAAAAGTTGAATTTCGTACCGTTCGTCTTTGACTCTTCACCATACAGACGAAAAGTTGAACTTAATTGACACAATTTTCACTGTTCTGATTTGCTTCTAATTATTAGCGCTTTTTACAAAGTTTCGTAATTTACTATGAGTAGCGTTATTCAAAATATTGTCAATAGTTATCCACTAACACATGAATCAATAAGTCCCGAGACTAACAATGGAAACAACATTTTTTTGCAAATTTTTTTTTTATTCATCAACATAATCACCTTTTAGGGTGATACAATGGTTCCAACGTTTTTCCAATTTTTCAATACCATGTTTATAAAAAAATTTATCTTTCGCTTCAAAATAAGCTTCAGTTTCAGCGATGACCTCCTCATTTGAGCCAAATCTTTTTCCCTGGAGCATTTTTTTTAAGATCAGCAAAGAGCCAATAGTCACTGGGGGCTAAATCTGGCGAGTATGGGTGGGAAAGCATATGATATCTGTGTCATCTCAGCAATCTCACGGAGCTTCACTTTACGATCTTTCATTATAATTTTTGTCACTTCACTCACATTTTCCGGTGTAACGGCTTCCACAGGTCTACCCGAGCGTTCCGCGTCATTTGTGTCGGTACGACCACGTTTAAACTCGGCGAACCACCGACAAATTGTTGCTTTTGATGGACAAGCGTCCGGATAACATTTTTCAATCCATTGTTTCGCTTGCACGGTGTTTTTACCCACTAAAAAACAATGTTTTATCAATACACGAAACTCGGTTTTTTTCCATTTTTTAAACAAACTACAAAACGACTTTACTCCAACCTCGATAACTCAGCTGTTTCTGGTCAGATCGACTTAAAATTTTGACCCGTTTCAAGCAAAGGTTAGTACTCTAGAAAGACGTGGTTACTGGTTTACTACGAGCGCCATCTCTGCTTTAGTCTCGGGACTTATTGATCCATGTGTTACTTTTTGTCAACTTTCTTGTAAAGTTTGTATATCACGCTGAAAAAAAATTCTTCATATTCAATGAAAGGATCGATTCATGATTAAATCATCTGGTAGTTTTCGATGTGCTTATCTGACAATCCATGCGCAAAGATTCGGGACAAATGATAATCGGATGAGACAATTCCCGTTGAATAAGGTGGGTGAGACAGAACTTCCTGCAATGCTCTGTTCAAACGTCGTCTGTATACGTCACCAGTGATAGTTTAACTCATAATAAACAACGCCCAGTTGAACTCAGAACTACTGCAGAAAATAACATGTTTTAACGATAGTAATATGAAGTTAAAACCACACTGTTCACACTAGGATTACGTTATACGCATTACATATTAATTGTCATTGAGTTTGTTTAGGAACAAAATGCAAAAATGCCTACGTCGCAGAAATTATGCACTTGTGTTGCATTTTCATTTTCATTTAACTATTCAGTGCTTCGAGTTTCTAATTTGTACTGGTGTTCATTTCGTGATCGGAAATAAAAAAAAAAGGAAAAAGTACGTCGACAACATTCAGAAAATTAGAAAAAGCCAGGTACTTTTCCTAGCTATGGATGATGTTACCGTTTTACTCTAATTGCCAACGTTTCAAAGGTTTGTTGCTTCAAAACGTTGGCCATTTAAGTGAAATAAATATTTTTTCAACAAATTACCAAAAAAGTCATCTTTTAATACACAAAACAGAAATCGTTGTACCAGTTTCCAGTTTTGTTTTATTATGATTACACGACTACTTGGATGGAAAACTGCTGTTGTCGAACAGTTTGTTAATTGATATAGTCGAAAAATTACGGAAAATGCTAGTAGGGTTGTGCTTGACTGACAATTCTAGCATGTTATTTAGGGAAGACATGTTTTAATGTGACGTTTCTGTATATGGAAGCGGTTCAATGCTTAAGTCACTGGTCTTGAATCAGAAGAAAAGCACATATCTCGTAATAACTTGGGGAACGTGCCAGTTGAGTCAATTAGTTCTGATTCCTGAGGCACTGGTCTTACAAGCCAGTAGTCGTATGCTCGGAACCTGGAAGGATTCTTAGTGTCAGTAGGATCATAGCACTAGTCAAACAAAGATTCTGTACGCTAGGACTCGATCGCGAAGTCTGTTTTTAGCATTAGTATTAGAGGTCTCGCGTGTGTTGCTACTCCGTTGATGATTAGAACCAATTAATCTTGGAAAATTTTTTTTTTCTTGGGAATAGCTCGTAGTTTCACATTGTGTAAACATCCCTGCATGCTGATCAATACCGACGCCGGCCACGTCCGAATGCGTTGGGAAGGAAGGATTGTTTGTTCAATGCATGTTGCTACTAGAAACCCAGAAATCCTCTGCATTGCCACATGCATCACAGGGAGGGGTTGTTTGGTAGTAAATTTTCGAATCATATTATCATGTGTTTATTGCTGTGGGTAGCCGGCTACCGAGAATATGTTTTTGGTATTAATATGTGATTCCTACTAAAATACGAAATTCCTTCCGAATGTCGTAAATCTCTGTACAGCCGGCTGTTGGGAGGTTCGCTATCAACACATATAGTTAATTAATCGTGTTCTGTTTTTTTTTTTAAATACACAGCCGTATTAGTAGCAAGATTTCACTCGATCACCATCAATCGAACAACATCACTCCCTAATGAAAATAATAAAATACAAAGTGCATTCCAATGAATCTAAACTATGTTTACATCCTAATTAAGCACGATCGCAAGAAATATCGGCTCGGTTATAAACTTCACGCGCGCGTCCTATATTTAGTGTTTACCCAGAAGAAAATGGATCCATTGATCAAACGTTCCCCGAATAATCGACGGAGTTTATGCTAACCCGATTTTTAGCAAGGAGAATCATAAGAAGTCAATGTAAATGAGAAAAAAAAAAGAATTATCTCTTAGGAACGATCTCACCAGTATCCTGTTCCTACATTTCGCATTGCTGTAAACATCGCGAGATGTCACCACACCACTACAGAAAAAATAAAATAAACACTCGCGGATGAGTTTTCCGCGGACCAACTTTAGATTTTCAGCTTGAATCAAACAATTGATTTGTAAATTATCACGCATTTCTTATAAATCTGATAACGCCAACAATGATATGCAGATGGTGCTTCGATCGGTTGACGTCGTTTAATTTTGGGGTGATGAATTCGTAGTTTCCGTCTCTTGAACATTTCTTAGTATTGCGAATCTGTTATACCCCGGTAACTAATAAGCACAAACTAATACTGCATTATGACAACAAATAATCGCTAATTGGCACTTCAAGCGCACTTGAGACTGAATTAAGGCCGACTTTTGGCAAAATATACGGCTATTCATGGATAATGCTTATTTATGGCTGATGTGCATTCTGAGAGCTGAATTCTGATTGATTCACAACAGATGAGCTTTCAGATGGCAGATATAGAGCTATACACATTTTTGGTTCTCATAAAAGGCTATTTCAATGCCATTATTAGTGCTTACTGGTTACCTGAGTATTCAATAAATAAAACTTTCAACTAATCAATACACACTTGCCACAGCTGCACATTCACTCGAAATAACCTTTTCGACCAATTGCTTTACTATAAGTTGTTTGATACACATTGAAATTAGACGTTTTAAGGGCAACACGCAGACACCGCATCGTACTCCCAGTGATGCCAACACTCGAACGTACTATGACTCGTTCGCGAAGTTTGTTGAACCAGAAAGACCAAATTCCTCAAAAGGAATATAATGCCAAGACCTTGCCTTTTAGCGGCCATATAAAGTTATACATGTGCGGTTGATCTTCATCTGCAAAGATTGTGATTATAAAACGACAAAATGTTAAAATGCTTACCGAAATAATTTATCTGACAGGCGATCCGCAACTGCGGAATACAAAGTTGTATTATTATTTGACATCAGACTTCAACAAAAATCAACACGTTCTTCTACATCTTACTAATTCGAATAGGAATAAATAGATAGAGTTAATTGAGGATTCTAAAAGTTTTATATATTTCAGTACCGTTCAACCGTCGGAGTTTCATTTGGTGGTTTTTGTACAATGAAACTTAAAAAAAATATCACTGGATCTAGTTGTTATCCATTCCCTTGAGTGAAAGGCACTCTGATCGCTAGTATATAATATGAATGATCAAATTCACACCGCTGAATCTGATTTTCATATGTTACATACCGAACTTGCGCGACGAAATAAATCAAAGTCAGTGTAATGATTTATGGGATTTATGGGACCTAAATATGAGATTCAAGACGTTTTTGGAATGGTTTTTTGCTCGATACAAGATTTGAGAGTTAATTCGAAATGATTGAAAAGAAAAATAGTTTTCCTTGCAAACGTACTCCAGATAACTACTTTCGTATAGCTGGAAAAAATTGTTTGATGATTTGCTTATTAATTTACACGCTCGTAAAAATCAAAATTTCCCTCGAGTATTCCATTCACCCCTGCCTTGTGGCATATCATTCTATATTCATTCATCTCTCCATCCATGATCCGATAGAATCGTCAGACATGACACCGGACTCGACATACGTCAGAAAAACTTGCACACGAGGCAAGGGTTGAACGCAAAACACAGCTCAGTATCAATAATAAACAAGTCGAAAGCAAAAGCGAGCGAGATTGAGTTGAAACAACACTGGTGGAGCATGATTCTCCCGGAATTGTACTCGGAGGGCACATCTTTCACGTATTCGGTTTGGGGGAAATGTTTGGTCAAGAATGCTGCAACTATTTCGGTGATATAAGGACACGCAATAGGAGTGACCGAGCGAGTGCGTCAGTTCACCAAGATGTGCTACGATGGAAAGGCATTGCGTTCGGCATCGAACGGGAGAAGTCAATTTCACCCACATGTCGGCAAGAAAGAAAGATCCAAAGAAGAGGAGGTTGGTTAGCAGTCGAATCTAACTCAGCCGAAAACCAACCATCCATCAGTTCATCATTTGTGAGAGTACAGTCATTTTCCTGCTCCATACGACAACCGTCTCAACCACCAGCAGTCTGTCTGTATGATCATCATCATGTCTGTCGAAATTTAGAATGAAGAAAAACACTGCGTCCTGTCTCCCCTGTAATCACCAATCCCATCTCTCTCTGCGCTGGCCACTCCTGACCCGCCAACCGGTAAAAGATACTAACACTATGCATAAACTGATTTTCACCTTTTTGAACGCCCCGCAACTTTTTGGGTTTTGGGAACCTCAGCACGGTGGCCGTACAAGCGTTAGTGTACGTGGAAAATATTTTTTTGTTTCGGTATGGATTTTGTTGCTTTAAAAATAAATGACTGCGTCAAACGATGATGTCCACGAGTTACTAACTGATGTCAAGAAAAAAAAGAAAAATCATGCTATAGTGAATGTAGAGGTGAATGGAGTTCTCTAGCGCACATTTACTCTGACACTACTTGGGTTTGAAAGCAGTTCTCACGGTATATTAATTTTTATGCTTAATAAGCCGCGCTGAAGCATTTTGAACTAGGTTTTGATTTGTGGATTCATCGTGCTATTAAACGTCTCATCAAATACACACCATCGGTTGATGTGGGAATGAATTACTGCTCGTTAGTTTTGGGTGGCAGTTCCGTTAGGAGGAGGAAGGTTTTGGCAACGTTTATTTGTGTGTTGTTGCAGGAAAAGAAAAAAGAAATCTTTTGTTTTTGCTCGCGAATAATAAACGAATCCAAAACCATAAGCCTACTTAAGAGGAGGTAAATATAAGTAGTAAAAGCGGATCAAACAGGTTGTAACCTTATTGGATCGAGAGCCAAATTGATGTTGATCGTAAAATTTTAAGATTTATTCCTTTCACTCGTTCCGGTTTAGACTCGACTGTCCACGATTCGCTGTTGGTAAGGGTTGTAAAAAAACGGTTTAAGCGGAAAATGGAACGAATCAGTGAGCGGATGGCGAAGTGAATTCACGAAAAACTGAAGTGTTTTTGAGATTCTTGTTCTCATTTTAATTGCCAAAGATTGCATTAAAAAAAATGACACTAAAAACGAATCAGTCCATCATCACGTCTTAAATTTACCAACATTAATTCCATCACGAGCATCTCACAACTTTCCTGAAATCTATCAGAAACCAGGCCATAGTCCCTTATACTTATACGAATCAAGAAAAACTGGAATATATTGTAGCTAGAGGAAATACAGGAAGAAACCGTACACAGTGAGAAAAAAATCGTGTAAATTTACGTCTTTATAGATGCACATAGAAGGAGCGTCGTAATTCACTTAAATTTACATTTTAAAGCATGTTAAGTTTACACGTTAATAGATGTTAAGTTTACACGTTAATAGATGTAATAATGTGTCATCACCGAAGAAATTACGGCATGCTTGAAATGTAAATTTCAAAGTGTAAAGTGTAGCCACGATTAAAAATCATGAAATCAATCGTTAAAAGTCATGATTTCATGACATGAAATCACGACTCTTATTCATAAATTTAACTTTGAGGAATTTTTATTCAATAAATAGTATTTTATTTTGTGTTTTCTAATTTACCGACTGATAGAAAATTGACATCATGCAATACCAGATTAATGTTTTTTATAATGACTGATTTTATTGTTTTAATTGTTTATTTTACGTTTCGTCATCGACTCGTAAGTGCATAGCATTTCATGTTCAACTACTACGCCACTCAGCAGTTCAACATAAACCGCTAAACAGACGTAAAGTTATCTATACTTGAGTTTATTTTCTTTCACTGATATAACAATCTATCTTCTGGTTGGATTATTCTAATTATTTTGTTGATCTCTACTAGTTAATTTTATTTATATCAAAGATTAAAGAATCAGTTCGGTTTTACATCTCATCCAAGTCAGTCGAAAAAACAAAACCGCTTACGTTCGGGACAGAAGAAACCAAGTACAGTATTGTGTAGTGAACAATAGAACGACCTCGAAATGAGTGAACCAAACGAACAAAAGCTACCGCCGACACGAAAGAATACAATTGTTGTTGACTTCAGGCAGTGCAAAATTCGACCTTAGATACGAGAACTTGAAGGTTTGCTTAAGGAGCAAATGCATCTTGACATTAAACGTGTGCATTTACTTCAATGCAATAAGACGAATGATGTTGTTTACATCCAGTTTTATAAAGAGTTGGATGCAATTCAATTCGCAAAAGACAATAACAATGTTCACTATGTGGAGCACGAGAACATTAAGTGCAACATTCCAGTATTTATGAATGATAGTGCTATAGAAGTGCGTGTGCATGATCTTCACTCAAGCGTCACCGATTCTTATATTCGCAAAACTATGTCCCAATACGGACAGATTCTCTCTATCGAAAAAGAAAAGTGGAAGAATTTTTCCCCGGTATTCTAAATGGCGTACGTTTATTACGCATACACTTGAAGAGGCCTATACCATCTTATGTGATTTTCGGTCAAGATACAAGAATTCCGTGCAAATCACTTGTTACCTATGACAATCAGATGGCCACATGTCAATATTGCCAAAAAGCTGTTCACTACGGTAAGCCATGTGATAAACTGGACAAGGAGACAACTACCCCAAGCAACTCCAGTACACCTGTGACAGCCGCAACGAAACCATCACTATCCTCTATAGAACAAAGTACACCGGCTGCAGTTAATAACTCACCCTCCAACCAACTAGCAATTGCAGCCAATGTACAACAAGGTGCATCTACAGCAACTAGCAACGAAAAGAAGACGGAAATCGACAACAATACCATCGATGCGGCAATGGAGGACGAGACGAACCACGAACGAAGTGCCCCTCAATCTTCGCAGGAGGGAAATGGAAGCTCCTCTCCCCCTAGAAAAAGGGTGACAACGAGATCCAACTCAAAAAAAAATTATTTAAAATATCGACTCAATCGGCCACGTAAAGTTTGTACGCAAATAGGCCTGAATAAAAAAAATATCTTTTAAATAAAAAAAGAGAAGAAACTACTCAAATAGAAAACATTTGAAATGTTAAAACAAACATAATTATTTGACAGCTTACAATCAGAAAAATTAAAATATTTTACACAAGAGTCGATCATGATTTTTAATGGATTCTTAAATATCTGTGCAAAAAGAGCAAAAGAATACAGTCTGCAATAAACGATATAAAAACTTTTTTAATTGTTACCTAGTTCAACGTGCTTCAAGAGTTCTTCTGTATTTTAATGCTTAGTGTGAGACTTAAAAATGCGCTCATCATGTGATCCCATTTAATATTTGGGCCTTTTTCATATCTAGACACAGCACATGAATTGCACAGAAGATCATCACAAATCTGAACATAAATACGCCTGCTCATCAGTGTAAGATACGTTACTCTTAAATTTCTTTCAAATTGTCAACATAGTTCGTGATATTAGTACTATTATTCTCGGTGTATTTTCGTAACATGACAATCCACTATTTTCCCAAAAGCACGACTCATTTGTTCTCACTTCCTGAAGCGGAGTTAATTGGGTTGGAATATTATCGACCAATATATGCCGAATCATGTTAACGTTCGGTACGTCAGTTAAGACATTGTACAGACAAGTGTTCTTGGGTTCGATTTACTCTTTAGTGTGTTGCTTTTCAGGTACCATTCCGACAGTACGAAATTTATTTTTTATTTTATATATATATATATATATATATATATATATATATATATATATATATATATATATATATATATATATATATATATATATATATATATATTCGTTTCGATTATAGAGGTTTTCAACTTAAAGTCATTCGCCTCTTCGGTCCAGAAAATTTTTCTGACTCTATGTGCGGGGTTGGGAATTGAACCCAAGCGGGCTGCGTAAAAGGTATCGACTTACCCAATACACTACACCCGTCTCCGTTGTCTAATAATGTTGAAGATGCCGGAATAGGCGTGTTCGGCGCCCACAAAGTGCCGCACGATGTCCCACCGCGTCGGTGGGGTGCCGTTCTTTGAACGCGCACACTTCTGCACGAAGTTGCTTCACTGTATTTGCCATCGCAACTAGAGTTCAACTGATAGAGCTGTCCAGTTTTGTCTGTTGATTCATGGGTTACTATGATTGATGCTGCATGGGTAGTTTCGTCAGTGCGGGTGGAAATGTTTTTTTAAAGGCAAACGTTAGTTTCGAACCAATGCAGTAATGAAAAGAATAAATATTTTTGTTTCTATATTTTCCGTTCAAAGATGGAGTGCAATTCAGTATAATACACTTTGGTTTCATCGTAAATTTAATGACCACTTATTAACAAAATGAAGTCATACGTTAGATAACGGTTTTCTTTTGGGGTTTAAATTTTCTTATATCGAAACGAAGTCCTCATCTTTTTTGGTAAATAATCATACAAAGCCGTGAATATTATGCCCATGCCTTGCCTTCGTTCAAACCCGAAAAGTATCAAAAAGTTGAAATACATTATAGAAATTTTTCCAACCACTGAATTCATCCATCAGACAGCGAAAACTTCCGCAAACACGGTAGCTTCCGAACGGAAGCAATCCTTGATTCCCCAGTTGGGTTTAAGTTGTTGGATTCTATTCCACTTGAATGAGCCCTTTTTCAGATCCTTGCCCGTTAGGCATTCATCCAACGACCCAACTGGTGCCTAACTAGAGGTGATTGTTTCGGCAACCCGAAAAAGAGAAGGAAAACTGGTTTTCTACCTTCGTCACTGTTTTGTTCACTACCGCAAAAATTCGTAACGCTGGGGATGACGGCGGCGACGGCAGTGTCGAGGGAGGAACAGTGGATGGGATTTTTCGAATTGCCAATGTGAACCTTTCACGAAAATTTGCACAGTAATTTCGCCCTTTGTGTACCATCTCTCGGTGGGTGACTCTTTTTTCCGCTGTCGTTCGCAGTTTGTTGCTAAGATTCTTTAAAACTTTTTTATTCCAGCAGACATTATGGTACTACGAAAATAGCAAAACAGGAAGAAAAATGAATAGATAACTTCCTCATTCTTTAACATTACTGTTGATGCTATCTTTTTCCAGAGTCTAGTCCTGAATACTGATAGCTCTGAACGTTTTCGAAGCATGTTAATTTGAAGTGGATATTGGCTATGCTTGTTCAAATTTATTCCTTACGTTTAGTATTAAATTCTCTAACTCGAGTGTGCTCATTGTATTGCCATGACTACAATGCATGACATAATTGTTGTAAACTCTAGGTCAATAACGATAAAGTGATTTATGACATTGTGCTCAAATACGACCCACTCCGGTATAGTTTCAACCCAAAGAGTCTCAACATGACTTTTTGTTTCGCAACGCGATGCTTGCTACTATGTATACTCGAATTTGTTTGCATATTAATACGATTGAATGGAACTTTGCTTCTACAACACAAATAACAGGAGCAACACAAAGTCCTAAACCAGTCCAAAATGGGAAAACTCTTATCACATTACATTTAATTTTTAACATCCGGGTATTTTAAATAAAAACAAAAATAACGTGTTTAAAATCCATGTATCAAAACCGAGTAGCAGGTAATGCTTACCGTTTTGGCATTGTTTAAATTTCAATTGCCTCTCATTTGGCATCCTTGAAAGGATGGAGGTCTGGTAATAGATTTAGCGATTTTGTTTGATTCATTATTATGATATATATTCCTTTATTCTATTGAGACAGATCTAAAATGGCTTTAACAGGGTGAATATTTCGATAATTTAACAGTATTAAAGATTTTCGTAGTTTCTAGAGAGTTAGTGTAGAAAAATAAGTTCGCTTAAAAATTGAAAAGATGTTTTCTTCGATTGGTTGTATGAACATGCCGGATAAGAAATATATTTTGAGCAGCTTTTATGGTAAATATTTTATCTGGTTGCAATACTAAAATTTTACTTGAATTTGAATTTATAAAAATTTTATATAAGCTTATTTGATCATAAACTATCATAATCGGAAAACTAGAAAAATTTATTATCCAATTCAAAGAATTCTCCACATTGTAACTTATGAAAAAAAGTCTTGAAATTAACACTAAGCTTCCTGTATTTGTGGAACCGACAGTTGGATCTGAATGAAATTCAGGCATTTCATAAGAAATCTGAAGAAAAAAAACAAAGAAACAAACTACTTTACTGACAACATAAACTGCTTAGCCGAAGACGAAACGTATAAACAAGAAATATATTATCCACTTGAGACAAAACCGATACCCATGCATTACCGAAACTCCTAAGCAACTACTATCTGTTGACGATCAGAAAGCCGTCACTAAGTTTCGTTTCGTTCGGCACTTCAGTAAAGACATGGCACTTTTGTGCAAAAAGTATTTTGCAAATTGCATTTATTTTAGTTCTGCTTTGTGGTTTATGTGGTCTTTAGCAGATCAACGGTGATTGCACTGATTAACCGATGGCAAAACGTAAAAAATAAGAAACACTTTTGTGCAACTTAGCAAAAAAAAAAAACAAATACTTATCCAGTGTCAAATCTCCTAATTAAATTAAGAAAGAATTTTACCTGTTAATAAAAATTTGCAAAATTTCAGTTGGACGATTCTAAATTTCAAAAACGGGTTTGAACCATTGTTGCACATATTCTTCATGTAACTAATTCATTCATCCATCTTCGATGCGAATATACTTCTATTACTCACGCCCGTCTCGAACAACGTTGAACTATTCACTGCACGAAAGAGAGAAGGGTGAAAATGAATGTGCAATAATCGTAGAGATCCCGGATCTACTAATACATTCTTCGCTGCTGGTATACATCGTACATGTTCGTTTTATACATTCGTTTGTCATTCGCTCATTTACTTTACTCTTCGAATTGGTTCGAATAGCGTGACTGCGATGCTCGTTTGATACCATTCTTCGCGAAGCATTCTTCATCTAATAAATTCATCATATCTCATGAGGTAGCAACAATGCAAGAGTGCTGGGATATGGTTCATCACACACACACATAAAACTATGGCACTAATACAGAAGAAATCGTCTTAACTTGCTTGTTTCAAAGACAGCACAAACGATTATCGCGAATTAGGTTTTGACGATGATCGCTGCATGAATATTCGTTCCACATTGGAGTTAAAGTCATTCGGGGATATGTTCAATGCGAATAGCAACTGCAAGGAATGCGAGCAACAAAGCAGCGTCGGCTTCGTTCGCACGGACAAGTCCGAATTGCAGAGCGATTATCGAACAAAGAAGAACGGAAGCGAACGATGATCATTGGCGTTCGTTGCATTTTTGATATTCAAGCAACATTGGTTTGAACACCAACATCAATGTCAATAAAGACAATTGTATGATTCGGCGAAATGACCCTTTGGAATGGCGTTAGGTAAACGGCGTTTATTGGCGAAATATTTCGAAATGGAAAAGCAAAGCCTTGGTATTACATTCCTGTAGTGGAATTTGACCTTCTGTTTCAACAGACTTCGCAGCCGATTCAGAGTGTACAGAACCAGTGCATGGCTGGTGCTACGATTCTACTGACACTACGAATCCTTCCAGGTCGGGGCTCGAACATACGACAACGCCCTATGCATTGAACCGCCAACCCGGGACAAATTTTCGAATTTCGAAATGGAACACATATTGATTACACATTAAACTGATTTTCAAAAACTAAGAATCGAATGGAATTTATGGATTCATGGTCTGTTTTTGAATATTTTCTGATTCGAATTCTTGTATTCCGAGTTATTGGGTTTTACCTTTTTCATAAAGAAAGGCTATGAAATCACTGTGAAACCAAACTTTTGAACCAAGAACTGATGGCCGAGTGTCGAATACGACATTAGAATCAGTTTGTCAAGATCAGTATATAGCTGTGAGTACGTGTTCGTGACAAATATTGACACTCAATTTTCTCGGAAATGGCTGAAAAGATTTTTAGAAATTTAGATTTAAATGAAAGGTTTTATGGTTCCAAAGCTCCGACTTCCGGATCCGGAATTACAGGTTGATGCAAGTTAAAACATCAAATAACTCACTTTCTTCGGTGATGGCTCAATCTATTTTCATCATCTCAGATTTAACAGAAATTATCTATGATAATTGATGTATAACTTTCTGTATAGAATTTCCACGAAAGATAGTTGACTTTATTAATTATTTATACCGTTAAGCGACAATAGACTTTGCGAGGCGGTTACCGGTTTATATGCAAGAGATCGTGAGTGATCAATTTATATATTATATGGCTATGTCACATTAATCAAGCCACAATGTTTTCAATCAGGCAATTTTTTCGACGAAATGGTATACTACCTAGGGTTGCCACCTTGCATCCTTCGCCCGGCAGAAACATTATTTGGAGTAAAAGTTCCTGCATCTCGGCATTTAAAATCATACATAAAACCTGATGCGAGAGACGTGTCTGAGTACTAGCTTTACCTTATTTTGCTCACATTGCTTGGGGTATATGTATTACTATGAATCTAATTAACGGAATCTCAACGAGGCATGGGGTATGCGCATTGTTTTGTCTAAGTGATCTAATTCTTTGTTTAACAACAAAGTTTCAGTCAATGAGTACTTATCATTAAGCTTATGGCTCTCGAATAGTGAGATCTAATGTTCCATTGTAATGAAAGGTGATCAAAATAAAATTTCGCTTAGGCCTTCTTGATTTCAAGTCTTTCAACATGAATCGACTGAGGATCTGTCTTTTTTTAACCAAATTGATAATTTTATATTTGATAGGGTCACTCTCAAAATGTATTAGCAATTTTATTACTTCTATTGGCACTAAAAAATTTCAATATTGGTTCTCGTTGTGATTGTTACAGGAACAGCCAAAAAATGGAGTTGATTTCATGCTACTCGGTAGAGTTTTTATATCAAGCCACTTCATTTCTAATCTTGGCGGAAAAAATATTTTATTTCTATTCTTGGCGGAATAACTTTGATGATTACTTTGCGCCATAATGGATAACCGATAAAAATTTTTGAAAGTCGTCGGTTGTACTGCGGCCCGGCAGATTTTTAAGTAATTCCGGTAGCCTGACAGCTACTTCTTGGTCCGTCACTGCCGGGCGAGGTCCGTGCAGGTGGCAACCCTACCACTCCCTAATTTGATCACTACTTCCGGAACCCTTTCAGCCAATTTAAGTGTTTTAATTAGAGATGACTTTACGTTTGTTTAGCTGTTTATGTTGAATCCGTTGAGTGGTGTGGACGTTCAACATGAACACTGATGAGTCGAAGACGAAACGTAGCAAAAATAGGAGAATTCACTGATTAGTAACGTTTAAAAACACGCTCTTTAAATCGGTATTTTTGTTCAATTGGCAGTTTCCGAGTTATAGCGATTTGATGAAAAAGCATGTAAAACTACATCGGCTTTTTCAAACTTTCAAACAATTTTGATTTGAGTTGGTCTCTCTATCCGCGCAAAACAAATGGTTTTCCAAATTGTGTGCAAAGTTTTATCAAAATTGGAGCATGTGTAGTTATTGTTTTATTTCAAACTTCCTCATGTGTTGCCAAATTTACATAGTAAAATTTGTTCCAAGAAAAGAGTGTTGAATAAATTAATCGTTCTCTAATTTAATTACAAAGACATAGCTGAAACGGTATAAACTCAATAACAGAAACTCATTCGTAATTTGAATAAATTTAAAGTTGAGTTCATGCGGTTAGGGTACAAGAAGGAAAAAGGCAATTCCACCTCAATCAGTCTGCTTGTGTCATTTCATTTTCTCATTCATTTCCGCCAAAATAATATTTCTTATTGATTCCCGACAAACCGAGCGGCCAGACGAACGTTGTTTGACCTCTTTTATTTCTACGTGTACTCCTCGCCGTGCTCATTCGCTTCGTACCACCAAACCAAGAAATTGGATCAACCTGGAGAGAAAGAAGAAAGTTTATGCGGAGGCACAACCACGAACACGACGAATCCACCGCGAAAGCAGAATCCGCGTGAGATGGTCCACAAACGGCTTCAGAAGAATGGGTTGATTCGGTGGCAGTCAGCGGCAAGATCCAGCGGTCCTTGTCCCCCACGAGCACACGAAGGAGGCATGAGAAAAAGAAACATAATTTGAACACACAACCGTTATATAATCGGTCAAAGTAACGGTATTCTCGTAGCGGTCGTGCTGCTCTGCTCAGGCTCCGGGCGTCGTCGTCGTCGTCGTCACAAACGCAAATTCTTTGAAGACCGCCATATGGAACTCAAGAGAGTGTAGGATACCCTCGGTGATACACCGGCTCATCGACTGAGTACTCTCCAACTTATTTTTTCTTCGTTCCAGGTGATCGGAGCTGTAGTTGCAAAATTTAAAAAAAAAAAACAAAACGGCTTGTGACGTAGCTGTGCGTCTTCCTCTCCGGTATTTCTTCATGGTTTGTAATCGTGCAGACGGGTGGTCAGGGGGATGGTGATATACAAAAAAAATGGTAAACAAGCCTCTCGAATGATTCGTTGTAACGAAGCTGCGGTCAAAAGAGGAACAGTCGATTGAAACTTGATTTGCTGGTATATACACAGTCGATTAAATGTATTCGACTGCGTTGCTATCAATTTTCTACTAAGTAAATTATTTTAATGGAAATGAAACGTAACAAACACAGTCACCCTACATTCAATTATCTTAAGTTCAGTTATGAATAGTATATCATTGAACAAGTTAACAAAAGTACATGTTTATATGAATTCTGACCAACTTAGCGAAATTCAAACAACATGCAACAAAAATCAGGAATATCCATTTACCAATAAAACTGAAAAAAGTTAGAATGTGCGACTCATTTTCCACATGAACTGTCCAAGTTCCGATGATCTTCCCGTACAGAAAAAAATGCACTAACAAAACCTGTTTGTCTGGCCTACTAAAGGCAACATCGGTGGTCGTTCAAACAGGATTTCCATTCCACTATGGTGCAACCAAGGCGTTCGCTAGCATGCATATGCATCCAGTTGTAGGTTTCGCATCTTCATCGGAAGGTTGTATATACAGTTTCCTCTCGAGCATTATTGGGGATGTGCAGAAACTGGAAGGTAGCAGAGACTGGAGAGGGTCGGTTTGAACTCTAACAACTATAATGTTGGTTTGACCACCTGTAAAAATAACTCCGGTTTGTTTTCGAAAATTACCATTATACTCAAACATTTTAAATAAACCAACTGGGAAAGATGCTGGATGGTAGCTTCCATTATTTTTTTCCTCCCAATTTTTCGCGTGGAAGCCATTTGAATTTTATTTTATGTAAAGCAGCACGATCCTCCGGTTAACAGATGTTACCACTCATACGAACGGAACGCGGCGTACACTTCACTCATTCTCTTCGAGTTCTGAAGAGGGGGCGAACAGTCTCTCCGCATCGTCAAGTTGATCATCGGCTCCAGGGGATTACCCTTGACTGAGTGCCTAATGTGGAGCTGCCGTGTCAGTAGATTTTTCAAATACCAAAAACAAAAAAGTTACTTGTTTGAGTGCTAACTCCCTAAGTCTGGCTGCCCAGAAGACTGTTACCGGAGTCCGGGGACACAACAACAGTTAGTTTGCGGTTAATGGGTGCTTTAATTTAAATGAGGATTCCCGTTGTGTGTTCAATGGCTTCTGCCTACTTGGTGTTCGTTCAGGAACACGACGTCGTCGTTGAGCGCGGGGCAATTGAAGCCCGGGACGCAAGAACCTGGGCCCTGTTCTACTCGAGCTGAAGTGGCGCTGCTAATGATGCTAGGGTCTTTGTGTGCTTTCTTTACCTTTTCATGGGTGGTGAAGGCTACTGTGTTGTGTTATGATTACCGGAGTGGATCTGGAACCAATCTCGGTGGCATCCAGACTGGAAAGATGGTCGATGGAAAGGGATAAACGAGAGGTGCTGAGCCGGGTGGTATGTACGGGAATGAATCCTATAATTTTAATGAGGAACTAGCCTAAGAAGCCAAAGATGTCGTCGTATGATAAGGATAAAGGTTTTTTTTCTGGCATCTACACGGACATTGCTGAAACCGAGTGATTAAACTAGAGAAAGCACGATTTGATGATGTTCGTGTGCTAATTATTCTGATCGTTCTCAAAGCATTCTGACACGTTTCTATCGTCCATATAACTTTTTAGGAAATCCGCTTTGCAAGATTAGGAAAACCTCGAGACTTTCTCTTGTTATCGACATGGTCTTATTAAAACTTTTTTTACGTTTTTTTTTGTTTCAATTAAAGAGGTTTTAACCTTTAAGTCATTTTCGGGTCAGAAAAATTTACTGACCCTATGTGCGGGACTGGGAATAGAACCCAGACGGGCTGCATGAAAGGCATCGGTCAACTCATCATGCTATACCTTTCCCCTTTTTCATTAAAAAGTTTCTGACACTGATTTGGGCTCATTTTTGACACAAATTTATTCAGATTGATTCGTGTAGTTAACAAAAGCTTACTTCAGCGTTCATGACTCATATTCGGCACCATTTCTCAGACTAATGTATTATTATCAACAATAATACATTAGTCTCGAGTGAGCCTAAAATTGTTAATATCGGTTAATACATATTCATGAAAATTAAGCAATTTTGACGTTTACGTCACTTATGACATTATGTCTCCGGAACCGTAAGTGGCAGCCATCTTAACTTAAAATCTGTTTAATGAACCAATAGTAGTTTTCAAACGAGCCTAACTTTGTTGAGATCAGTCATCTGCGAGAAAATTGATCGGAGACAACTTGATAAATGACCCAATAACAACTTTCAAACGAGCTTAAGTTGGTTAAAATTGGTCCAGTCATCTCTGAAAACATTGGAAGGTAAAAAACAGCACATTTTTTCGGTTAGGTCACTTATATCATTATATCTCCGGAACCAGAAGTGACAACCATTTGATTTTCGAACATGATCAATGACCCAATAGTAGCTTTCAAACGAGACTAACCCTGTTAAAATCTGTTTGGCCATCTCCGAGAAAGTTGAGTGTTAAAAAACAAGTGTTTTATCGGTTACGTCACCATATTTACTACGGAACCAGAAACGATAGCCATTTGATCTTCGAACTTGATCATTGGTCCAATAGTAGCTTTCAAACGTGCCGGAGTTTGTTCAAATCTCCGAGAAAATTGAGCGTTTTTGAAAATACATACTCAGATATTTTCTCAGATATTACGTCGAGCTGAGTCGAATGGTGTATAACACTAGGGATTTCCGGAGCTCCGATCAAAAGCCAATTTGTCCAGCATTTCTTTTAAGAGTGACAAAAAACAATGAAAGTTGTGTCCCAACATACTGTTTTTGGTAAATAAACTTCGCATTCTAATTCTTTTAAAATTATTCGATAGTTCTTGTTTGTGTTCCTTAATTTTGCCACTAAATTGAGCACGTATTGACGTAAATACTAAAGCACTTTTGTTCGATGAAAGCTTTAAAAAATTCGAATGTATTTAAGATGCACATATATGGAGTGTTGCTTTTCACAAACTTTTCAAGAACGCTTTTCACTTTTCAAGAACATGTACAAGAAATTAATTGAAATAAAGAAAAGTACTAACAGCGAGAACGGTGACTTGAATCGATAATCATTGGATCACAAAGAACGTCCGGTAATCGACTGAGACACAGAAGTACGCATCTGTTTGACTGGTAAGTTGTGGATATAAATTCATGCAGTCGCACGTGCTAGCCGAATGAAAATTTCAGTCGGAAGTCAAATTCAGTCTCCTTCATCATTAAGTCATTACAAATGGAATTTGACTGTTCATTCATTGCCGTTTCAACCTTCCGAGCGAACGGACGTGATTTGGATTTACTGCGAAAGCATTGAAAACCAGTTGTGTGTGTGTGATAAAGTGGTCGGACGATCGAAACGATATTGTGTGATAGACAATAGTGCTTTTTCCTCTGAGAGGTTTTTTTCGCATTATATAATAGAACAGTGCATTATTGTGAGCGGTGGATCGAAACGGTACCGTTAGCCGGTTATTGTTTCGGCGATCAAGGCCAAGTGTGCGGATTATAAACAAGCGGCCATTGTGTGAGGATTATAAATAAGTGTGCTTTTTCCTCTCGGAGGTTTTTTGCACATCATCAAAGCGGCGATACGCCGACCGACGAAGACCAGCTTGGTGTCCCCCGTTGGATCTTAAGTTAAGTACCGTTACTTCGATTATTCGTTTTTGACCATTATATTTCCCCCCGAATTACTTGTTTCTGCGCGGAAGTAGTTCCGCGACATGTCTAATTTAAGTCCTGGCCCCCCCGCTCCCGATGTTCAAATGGAGACTTCCCTTGTCTGTAAAATGTCCCGCATAAAGAGCTATCCTGATGGGCTCGCACTACCGGCCGGGCCTTACGCGGTCTATTTCCGGACCAAATCAAGAGAAAAAAATTTAAATATTTTAAAAATATCGCGAGACCTGTTTTCGCGATATAATACTATAAAAAGTATTGATAGAATACGGCCAGACAAGCTCAGGGTCCTGTTTACCAGCTCTAAACAGGCTAATGAGCTTGTTCAAAAGGATCCCTTTACGCAGGAGTACCGCGTCTACGTGCCCGCTCGCGAAGTAGAAATCGACGGTGTGGTCACCGATGCGAGTTTGACTTGCGAGGATATTCTTAAGTACGGGGCGGGTTGTTTTAAAGACCCCTCACTTAAGAATGTCAAGATACTGGATTGCAAGCGATTGCATTCAGTATCGATCGCAGGGGATGGAACAAAGTCTTATCCCCAATCAGACTCTTATCGTGTGACCTTCGCCGGCACTGCTTTGCCCAACTACATCCTCTTGGACCGGGTTCGTTTGCCTGTTCGTTTATTTGTACCCCGGATAATGAATTGTACCAATTGCAAACAACTGGGGCATACAGCTACCCATTGCAGCAATAAGCCACGTTGTGCTAACTGTGGGGAAGCTCATGCGGACGGCTCTTGCGGTAAGGATGCTGAAAAGTGTCTCTACTGTAAGGAGGGTCCACATGACCTCTCTGATTGTCCCGCTTACAAACTGCGAGGTGATCGAATGAAGCGTTCCCTAAAGGAGCACTCCAAGCGTTCCTTCGCAGAGATGCTTAAAAGTGCCACCCCTCCTAAACAGACAACGAATCCATATGCCTGCTTGTCGACTGACGAGAGCGATTCTGACGACCCTTTGGAAGGTCCATCTTCAGCGGTCCCTCATAGCTGTAGGAAAAGAATGAATAAATCTTCTCATAAGCTACCTAGTAAGGGTTCGAAGGTGTCTTCCGAAGGGCTTCGAAAAGTTACAGCTAACGGGAATCGGGAAAAATCACCGAAGCAAAAAGCTCCTGGTCTCGGAAAACTCAATTCCGAGATGGAATTCCCACCACTTCCAGGGACTACAAAATCCCCAAGCGTCCCTAAAAATCCACCAGAGAACCAACTAGGTGCTGGACTTATCAAGTTTTCTGATGTTGTGGACTGGATTTTTACAACTTTCAATATTTCAGACCCTCTTAGAAGCATTTTAATTGCTTTCATGCCTACAGTAAAAACATATTTGAAGCAGTTGACTGCAAATTGGCCTCTTCTTTCAGCGATTGTATCTTTCGATGGCTAAATCATCCACCGAGGTCACGGATCTAATCACTGTTTTACAGTGGAATTGTAGAAGTATTATCCCAAAAATAGATTCATTTAAATTTCTAGTAAATAATCTGAAATGTGACGCATTTGCATTGTGCGAAACTTGGTTAACTTCTGAAATACCCTTAAACTCCCACGATTTTAACATTATTCGCCTGGATCGAGATGATCCCTACGGAGGAGTACTTTTAGGGATCAAAAAGTGCTATTCTTTTTATCGAATTAACCTCCCCTCGATACCAGGTATTGAAGTTGTCGCATGTCATGTTACAATCAAAGGTAAGGACCTTTGTATTGCTTCCATCTACATTCCCCCAAGAGCCTCGGTTGGGCATCGGCGACTCAGTGATATCATTGAGCTCCTTCCCGCACCGACGTTGGTTTTGGGAGACTTTAACTCACACGGTACGGGATGGGGCTGTCTTCACGATGATAACAGATCAGCTATGATCCATGATATCTGCGATAACTTCAATATGACAATATTGAATACGGGAGAAATGACACGGATTCCTGCACCACCAGCAAGACCAAGTGCGCTGGATTTATCCCTTTGCTCGACATCGCTACGGTTGGATTGCACGTGGGAGGTAATTCCTGATCCCCACGGTAGCGATCACCTACCGATCGTAATATCAATCACCAGCGGCTCAAAACCATCGAAGACAATCAATGTTTCGTACGACCTCACACGAAATATTGATTGGAATAGCTATGCGACCTCGATATCTGAGAAACTTGAAAGAACTCAACAACTTCCTCCGGAGGAAGAGTACACGTTTTTGGCTGGCTTGATTCTCGACACCGCGACTCAAGCTCAGACGAAACGTGTACCCGGCGCGAAAACTAACATCCGTCCTCCCAACCCGTGGTGGGACAAAGAGTGCACAAATTTAAACGCGGAGAGAGCCTCCGCGTATAAAATATTCAGAAAAAATGGAACACCTGATAATTACCGGAATTACGCGGCGTTAGACGTTAAAACTAAGAACTTGATTAGAGCCAAGAAACGCGGTTACTGGCGTCGGTTTATAGACGGCTTAACGAAAGAAACATCTATGAGCACTCTTTGGAACACAGCCCGACGAATGCGCAATCATAACACCACGAATGAAAGCGAGGAGTATTCCAACCGCTGGATATTCGATTTCGCTAAAAAAGTATGCCCAGACTCTGTACCGGAACAGAAGATCACCCGCGCCGCGACACCAAACACAAACGAAACACCGTTTTCGATGGTAGAGCTCTCACTTGCACTCTTGTCATGTAACAATAAAGCCCCGGGATTAGACAGAATAAAATTCAACTTGTTGAAAAATCTGCCTGACCCCGCCAAAAGGCGCTTGTTGAGTTTATTCAATAAGTTCCTTGAGGGCAACATTGTTCCACATGACTGGAGACAAGTGAAAGTGATCGCCATTCAAAAACCAGGAAAATCAGCCACCGATCACAATTCGTATCGGCCGATTGCTATGCTTTCCTGTATCCGGAAATTGTTCGAAAAAATGATTCTCTTCCGTCTAGACAATTGGGTCGAAACTAATGGCTTACTTTCAGATACACAATTTGGTTTCCGCAGAGGCAAAGGAACGAACGATTGTTTGGCGTTGCTCTCAACCGAAATTCAAATGGCATTTGCTCGTAAGGAACAAATGGCGTCAGTTTTCCTAGACATCAAGGGGGCTTTTGACTCAGTTTCCATAAACATCCTATCTGAGAAGCTGCATCAGCATGGTCTTTCGCCAGTTTTGAACAACTTTTTACATAATCTATTGTCTGAGAAACATATGTATTTCGCGCATGGTGATTTGTCGACAATACGATTCAGTTACATGGGTCTTCCTCAGGGCTCATGCTTAAGCCCCCTTTTATACAATTTTTACGTAAACGACATCGATAAATGTATCAACACATCTTGCACGCTAAGACAACTTGCCGATGACAGCGTTGTGTCTATTATAGGACCCAAAGCTGGCGATCTGCAAGGGCCGTTACAAGATACTCTTGCCAACTTATCCACATGGGCTCTTCAAATGGGTATCGAGTTCTCTACGGAGAAAACTGAGCTGGTTGTATTTTCAAGGAAGCGAGAACCAGCACAACTACAGCTTCAACTAGGGGGTGAAAACATAGCTCAGGTCTTCACATTTAAATATCTCGGGGTCTGGTTCGACTCCAAAGGCACATGGGGATGTCACATTAGGTATATGAAACGAAAATGCCAACAAAGAATCAACTTTCTTCGTACAATAACCGGATCGTGGTGGGGTGCCCATCCAGGAGACCTGATCAGGCTGTACCAAACAACGATATTGTCCGTGATGGAATACGGATGCTTTTGCTTCCGATCCGCGGCGAACACTCATTTCATCAAGCTGGAAAGAATTCAGTATCGTTGTTTGCGTATTGCCTTGGGTTGCATGCAATCGACTCATACGATGAGCCTCGAAGTGCTGGCGGGCGTTCTTCCATTGAAAAACCGGTTCTGGGATCTCTCATATCGTTTACTCATTCGATGCGACATTTTGAATCCTCTGGTGATTGAAAATCTCGAAAGGTTAGTTGAGCTCAATTCTCAAACCCGTTTTATGTCCTTGTATTTTGATTACATGGCTCAGAATATTAATACTTCTTCGTTTGTTTCCAACCGTGCTCATTTCTTGGATACTTCTGATTCTACTGTGTTTTTCGATACTTCCATGAGAGAAGAGATTCGTGGAATTCCGGATCACGTGCGCCCTCAAGTGGCCCCAAATATTTTTTATAATAAATTTAGAACAGTCAACTGTGAAAAGGTGTTTTACACTGACGGATCAAACATCAACGAGTCCACAGGCTTCGGTATCTTCAATCAAAACATCACCGCTTCGTACAAACTCAGTGATCCGGCTTCAGTTTACGTCGCAGAATTAGCTGCTATTCAGTACACCCTCGAGATCATTGAAACCTCGCCCAAAGACCATTACTTCATTGTCACGGACAGTCTAAGCTCAATAGAAGCTCTCCGGGCAATGAAGCCAGGAAAGTACCCCCCTTATTTTCTGGGGAAAATACGGGAACACTTGAGAACTTTATCTGAACGGTCTTATTCAATATCGTTAGTCTGGGTCCCTTCGCATTGTTCCATTCCGGGAAATGAAAAGGCAGACTCATTGGCTAAGGTGGGCGCATTAGAAGGTGATATTTATGAAAGACCAATCTGCTTCAATGAATTTTTCAGTATTTCTCGTCAGAAAACTCTCGAAAGTTGGCAAACTTCATGGACGAATGACGAACTGGGACGATGGCTACACTCCATTATTCCTAAGGTATCAACGAAACCGTGGTTCAAGGGGATGAACGTGAGTCGTGATTTCATTCGCGTTATGTCTCGGCTCATGTCAAATCACTATACATTCAACGCACATCTCCGGCGTATCGGGATCGTGGAGAACGGGCTCTGCACCTGTGGCGACGGTTATCAGGACATCGAGCATGTCGTGTGGTCGTGCGTAGAGTATCGCGACGCCAGGTCGAAGCTACTGGAATCCCTCAGGGCCCGAGGTAGACCGCCTGAAGTTCCGGTTCGGGATGTGTTGGCGAGTCGGGATAGCTCATATATGCTTCTGATATACGAGTTTCTCAAACACATTTATATACAAGTGTAATCTGTTACATCTGGCTTAGAAAGTTCCTCCTATTTATCGACGTTGTTTCAACTGTGGCTAAGAATAATCTTCACCTGCAGGTTCGACACTAACTTCCGCCGATTATCCCGATTCCTCATCTGTCCACCATCTTCATCGGAACTAACAAGATCTTTGTGCTGTCACTAACCTTTTCGCTTCCCCCCTCCCCGTCTCTTCACCATCTCGATGTCAACTAATTAGATCTCTGTCGTTTTAGTCAATTCATTCCCATATCCCCTTTTTACTCCGTTTTCCGCAATATTTACTTCGCTATTTTTTTTTCTCATTTTCTTCTGTAACAACACCATCATCGCCCACGGAAACTTACCAACAGCATGCGGGCCACCCGCCGGGTATTCGTAACCTGGGGGTGTTTCCCGCGGACCCACACGGACCGAAGAATGCGGCCAACATGAACATTCACCAACGCCATATGGAAGACTCTCATGAAATATTCAATTCACCGGCCACTGCCGATCACCAGCTGAAGGCTGGATCTGCCAAAGTCAACCATTGCGACCCAAATATGACATTACTCAATGATACAACCCTAGTTTTAAGTTAGTCGTAAATTAAAATTAGTAAAAGCCCTTGGCATCTTAGAGCTTAAGCAGTGTGCCTTAAACATTATATTCTTGAATAAAAAAAAAAATGGAATTTGACATCATTTGTCAACTTGAACTTGATCATTTATCACTTTCTAAGAAACTTGTGCGGATTGAAAAAAGGGATATTTGTCGGTTACGTCACTTTTACGATTACGGTTTGTCGGTTACGCCATATCGATGATTATATCTCCGAAATACGATCTTCGAATCTAATTCACTGCACAATAGTAGCTTTCAAACAAGCCTAAGGTTGTTGTAATCGATTTAGGAATCTTCGAGAAAACTGAGCGTTTAGAAGAAAGTGCGAGTTTTTCGGTTAGGTCACTTATACGACTTCTCAAATGATTAAATCCACAGCCGATTAACAGACGTTAACTTCAAGCCATGTAATTTTTTAATCAGTTACAGCAGCTGGTAATTTTTCTGCACACAAAATCTCCCAAAAGAACAAACTTTACAACAGGCGGATACAACAATTCTCATAAACACTGTTTACTGTTCGCACAGTTAAGCAAACGATTACTAAATTCAAACAACACATGAAAAAGCTGTACGAGCAGTGCCCAAGTTTAGGTGTGTTATGATCTTTCGAATATGGCTCATAGACTAAGCGATGTTTGAAACGAAAATCATTGTTGGGTATATCAAATAAATTTTATGTTTTTTAGTTATTCTAGATGCATTCGTCAATTTTTTAACCTGTGTTTCTCTTTAGATACTGATAAAGGGTGTTTTTTAAGAGCTTGCTTATTTGAATTTTAAAATAAAACACATGCCAAATTATGAAATGGCCATTTTTTTATTTGTATTTTTTTTTTATTTGTAGATATTTGTTTGGCATATAACATTTAAATACGATTGCGTGCATATAGCCACCACGACTATTTTTCACCAAGGTCATTCTGGAGGTCCAATTTTCGTTCACTTTTTCAAGCATTTGAGGGCGTATTGCTATAATGACACGTTGATTATTGTTTCCGAAGCATCAATTGTTGCTGGTTTATCCAAATAAATCAATGACTTCACGTATCCCCACAAAAATAATTGAGTGGCGTCAATTCACCGGTCCATTTCTCGAAATAATGGTGTCGTTGAAATCGAGTTATTGATTGTTTCGGTTGCAGTATGACAAGTGGCACCATCCTGTTGAAACCACATTTCGTCCACAACTATATCTTGAAGATTTGGCCACAAATATAACGGTAACACGGTAACGCGTCGTCCTTCCTCCCAGCCCAAAGACCGCACCAAACAGTACATTTATCGGGATTCTTCGGTAATTCTTGAACGACGTGTGGATTATCTTTGCTCCAAATACGCAAATTTTGCTTGTTGACGTATCCATTTAAAAAAGGCGCCTTATCACTAAAGAGAATTTTGCGCTATAAACAGTTTTAATTGAACACCGTTAAGTAAATAGCGCTAAGAATCGGCTGCGAAGTCTGTTGGAACAGAAGGTCAAATTCCACAAAAGGAATGTAATACCTAGGCTTTGCTTTTTGCAAATGCATATAAGTTTTGCTAGCTGTAACTCCTTCTTCTTTGCAACGGTACTTATGTAATTTATGTAGAATGATGGTTTTATCAACAAGCCTAAAATTAAAACATTGAAAGAAACGGAGTGTCCAAATCATTTCCTGACATTTCTTCTTTAGTACCATTTTCGGAATATCAACTATTCGCCTGTAAAACATGCATTCACCTTTTTGAAAAACCCTTGTTGAGTCGAATAGGTCTCTATCAGTGCAAAATGGATGGTTTGCTACACAGAAGACGTGTTCAAAGTTATGTACAAAAATTTGAAGAAAGTTCTTGCAAAACATGCATTCACCATTTTGAAAAACCAGTGTTGTGTCGAATTCGGTTTCTGAAAGAAGACGTGTACAAAGTTTCACCCAAAACGGAGCCTCTTCTTTAACTGTTAATATCTGGAATTGCTCTTATGTATTCTCAATTGAGCTGAAACAAACGGTAGGATTTTAGGTGTCATTTGGGTATGCCAAACGAAGGAAACGTTCCCAGAATAATCACGGTTTGGGTCGAGTAACAATCACATCTTATTTATTTTTCCAGGGATATGCCGCATTAGAATCAACAGAAAGTTGTTTTTTTCATAACTTCAATACACGAAGAAATAAAAGCGGCTTCAATTCAACAATTTTTGGAATTAAATTCCCTACAGGAAAAGGTAGAATAAATCCCCGTGATTTTTCATACGACAATCGAAAAGTTCAACAGCTTTAGAAAGTTGTTCGCATTCTAAGGGAGCCCCACACGTAAAGAAAGGATATCGTATTCAATATTTATGAAGAGAAACGTAACCCCGAGAGGACTTTACTTTCTTCTTTCTAAACCATCAGGGATCCCGGCATTTTTTTTCCTTCTTTCTTCGCCTGAACTGCCATAAAGCGTCGTCCCATTTCACGCTTTGTTGTACGTTTTAAATCGTCCCCAACATGTCAAATATGGTCGTTCGGTTTTGGATGAGCAACTTATTTTTTTTTCCAGTAAAGCCTTCGGAATTTTGTCACTCTGGTCTGTCGATTATCGTTGATTGAACAGTGTCGCTGAGTGAATAGATGTGAACCTTAGCGGGCTGTTTGATTAATTGTAAAAATTCATATCGGAATCACAGACAGAGTGGAAGTTGATACGTTTTAGCATAAATTTACATACTTTGCAAGTGGGAATGTTTCTCGGGCGAAGAGGACCATCTGCCGCGTGATAGGAGTGGAAATCACAACAATAACAAACGACCATCGTCATCGCATCGTCTTCGCATCGTCGTTTTAGCATAACAACCGTTTAGTTCAGTGCTGCCTAGTGTGTGGTATCCCGCGTTGTATTGGCAATGCTTGGCGCTGACTCACAATTTATGCAGATTAGAACATCATCAATGTTTAATGTTCGGAATAGAAAGCTGAGGCAGGCGAAAGCGGAGTTTGATGTGATTGTGTTAAGTGGATGAAAGTATTTTAATTTTTTATTTCTTATCCGCTTATTTTATGCATGCAACTCGGTAATGATTAGTTTCTCCTGCTCAATAGGTTGGTTTTGAAGGATGACTTTACTCAGTGCGTTTGAGAAACCATATGAATACATTTTATTCATAGTTATCCAATAGTTCATTTTTCCAAACGGTTCAATGAGACGATGTGGGAAGAATATTTAGTAATACTGATTATAAATACAATGATACAACAGCTAACTAATCGACCCTCAACCATTGAAAGACAACGAAAACGCTCTTCTACTTGAGAAAAGTTTGCACTCATCTTTAGTATGGCAAGCAATTTGTTTTGTTAGGATCGAGAGACCAGCTCGTCTCGCTTCGTTTCTAGTTTGATTTGGCATCTTGATGTTTTGTAAAAATATAAAGCGACTGGACTGTCCGAAGTAACGACCTATGGAGCGGTATTGGGCTCTCGTGAACAGAGCTCTCTCAATATAAACAACATGCTAAATCTTGGATAAAAGTAGACGAATCGGTTTTTAGAGAAGTCTGCACAGAACCTATTAGCTGTAGTAAATTCAAAAGTTCGTAATTTCTTCATGCAGCCTAAATAAGTAACTGTAATTAGTTTTAAGATGACGAATAATGCATTAATTAAATAAATAAAAAATGCATCTTAGATTGGACTCATAGCAAATTTGATTCATTCCAGATCCAATCTGTCCAGATTATCTAGCGAACAAGCCTTAAGGTGAAATGTAGCGGAACGCGCGAATCGCGTTTTTGATCAATTATTCAAAAACTAGATCGAATTTCGAAAAACCAAAAACACTTAAGATTTCGAAATCAAATTTATCACAACAAAGTATTTTTAGAATTTTGAGGTTTTGCTTTGCCGAGCCGTAATTGGTATTTGAAATTTATAAGCGGTTACTGTTCCGTTACTCGGGGATGGTTTTAGAACTGAAAAGTATTGTTTGTAGCAGAATTTCACAAAGAATTTGAAAATGCAACTTAAAATTACAAAATTTTAGCCAAAACAACCGAAATTTGAAAAAGTTTACATAAACTTTTACGCATATTTTTTTTTGCTTGCGCGTTGCTGTTTCGTATTGAGGTGGTGTGAGAAATGCACGGTGGACTCGGTGGCATTATATCGTGAGCAAAAATTACATATCAAATAATGACGCGAATTTATGCAGTATTGGGTTTTGTGTTGAAATGAAAACTAGTTGAATACAATAAAATGGGTATTCTTGCTGGAGCAATAATGCTTGGTTGTGTAATATCATATAATAGGTATAATTTTAGATTGTAGCAATTTTTATATGATAACAAAACTAAAACTTCAACCTTGACAGGCTACTGAATGAAATGATTACAAGCCTTGAGAATACTTGAAAATATAACTTTCATATAACCTGTGATACAAACAATGTGGCCTATTGAACTACGGGCAAAGATATCGAAAATACTTGAATGTTCTCTTGTCTTCAAACGTTCTTTTGAAGAAGAACCCATGCTTGCTTGGCAAATACATGGTTAGCAAGTTAGTCAATACATATAACCTCATGTTAGTCATTCATAATTACTAATGATTCATAGATCTAGTGTAAGAGTAATCACTAACAATAACGATTAAATTAGCATATATTCAAAGTGTGAAGGATTCAACAATCCATTACGTCCAGTCTTTTTCACAAGTCAACATAACGAGAGGTAAGCCCACTGCGCTCAATCACTGAAAAAAGTGCTGGTTTCTATGTGTCGGGTTTTCTTGTTATGCTTTGTGCGACGGTTCGTTCAACTAAAGCAGATTAAATTTTGCGCGCATTTTATGACGCTACATTTCACCTTAATGACAGACTCGGAATAGAAATAGTGCAACGAAAAAAAACGATGCGTTGTATTTTTTTTTATTTTTGTTTTTCTTAAAAAAGCATTAAACTTTTTTTATAAGGGCATATTCTTAAAGTAATGAATTGAGTTGTTATAACTTATTCTTGGATGTTATTTATGTACAATTTACGGCTTTGCCTTTCTCACAAAGAAGGGCTATGCAAACACTTTGAAAAGCAACAGTTATACCAAAGACGTCATATTAACAAGATATCCAGCTCTCACATTTCTCGAACAAATCATTGGCAACATCCTTTTTTGCGAGCATGTCGCCGTCAGGTGAGTCCGCATCGAATCTCATACATAGAAGTAGGGGAGAGAAATGTCAAATTCGTGCGCGCCAAAATAACAGGGCTGCGCACCCATACAATTGAGATGATATGTTGAATGTGATGCCGTGCGATGGCGTTGCTGAACTGAAGATTGATGTTTCTTCAAGCTGACAGGGTCTGGTTATACCGAGGTCCGGAAGGCCGAGTGTCATATATCATTCAAGTCAGTTCGTCGAGTCTGTATGTGTGTGTGAGAAAAATATGCACACACTTTTCTCCGAGATGGCCAATCCTGTTTTAACAAACTTAGACTCAAATGAGAATCTCTTTTGTCCCATAGCAAATTTTTAAATTTCAATTGAATTTTCCTTCTAGTTCCGGAATTTCAGGGAGTGCAATAAAAACTGCAAATTCAAAATGCAAATTGCTCTTATTGAAAAATTTGTTAAGATGAGCTAATTTCTCCAAAATAGTAAGTAAATTCCTGTAGTTCACAGGTCTGGCAAGTTGACGACCACACAAATCGAACAAAATTTGCTGTTTCCATCAGTTTTTTTTCAAGAATATTACAGTTATATTTCTGAGAGTACGAGTAGTATGAGAAATGCATCGTCACCTCACTAGGTATATTTAAAAAGGTTTTTGAGTTACAACGGTTCGAAGGAAGTGCGTGCATAATTACATTTGCTCTTTTTAAAAATCTATCTTGAGTCGAATTGATCTATAAATCAATGCAAAATGGATGGTTTGTCATACTGAAAACATGGACCAAGGTTCATTTAGATTGAAGAATGTATAGACTGATGACTTGCTACCCAGAATTAATCTATATCTGCAATCTCAGCATTCGAGCGGAAAGGGCCGTTTTGTTATGAAAACAATCTTACCATTTTTACATTTTTAATTTTCCAAAAATGTACTTCACTTTTTCACCTAATCGCCATTCGCTTCAACACTTCAAAACATGTTTTGTACCGCATTGAAACTCACCTCTTGCTTCATTAAGGAAGATCCTTTGCAAACGAAAATCATATTGCAGCGTGAAGTTTACAGCTGGCGGGAGTAACGATTTTGGTGGACATTGTTTGCTGTACACACAGATAGGTAAATCACAGCCTAATCAAAAGAACATCTGTAATCGTTAAATGAGTAGTGCATGTAAAGATATACATTTTAAACTTGTTAAGATTCGTAAATTTCTTTTACCGTTTGAAGAGTCCTCGTTATATGGAAACAAATCTGAATATCTTTTCTGAAAATATTCCAGAAAATATTTCGGCGTCTCTGGACCACTGTTTCAAAATTTTGAACTAATTTAGAAAACGTTATTACAAAAAGGAAAAATTCTTACGGTTTTCCGTTTTATCGTTCTTCTGAAACGGAATGTTCGATAGATGCTAAATGCTCATTCAAGATTTTCCAGAAATTTATATAAAAATATCACACCCCCGAGTTTATATGAAATCGTTTCAGAGAAAATTAGTGGCCCAAACTTGAAAAAAATATGCAATGGCCTAATTACCCATTGGATTTAAGCAAAATATGAGAAATGTGGTGCAATTCTGTTTTCCGTAAAATCTTATATTTGAAATTGATACAAATTCTGTTATATAAATTTAACTATTTTCGGTATTTCCGGAGCTGAATCCTGGAACGGAAGTAAGTTTCTATGGACGTCAACTAACAAGACCTACACACTTAAGAAAAACCTGTGATTTTACATCTTATTAGATGCACATAAATGGAGCGTCGCAGTTCACGCATATTTACGTCGAAGAACATTTAATATTGTGTCTAAAACTCCATGCATGAAATTCTTTGAAATAAAAAAAGAATACTGATAGAGCAACCGCCGCGACTTGAACCGAGAATCATTGGATCGCAAGTACGTCTGTTAATCGACTAAGCCACAGAAGCATACATCTGCTTGGCTGGTAAAAGGAGCATTTAAATTCATACAGTCACACCTGCAAGCTGAATGCAAGTTACTGTCGAAACCAGTAAAATTCAAGCTATTCTAACATTAAGTCATTACAAATAAAATTTTCCGTCATTTGACAAATTAGGTCTTTATGAATTACATCGTATGAGGAATTAGGTCACCTGTAAAATTCAAAATTTTTTTGAGTGTATGTATTGTAACAGATTTAATAAATTTACGTTTTATGCATCATTTTGAGCAAAAGTGGAAAGTTTTTGACACTAATCCTCCTAAAATACTTGAATAAGAAGTCGGGATCTTGATGCAATTTAATACCCATTTATGGGAATGCAAGACTTTGAATCAAATTTTATACAAATCGGATCAGCCACCACTAAAAAATCAAAGTGAGTTTCGTTTCCGAATATTTGACCACTACTTCCGGTACTTCCGGAAACTTAAACTGTGTCGGTATAGCCAAAGTCTGCTTGTTTGACCATCAACTAACAAAGCCTAACTAGAACAGTTTCAAAAAGTTTTCACGTTTTTGCATCATCACTTGAAGCGATGGTTTGAATTTTTAATGTTCATCTCCCTACACTACCGGAACCAAAAGTCAGATCCATTTGAAATTCGCCATCCACCTCCGGAATTTAGGGACCTCTAATTGCAGCTAAGTTAGAGAAAATCGGTGTTCGGTCATCAACTAACGAGTTTTACAAATTAGAAAAATTTTATTTTCAATTTAAAGAAATTCGCCTTTCTTCACAAAACACTCTTGAAATTTCACACTAATCACCTGATAATCCCGGAACCGGAAGTCAGATCAAAAAATTAAAATTCAAAAACTATCGCTGGAATTCTAAGTTCCTTAGTTTCAATGTTGGTTCATGAGAATCGGTGTAGCCATCTCTAAAACAATTGAGTGCATATGGATGAAAACGTAAAATTTTCTATGCGTAAATGAGACCTTTTATTTGAATCTAAGTTTTCGAAAATCGGTCTCTGAGAAAATTGAATGCACATTTGTGTTGCACATACACATTCACACACAGATGTTTTTCGATTATACTCTGTTTTCTGAGCCTCTGGATCGAAAGTCGATTTTCGTAGTCACAGTCTTTCTACATGAGAAAGCCAAATAAATTGGCAGCTCTACGGAATGAGAAGTACAAAACACAAATTGTTGATCGATCAAGGGTTTTTATGCTACTGATCCACTGATTTTTTGAGAAAACAATCTTGCTCAGGCGTAACAATGCGTATTTCTTCGCATAATCAATCTTCTGAACTAGCTAATGTCGAACAATGACCAATAAATAGAAATTAACAAGATACTTGTGAAGATATTCCAACCAGAATGCATGAAGATCCTTTAAATTATTTGCATTATTTTTAGTGTCTGATTCAATAGGCTCCACTCATATACGACATATGAGTCAGTTGTACTGCTTGAATAGCTGTTTCGAGAGATTTTGAACTGTCGGAACACATACTCCAGTAATGAAAATTGTTATTCATGCGCCACATTTTCAAGAACAACAGATTCAACAATTCTACAGCATATTGACACTGAGTTAAACTATGGCTACCAGTAAAACGGTTTTCAAACCGCTTCCTGTTACCCATATCTGTACTTAACGGGCTAGTTTCAATCACTTGTGCTAATCGTTTGAGCGAGACTGTACAGCCTGCAGCAGCAGAAGTAACCGAACGAAGTCAACCACGACGGAAAAGCATTTCACATAGCAATATAAGACACAATTTCCACTCGGTACTGGTCACAAGTGGCACTGAAATAGGTCAAAGAATAAGCAACAATGTGGGTAGGTCTGGAAGAAGACTAGAAACCAATATCGTTTTCCCACACACACACACACAAGGTGCAATCTTTTGTAGATGGTTGGCTACCGGTTGTGGTCAAATCTAAAAAAAGGTGAAAGGTAAAACTTCAAAATCTACGATCGAATTTCCGCTATCCGGAACCATTCAACCATCCCACACCTGTTACTGAGAATAACATGTAGCTGAGAATGCTTGTGGGACTACCCCTTCAGACATAATATGTATGTTTGTATATATATTGGCAGTCGTTCTGATAAATAGTAAGCTGTTTAAAGGTACGTCGGTCGTGTACTATTCCTGGTGGACGAACGGTCGCGTTTTCCATTGGCTAGAAATAGCTAAAGACTCACAGATTTTGTCGGCAGCAACCACGAATTACAATTGGTTTTATCTCTCCACTGTTTCATATGTGCTCAACTCAACGCTATGTGTTCTTTGCGCACTGTATTCTTCATGAGTCCAATTTTGTTGGGGATCGTCCAATAACTAAACGGAATCAGGTAAAAAAAATCATTCAGTACACCAAGTTTTTGAACGAACCTCACACCAACATCGGTATTGTCACAACCAGTTACCGAACAGTGAACCACAAAAGGTTGTATTGTGTTCCATCTAATGGCCTGAAAATCCTCCGTGAAAATATTTTTGTCGCATCTTTAGATGCCGCCGATAGTTTGCAATGCAAACTGGTCGTCGCAAAGAAGCTTCGGGTTCTACTTTTTTTGGCGAATATGTGCGGTTGGTTGTCTGAGGGTGCGAGTGAGGAACGGATTCATCCTTTGGATTCAGCAAACTACAGCTAGCAAAAAAAACATGAGCGGCTCCCTGATGTCTGTCCTCATTGTTGTAGTTAAATGCCGTCTATCTTCACCCTTGCTTTCAAATGTTGTGGCCTATCATGTTCAGAAAACTAAATGCAGTGGGGTCTTTATTACATTTTCTAAGCTGCTTATAACATTATTATTATTAAACTGATTATAATAATAAAATATTATGACGATTCATAATTTGTTCTATTCATCATATACTAAAGTGTGTTTTTCATTTCTTTTCATTCCAGGTATGTTATACATTTTGTCGATATAAAAGTAATCCTTGGCGACACCAGTAAGTTTATCGTAAAGACATTTTTTCACAAAGAACGGTCAAAAACAGGCGTAAATCCCTTAAAACTTTTCTAGTTTGCAGAACTTGTTAGTGCGTGGGCATTAGGGTGGGACAAAATATTGATTTCAGCTCCACTAAACTTATCGTGTTCCTTTTGGGTCCCATAAGCACCATGCAAAATTTTAGCTCGATAGGAGAAACTATATTTTCGCGCCCGCGGTTCAAAGCTTGTATGGGATTTAGTATGGGAAAACTAACTTTTAACAAAAAAATCATCTGGAGGTCACCCTATATACTCAAAAAATCAGCTGGCATGTAATTTTTGTAGGAAATTTAATGAGGAAGAAAACCTTCCAAGACTGTAACGTAATCCGACATCTGTAAAAAATGTTATTAAAGAAAAACCGACACAAGGTCCGAACGATGGCTCATTCCTTAATGTATCTAGCACGACTGCTGCTAGTGGTGGTAATATGAGTTTGCTTTCTTTTATTATGCTACAACGGTTGATCTGAGTTGTTTGATGTCTTAACAATAGTTGCTCGGTGTAGTTTGAAGATTTTTTAAACCTTAAAACCATTTTCCAAAACTCATGTGAAGACACACGAAAAACTAACTTTTTTTTTTAAGAAATGCATTTATGAAGTCTTCAACAATATTGTAGATAAACTCAAATACTATAACTTTGTCGAAGTCATGAACCATCTGCCTCATAGGTTTTTCTTTAATAACATTTTTTACAGATGTCGGATTACGTTACAGTCTTGGAAGGTTTTCTTCCTCATTAAATTTCCTACAAAAATTACAGGCCCGCTGATTTTTTGAGTATATAGGGTGACCTTCAGATGATTTTTTTGTTAAAAGTTAGTTTTCCCATACTAAATCCCATACAAACTTTGAACCGCGGGCGCGAAAATATAGTTTCTCCTATCGAGCTAAAATTTTGCATAGTTTCTATGGGACCCAAAAGGAGCACGAAAAGTTTGGTGGAGCGAGAAAATAATTTTTCCCATACAACCTTGTCCCACCCTAGTTGGCATATATACTTATTTCGGCACTACTGGTAATACTTTTGCTTGTTCTGGAAGTACCGAAAGTAGTGAAGAAAATCTCCAAAAGTAAAACTCACTTCGAATTCTCAGCGACGTTCTAACCGGTTTTCTCAAATCGTGGTTTAAATTATAGCTCACATTGTCTCAAAAGGTACTGTGAAATTTCATCCGGATCTGACTTCCGGTTCTTCAATGACAGGGTGATGAGTGTCAAAGCTTTCAAACCGCCATATAGAATGACAATACAACACCGGTACGTGCAACGTGGAAGAAGAAAATACAGCACGAACGATGCGTGCTTTGTTCTATTTCGTACACGCTATAAAGAAAACCGAAACGGTTTAGAATGTCTACTACTGGTGTGTGACTTTGGTAAAAACGGTGCTGCACTTGATTAACATCTAATCTATTTTATGATAAGTGCGACCGAAACAACAAAATAATGTCTATGATTGAAATTTTTTTGAAAAAATAAGCATATATCGGAACTTTATGCTTCAATAATCAAAATTATATCATGGAATTTTTGCTCTTTTCATATGAAAAGGTTATACAATAAGTGCGAAAACCGATCTTTGCACCGTGGCGGCCCGCAGTCCCGAGTGTCCATTCGAATCAGTTCATTGAGTACGCAAAATGTCTGTGTACGTAGCATTTTTGTGCACTCGCTTTTCTCGGAGTTGACTAAATCAATTCTCACAACCTTAGATTCAAATAAAAGGGATGCCATAGAAAATTTCAGAATTTCAAATTCATCCGACGTCCGGTTCTCCGGTATTAGTCGATTTGACAAGGTTATTAGTGTATTTGACTTTGAGTTTCAATTTCTACCTCTGGTAGAAGGTAAAAGTTAAGTTACTAGAAGATTTCTGCTTGCTTAAATGACCCTCTGTCACGTCTCACTTTTCCGTTCTATAATTTCACATCCTTGCTCTCCCTTGTGTACTATCATTCTATGATTTTCATTGTCTGTTTCTACAAAAAAAAGGTCTCTGGTTAGGAGAATATCGCAAAAAAAACAAATATGTATGAATATTTGAAAAGCCAGTATTCCATCAAAAATTGATTGTTGTGAAACATATCCCGCTTTGTCCCCCATTTCCCTATCATTGTCGACGATCATCTGGGAGCCGAAAAATACGATTTTGTCAACCATTTCATCTATCAATATTTGTGTTAGGAGGCCTGATTCTTCTCTTGAGCGTCTTCCTCTCATAAATTTTGTCGTGGACGCGTCATTCCCGATCCGCCTGATATTGACTTTCCGTTCGATGTATTGTTCCATCATCATCGCAAAGTTTCGTGTTGCAATATCAACGTCATCGGCGGAACCATAAAGTTGAACAGATTTTCAGGAAGTCGTACCATTCGTATTCTTGAGACATACCATTCGGTATGTCATAATTTGTACAATTCTTAACGGTGTCATTGTTTCAAATATGTTTATTAACATATTGTTAGAAATCTTCGACATAACCTAGTAGTGCTATTGTATTCATACTCATCTCATTAGTAGTTTCGCCATGTTATGTTATCGATTACACGACTTTCAATCAATGAATTATGATAAAATCGAATACAATATCTGCTATAAGAAGCAATACCGAAAAAAATAGTTCGAAAATTGCTCAATATTACTGTTGCAGTTGCATGAAAACTCGAAACGATTACTCCTATTTTCATCTTACTCTTGAAGTCAATCTATCGAAAAGAGACAACAGATCTAACTCTAACTAATGGTAATGGTCGTATATGAGATGACTACCGGAGCTAAGAGCTTCCGAGATCTCATTTTTTTCCAATTTTTTTTTCATTTAATGAACAACGTGGCACGATGCGAACGTAAGAGATGGCAGTTGCGAACTCATGTGTTTTTAACAACGAAGAATTATAAAAATTGCATTACTTTAAAAACAGGGTCTATTTGCAATTTCAGATTCTTATTGTTTTCAGCACAATGTTTTTAAAAACATTTTTAAAAAAAATTATGTACTGCAGGTGTTTTTCAGACCACTGTGTCATAGGTCAACTTCATCACAGCGAAGCACGTAACATAATCGTAACGAAAATCGATTAATGCTATCGTCATAACAGATTTATCGCCTCCTAGAGTTTACTGTATTACTGCATCCTGTTTGTTCGCATAGACACAGCTACCGCCACTGTGGCTAGTTGGGTAATTGAATTTTCATTTTCTATCATGATGATCTCGGATGGAACACATAATAACACGGCATAATTGTTTTGGCAGTTTGATTGGATCTTTGCCAGTTTTAGCATCTGCTTGGCGACGGTACTGCCGGAAATGTTTTCAATGTGGTAAAAGTTATTCAATCCATATCGTGTGAACACTCGGAAACTGCTCAAAACCCCGACAATAACAGGCTTGAAATTCTTTAATGAAATTGTGATTGACAGTGGTGATTGAATGTCACAGTGATGTATCACTATTTAAGTGGTTTTATTAATAGTGATTATTACATTCTTGCGTAATCGATACAAAAATTTGTAAAATTGAAAAATCGAAAATTTGACATTTTGACTGTACTAAAACGATACTATACTTAACCAATATTACAGAAATTTGAACTTAAATCAAAGCTCCAGATTAGGTTATTTTTTTAAATTAAACTTGAAATCATTCTTTTTAAATTTCAACATTAATACATTCTTAAAATCGATTATCACTAATTAAAAAACCAATTCATACCAATGCATTTATACATATTGATTGTCAATTTAATTTTACGATTCAAGGAATAATGTTTGTTCATATCACTATTTACGTTCATGTCATGCAAATATCAATATCATATTATATGCACGGTTAATTTGGTCAGTAACGCTTAAATTAAGTTAGAATATGTACGGCCTTGTTTACCACCTATCTTATTGCACCAATATGATTAGATGACGTAGCAAACTCAACAATTGGTAATCTCCTACACTTGTTATGAAATCCCAAAGTTGTCGAAAACGAGGCTCGGTATGAATTTGAAATTTGCTAGAACCCATAATCTCCGTAATGTTAAAGACTCAAAGAATGGAAAGTTCGTAGAATGGAAATTCTCAGCCAAGTATCGGAAACCTGCAACACAACGGTACCAGTAATTCATGAGGGCATTTAAAGTCAATCCTGGGCTTTATGAGAAAAATATCGTTAGAAAATCAGTAATGCTCACCATACAGTCGAGAAGCACATAACGTGCTTGTGAGAAACGCAATAGCAGGACTATGTATCGAAACTTTACGACCAGAACACGTGCTTGGAAGTTTTGGAAACTAGGTTCTTTTTCACGGACGATAAAGTTAAATAAGCATTCCAAAATCAGGAACACTCATCAATGCATAATACCGAAAGCGGAGCTCAGGTGTTTTGGAATATGCTTCGTGAATGGAACAATTTTCCAATTTCACTCAAAACGTTCAAAAACGGAGCTTATCAACTGTAATTTGAGTTCATTTTTTTAATCCATCCTTTTTAAGCCTATTCGCGTACAAGCTTTACCAGACCGAATGGGCCATATTTTTGTTAGTTAAAATTATTTTTTTGTTATTGGATTCTGTGTTCACCTTTTTTCTTGGCCGAGAGAAGCTTCCATTTTCATCCAGCGATGATTCGCGGCTCGTCTTATCATCCATTGGCTCATCATATGTATTTTTGAAACAGGAGTACTGGGCTCACTAGTTACCGTTACTGATCGGGTTTCGTTGTCTTTGGTTAAAATTGACTTTTTCGCAGCTCCAGTTTACCGTAGTAAGCAGGTAGATCACAAAAATGACATTTCAGCTGACTCTCGTTAGTTGCCAATGATTTACAAGGATGTCTCTCGCCCTATCCAAAAATCACGTAAGATGGAATCGTTCTTTGTAGTCGTTACGTAAGCGACCTCGCACACCATTCTGCATACCGGGGAAAAAATCCGTCACACTTTCGTTTCGATGGAAGGAATTTCTTCGTACTGCAACATATTTTCTCGAACGTAATATATTTTCTCGAACGTTAGGTGTACTGCGTGGGAAGGTCATGTACACGTATTCCTATTGCATCGTTTACCACGTACACAGGGATTTTGTATTTCACGTTCTCATACTCAACACTGTGCACCTCATTGTTAACCGACCGAAGCGAATGCCGTTGCATCTCGTCCACGTCAACATAACATACACTGAGTTACAAGCCTTGTTGAATTGTATTTCATAAATATCTTTCACGTCTAGATACATGCGTTCTTTTAGTAAGATTTCAAGTTCGTTCGCTGATGGTCTAACTTTGCTGCGTTCGAAATCAATACAAATTGAATTTAATCACGAAGTACAAGTTTCCGGCTTTTGTATATCGTTTTTGTTCATTTTGAATACACTATATTGTCGTAAGGGATTTTCGACTGTATCGGATGAAGTGTGAACACGAACTGATTGAAGTTCTTTGAAATTCTTTTCTTAATATCTCGAGAATCGTAACTTCTAGGTGAAACGTGCACAATTAGCAAATGCGTTGCTTTTATACGTAATGTCATATTCTATGGTTTGAAATAATTATTTTTCATCAAGAACTTCATCTTCATTTTTTGGAATAAATTTTATTTCAAACCTTTTATCAAATACAGGCTTGAAATAAAAATTCCTAAACAAATTAGGATGAATTTTTCAAAAAGCCCCATTTCGGTGATGCGAAACACAAAAGAAACGAATTATGGATTTCTAGGATATTCGATCCTGGGCCGCCGTTTTCCAGTCATTCTGCGTTCTCGATGCACGCGCATGATTCTCGACTGCGCACATCCAGTGAGTGCAAGATCTACCCGCAGTCGACGATTTCTTCTAGGCTCTCTGCTGAGCATTCTTGCTTCTGGCATTCTTGCTACATGTCTAGCCCGCTGTTGTTTGTCTTGATATATAAACTTTTGAATGTCCGAATGCTAATATACTTGACAAAGCTCGTGATTCATGTGACTGCTATAATGTTCTTACTCTTCTTTACCACTGAGTATTACCCGCAGGATTTTTTTCTCAAGCACATCGAATAATTCTAAATCTCACCTTCAACGACCATTCAGGGCAACAGGAAGTACCGACGGCTTGTATAAATCAAGACATGTACGTGTCTTCAAGTTACGGGATTTTAGCTAGTCTCGGAGTCCGTAGAAAGACCTATTAGCAGAATACGTCTTTTAACTCACGGCTAACATCATTACCACATATAACTAGTGTTCCCATATTTATGCAGATTCCATCTCGGATCTATTTGGACTGCCTCGTTCTTAACCAGCTACCATTTATTTTTCCTTCGCAGAGTTTTTGGTCAACCCAATCCTCGCTATTTTTCCTCTTGAAAGGTACAAAAGCCTCTTCCACAACTCTATGATCAACATCAATAATGTTGATGTCGTCCGCAAAACCAAGAAGCACGTGGGAGTTATTGTTGACGGTTCCGTTTCTCTACACGCCGGATCCTCGTATCACATGTTTGAGCGATATATTGAACACATTGAGAGGGGAACTTCTCATGTTATTGGGTAAAAAACTCGTTTATTATAATTGGATGGTATAAGCATTCAGAAATACGCTTTTAAATAGTGTAGGAATAGCATGATAGTGCTTTCATATAGGTCAGTCGACAAAAACATGCTGTTTTTGGAACTAAAAACTTTTTTCCAACTTCCAATTTTGTTAGAACAAAGTTGACGAAAAAAATGAAAATTTTGTTGTTGTTTTTGTAAAAATATCATAAAAAAGCAATGTCACAGACATAACTGGAGGACTTGAATACGATAAAAACTGACATGCTTCTTCTACACTTCCGAATATAGATAACCGTTCGTATCAGTGATTGTATGAATTTTGCATTTTTTATTTCTTCGCTTCCAGAATTGTAACGGTTCAGTTATACTTAAGTACGATTTATTGACAACAAACATATTGTACCACAAAATTAAACAAATACAAATTTTTCTTGTAGATTAATTTATTCAGTAGAGGTCAGTTTAGCATAATCGGAATGGTTCAGTGATTCTATAAAGAACCGATTTGCGGAATTAGTTCAAATGAATTGTGTAAGTTGATTCAAGAACTAAATTCTGAATCTGGGACAAGCTCAGGAATCAGTTTCTAAATTCACATTCGGGTTTCAGATCAAGAAACCAAGTCTTAAATTTAGTTGTAGAATTATGGAACTAAAGCCATTTTCAGAATCTAGGTTCCGGATGTAGTTCTAGAATTGAATTCTTAACTTGAATTCCGTACCTTAACAAAGAAACTGAATTCAGTTTCAAAATCTAGCTCCAGAGCTCATGTTCCGAATTTAGGTGTAGCATGCAGGTTCTCGTCTCTGAAACTGAGTCTAGAAATTCAATTCTGAACCCTGAATTCAGGAATTGAATTCTGGTCAGTACTAAAATTCAGGTTCGGAATTCTTACATTTAGTTCCAGAATCCAGATCTAAAATTCATATCTTGAATTTTGTTCATGAATTCTGAAGTTGAAATCCTAAATCAGAATTCTGGATTCAAATCCCGAACATAAATTATGGAGATACTTCAGTTCCAAAATCTAGTCAATAAACCAATAAGCCTGAACCTGTACTCAGGAACTAAATTCTGAAACTGAGGTCTGATATTAAATTTCAATCCTGAAATTACGTGCAAAATTCAGTTGGACCAGATTCCAAGTTCTGAATTCTGTTTAAAAATTTATTCCTAAATTCAGTTCCCTGAAGCACGACCTGAGCGTTTGAGGTTTTATACCACGACATCCAGTTCCGTTCAAAGAAAAAGAAGAAATGATCACTCTATTGAAATGTTTATCAAAAATTATTAATCATATTTCTGCTAGCATGGAGAAAGAATTATATGTTTACGTTTAGTACAACACGAGGTATTTACGATTAGGTTCTACCCATTCTTCCTCAGGGCGAATTTTGAAAAGGCGCCCCATAGTAAAGTAAGACGTCACGTCACGTCAAAAATAAAACCGCGTTCCATAGAGAACTCAAACACATGCAATATTGTTTTTTCCAGAATTAATTCCTGAGGCTCCTCAAAGCACACCGTTTACCTCTGCTAACTTTGTGCAACCATATCTCAGGAACAACTCCATATGTTTACATAAAGAATAATGACTACATAATTATTGAAGATAAGGAAACCCTTTTTTTTAAATTCACACTCAAAATGAACAAACGAAAGACTCCGTTTACAGGAGAAGCTCCCCTTAAATACTTAATTCGAGCGTTTTCCATAAAAAAGTGTCGCTCGAAAACCTTTGTTTTAGTATGCTGAATGAAACAAGTTTAGAAATAAATGCGTACCTATTTCCGACAAAGATCAGAATTGCCAATTATTATGAAACTCTGGGAACCTCAGAGTTTCTTTTGAATAAAGCTTGCTTCAGATAGAATTGGAACGAAGACAACTGCCTGTATTTCAGTTATTTATTATTGAATTCAAGATCTTTTTTTATACAAATGTAGCGTTTCCTTCATACTTTAAAAAAATACGGATAAAATTATTCGTCACGGTTTCGAAGGAATTCTCGAAATTTTCCTGTAACACGGCTCATTAGGCGGCGCACACCTTCTTCGTCCATCGTTTTAGCTATCTTATTCCACCAGGTCGTCATCTGATTGATGTCTTTGACAACCTTTCCCTTTGCCTTGAGTCTCCTCTTCATGATTGCCCAGTATTTCTCAATAGGGCGGAACTGGGGTCAGTTGGGTGGGTTAAGGTTTTTCGGAACAAACTGGACCCCTTTTTCTGCAAACCATTCTTGAACGACTTTGCTGTAATGACAGCTTGTCAAATCTGGCCAAAACATTACGGGATGACCGTGGGATCGAATGAACGTCAAAACTCGTATTTGGAGACACACTATATATAGTATAGTTCCGATGTCATTGTCTTATTTGTAACGAAAACTTTCGTTTTTTTTTTGTCACAGCTGCAAATGCCCTCCCAAATCATAAATTTTCTTGAAAATTTGTGGGCGAAAACAAACTTAAAATTGGCTGGAACATCCCCCCGAGTCGTTGCCAAGTAAAATTTTTGACCTGGGATTTGCCCGAAGTCAGCCTTGACATAGGTTTCATCGTCCATCGTCCACCCGTCGAACTTGGTCAGCATCTGGTCATATAATTTCCGAGCACGAATTTTGACCACACTATTCTGTTTCATGGTCCAATTTGGCTGTTTGCTAGCTCGATACGGCTTGATTCCTTCCAGGAGTCGAGTTCTCCTCACGGTACTATGGGCAGCACCAAATTTTCTGGCCAAATCACGGTCCGACAGATTGGGATTCCTCTTAATCGTCTTCAAAATCTTACCACGCAATTTCCGGTCGACAGTTCCACTCCGACGATTGGCTTGAGGCTTCCGAATCGTCGTCAATGTTTCCTTATACCGTTTGATAACGCGCCCTACGGTATTTCTGGGCCATTTTAGTTGTTTAGCTAGCCGAGATGCAGACCACAATGGATTTTTCAAATAACTGTGCACAATTTTTTCCCTTCTTTTGGCTTCCATGTTGATTGTTTACAAAGTACAGTCGATTTGCGGAATGTCAAAAATCATACGTGAAGCTGACGAAATTCCCGACATGTGGGCGCCAAGAACTTCCAAATTCGTCCACCAGATGCGCCACAATATGAGCAAAAGTTTGTTCCAATTCTAAATGAAGCAAGCTTTAGATTCTAAATAACTATAATTTCAGTAATGGGTATTTCAAAGTCACAATTACGGACTTATTTGGTACTTGCATTATTCCACTAATCGAACGTCTAGCATCTAATCACTGGGGTTTGCGACAGTTCAATTGTTAGCAATTATAATGAACAAACAATATTAAGATTTGTTCAATTGATTGAACATCACTACATATAAATAGTGTTTGGGTAGTAAGGATTATGATGGCGCATACTTATTGCTCGGTTGGCTGCAGGAATGACAACGACCAAGCGAAACAAGCGAAAAGAAATCCGAAATTAATCGGAAGCCGCACTATTTACATGGAAAATTGATGACGTAATCCCAAATCAATTACATTCCGCTTCAGTTTGGGTGTGTTGAAGATGATTTCGTGTTTTTTTCGTGTTTAACCACTCTCCGGCCGTCGGTCATGATGGTGATGATGATGATGAAACAATAGCTGTGTACGTCCGAATGAGAATTGATTATGCAGTTAGCGCCTGACCCGGCCCGGCCCAGTGCGGTATGATACGGTTAGAGGATAAATACCTCATGATGAATGAAACGATAAGAAGAAACCGTACCCATTAGGTCTATTCCAATCGATGACTGTCTCTAACTTTATTGGTTCGGATAAGTTTACTGGGGATGTTGGTAGGTTGATCTATTGAAGGAAAAAGGACAGTGCCCCGACAGATCGATCAAATCTTCGTTTTTCCCCTGTCGCAGGCAAAGGATGGGAAATTGGTAGAGGATTTTTTTTGTTGTTGCTGCTTTTTTTCCCTGCACGGTTCGTTGGGCGATGCTGATCCTTTTGTGTGTGAGGGCATGTCACTTTCAGACTCGAAATCGATTCCATGGCAAAATTAATAGTCCCATATCGCTGGTTCTTGTAGGCTTTCGTTAACCTTGTGCGAAATGGGATTTCGAATGTTGAACCTATCTGTTTTTATCATTACATTTGATGGTAGACGACGACTTGTGCGGTTTCATGTCCCAGTAGAAGATTCGTTAAGTATGAGAATATTCAGTCTGTTTTTTTTCATATTGTCCATCACCTGTGTGGTTTATCGGTTTGATGCCATCGCTCCTGTAGCAATTTTTGCACTCGGTTGGTCAACCAAGAAGATAAAGTGAATCAATAATCACGATTTGTGCGTCAACGCGATCGTCCTATTTCCCGACGAGATGCTGACAATGTGAATGAGAGGAAGATTAATGAGAAAACCCATTTCCGTTTTCAAAGGAGCAAGTGAAAAAGGTTAATGAAAATTTATGACCCCTTTTCTCAAACCTCTCACCAATCGATGAAAGAATGCTGTCATTTTCTCAAATATGCACAGCCCCCGAAAATTCCCACACACTGTGTTAAAACCTGAACGAAAAATTGCCTGCATTTTAGAAGCAAATGTCCAATCAGTATGAATCTGTCATTATAACAGGTTGCCTTACCAGTTCAGTCGGTCCTTCCATTATGTATGTCGTGTACAATCTGTAGTAACGAACGGGATCGGCATCATTGCAAGCACTTATTATGTTATGAAGCTGATCGGGCTTCACTGCACCAACAAGCGGCAGAGTTATAATTTGAATGTGCATTCGAGCGAGAAAATGAGCAATAGAAAGAAAAGAGAGCGAGGTATGAAGAAATGAAGCGATTGGGTTCGTAAGGGCGGAATAATACCGGCTGGTGGTCTTCTAACGGTTTTTCACAATGGAACGAAGTCGTTGAACTCTTCCGCCAAAAAAAAAGGTTGATTTCATTGGCTCGTTCATAATCATAACATTGCAAATAAAATGTCAACAAATTGTTAACGGTTGTTTTGATTAAACTGCTTCGCCTAAAGGTGATCGGGAGAAACTAGGAAACACCTTTCAAACAAAAAAAAACCTCCCGCAGCTCCATTTACAATGAAATGGGAACCATAAAATGTCGCCGTCGATAAGCGGGTAGCTAAATGAACTTTATCATTACGGGGCGCCATAAAAAAACGAGCCATTACGTGACTGGGTTAATAATTTTTCTTTCTCACTACATCACCATATCTATCCACCCACATGCGTGCAGATGCCGTCATCAATCGGATTTCCAAATAATTCACCGTCGTATCCTTGGAGTATTCAGTGAGACATTTTTCATGCTGCTCATCGTGCGAAAAGACCTTTTTATAGTTGCTATCATTATTTCTTCATCTGGTTTAAATTTTACTCCGCCGACATCTTGGTGCTGCTGCCCGGCTTCGAACCGTTGCGCTGTTATCTGAAACATTAAAATGGAAAAATTATATATAACCGCATCCTCAGAACGCTTCCTGTTCTCGATTTCTCGAATGCGTTGATAAGCGCTGTGAGCTTGAGAAATGTTTGCTATGTTGAATACTGCTGGTGGAGAGAAAAATTAATGACATCTCTCCCTCGTCAGCTTACTACAGTAGTATTTCTACACCGAGCATAAAAACCGCTGGATATGCGAGTAGACACAGGGTTGTAATTATAATTTATCGATGAAGTTTCAAAAAGAATGTTTAAAAATTGTGTGACATGAACTGGAACTCTGAATTAAATTATTGCATGAAAACTTGATTTGACAATTTTCTAAAACTTTCGAACATATTCTTTTGTTATTAATTGATAAAAAAAAAACAAATAATAAAAGAGAGAATTCCTTCGTTACAGCTCATTGACATTTGAGTTTCGATTCTATTGGAAAGTCTACAGCAATACCATGAGAAAAAGATATATAATCTCTCGGAAAATAGTTGTATTTTGTTTGGTGAGATTTTTTTATTTTGCCATCAAGGTGAGGATGAATTATGAAATCGATTTTTTACGATTTTTAGGAAAGCCTACTTATTTTTTGAATCATAACTCGATATCAGCTGAACTGATTTTTGTTTAGGTTTTTTTTTGTAAAAAAGCCTATACCTTTCCCTTTAAAAATATAAAAAAATGAACTAAAAGGGTTTTGCCTTCTTCCTCTCTTTCTTTTTTAAACCGATTTTAATAAACTTAGGCTCGTTCGAAAACTACTGTTGGGCCATTGATCAAGTTCAAAGATGAAATGACTCTGACTTCTGGTTCCGGAGATATGATGATACAAGTGACGTAACCGACAAAGCGAGTTGATTTTTTTACCGCGCAATTTAAAATTTCCGAACGAAGTTTGATGTGTAGTTTTGATCCCAATTGAGAAGAATTATTTTCTTTTACACAGCGTCGCTCTTAACGACGTCTTAACATTTTAAACACTCCTCACCCTGTATTTCCGGAACCGGAAGTCGAATCAGAACCAAATTTAGGAAATAAATATAAGAATGTAAGATCTTTAATTTGAATTTAAGTTCGCGAAAATTTGTCAAGTCATCTCTGAAAAAAGTTAGTGAGTTCTATTTTGAAGAATATGACCACTATTTCTGGTACTTTCGGAATCGGAAACCGGAAGCCAGTATACTACCCATACTCGCATATCAGTCCCATATGGGTTCTGGTCACTTTTGAGTTAGTCCGACGGATAACGCTTATTTTTAACCTACTTTCAGAAATCGCAAAAATAATTTGGGGTCAGATCAGTAAAATTTGAAAAAAATATCAAGCCGGGTCTGTCCCATATGGAAAGTACTCGCATAGATACCCCACGCATTAGGGGAAGATGGGGCAAAACGAACCCCCGAAGCATAATGCTTACTTACTTACTCTTTCAGTCGTAGACCACGCGGGTCTCTGCTGTATACAGGAGGCGTCTCCATTCAACTCGGTTCATTGCTGTTCGCCGCCAGCCTCGGTAGCTGCGAAGGGTCCGCAGGTCGTCCTCAATTTGATCGATCCATCTTGCCCGCTGTGCGCCTCTTCTTCTTATACCGGTCGGATCATGGTCGAGAATCATTTTAACCGGGTTGTTCTCCGACATTCTAACAACATGCCCGGCCCACCGTAACCGCCCGACCTTGGCCGTTTGGACGAGGGTTGGTCCTCCCAGCAACTGGTGCAGTTCATGGTTCATTCGCCTTCTCCACGTACCGTCTTCCATCCGCACTCCGCCGAAGATGGTTCGCAACACCTTCCGTTCAAAAACACCTAGTGCGCGTTGATCCTCCGCAAGCATTGTCCAGGACTCGTGCCCGTAGAGGATAACCGGTCTAATCAGCGTTTTGTAGATAGTTAACTTCGTACGACGGCGAATTTTGCTCGATCGAAGCGTCCTGCGCAGTCCAAAGTAAGCACGATTTCCTGACAATATGCGTCTCTGAATTTCTCTGCTGGTGTCATTTTCGGCAGTCACCAGTGAGCCCAAGTACACGAACTCGTCGACCATTTCGATTTCATCACCACCAATCAGAACTCGTAATGGGTGGCTGACGTTATCTTCTCTCGAGTCCCTGCCTTTCATGTACTTTGTCTTTGACACATTGATGTCTAGTCCGATCCGCTTGGCCTCAGCTTTTAGTCCGATGTACGTATCTTCCATCTTCTCAAAGTTGCGTGCTATAATATCAATATCATCAGCGAAACCAAGTAGCTGGACGGACTTTCTGAAAATCGTGCCACTCGTGTCTATCCTCGCTCTTCTTATCACACCCTCCAAAGCAATGTTGAATAGCAGACACGAAAGGCCATCACCTTGCCGTAGCCCTCTGCGAGTTTCGAAGGGACTCGAGTTTATCCCCGATACTCGAACAACGCACATCACTCGATCCATCGTAGCCTTGACCAATCGTATCAGTTTGTCCGGGAATCCGTAGTCGTGCATGATTTTCCATAGCTGTTCTCGATCGATTGTGTCGTAGGTTGATTTGAAATCGATGAATAAGTGATGTGTGGGCACATTGTATTCGCGGCACTTTTGCAACACCTGGCGGATGGCGAACACTTGGTCCGTGGTAGCGCGTTCGCCCATAAATCCTGCCTGATATTGTCCCACGAATTCGTTTGCAATCGGTGAAAGTCGACGGCATAAGATTTGGGAGAGTACCTTGTAGGCGGCGTTCAGCAGAGTTATCGCGCGGTAATTGCAGCAATCCAGCTTATCGCCCTTTTTGTAGATGGGACATACGATTCCTTCCATCCATTCCTCCGGTAAAATCTCGTCCTCCCAGATCTTGGTAACGACCCAGTGCAGTGCTTTCACTAGTGCATTACCACCGTGTTTTAGTAGCTCGCTTGGTAGTTGGTCAACGCCAGCGGCCTTATTATTTTTCAACCGGCTTACCACCTCCTCCACTTCTTGGAGGTCTGGGACCGGCAGTCTATCGTCCTCCGCACGCGTTCCCAAGTTCGTTACCGCGCCGCTACTTTCGTATTCCGCCACATCGCCATTGAAGTGCTCGTCGAAATACTGCCGCCACCTCTCGATCACCTCACAGTCGTTCGTGAGAAGATCTCCGTTGGTGTCCTTGCACATATCGGCCTGTGGCACATGGCCTCTGCGCGAACGGTTCACCTTCTCGTAGAACTTCCTTGTGTCATTAGCACGGAACAGCTGTTCCATCGCTTCGCGATCTCGGTCTTCCTGTTGGCGTTTTTTTCTACGGGATACCGAGTTTAGTCTGTTCCGCGCCTGTCTGTATCGCTCCTCGTTTGCTCTCGTGCGGTGTTGCAGCTTGCTCGCCCAAGCTGCATTCTTCTCGGCCACTAACTGTTTACATTCGTCGTCGAACCAGTCGTTCCTCACGTTCGCATAATGCACCTTTTGCTTTTCTCAAAAGTTACCAATTTTTTTCACTGAAATTTTAATGAAATCGAAAGTCCGCCATAACAACAGATTACTATAAAATTTTGGTAGCGATGTTTCAATCTATATCTGGAAAAATCAAAAAAAAATTTTTTAACAGTCATAATTATAAGTAATTTTGAATGTTCGTTCCATCGTAATTTTCTAAGGTGAGGAAGACGATTTTAATTATATAACCAGTGAACTTCTTTGCCAATCATTCGGGTTTCTAAAATTAGTTCTAATACAGACGATGTATTTGTAATTTTTTAGAAAAAATTTTTATAGAAATTTATCGTCTCATATTTTTGGGGCAAAACGACCCGAATTGTGTGAGGCAAAATGTTCAAGAATTTGCTTAAAAATATTATCCATAAGTTATCAATTTTATGAATAATACTGAACAATCTTCCATCTGGCAAATATTTCGTCAACGAAAAGTCTAAAGCTTTATTAGGGTGCATATTGCCCCGTGGCTGTCATGAGCTTTAATCCGTTGTTTTGATGAATCTTTACCCGTTGTTTAAGATCATCCTACCTCTATGTTCAGATAATCGTCACTTCGCGTAATTTAAAATGTATATTTTTCATGTTTTCCACGATCGGGCGTCATGCCCCGCATATATTTCAATAGACAATTTTTAAGGGTTTTGGAAAATATGATATTTCATGTATTTTTCAATGCATTCAATGAGTATTTGTAAGTAATTTTGAGAAATAATGATTACAGAAGATAGTCATGCATGAAACTCTTCCGTGTAATTCTCTATAGTTAAGATATAGCTACATTTCCTTAGAAGGTGCGTTTTACCCCATCTACCCCTATAAAGCACATACAGCCGGAATCGGTGTGTTTGGTAGTCTACTGACAATGAATACCGATTGGAATAATTCGGAAAATTTTAAAAGGTCAAGCGGCTATAAAATTTTTAACACTCGTCACTTTGCAATTCCGGAACCTGAGGTCGGATCCGGATAAAATTTAGGATTTTCGTTTGACGTCATAGGATTCTAAGCTTGTGAAAATGAATCTAATCATCGTTGAGAAAAGTGAGTGTATGGCATTCTACAGTTTGTGACCACTATTTCCGATAAGGGTATAACCGAAGTTAGTTCTTTTAGTCGTCAACATTTTTTGCACATTTTACCCAATAACTCCGGAACCAGAAGTCGGATCTGATTAAAAATCAGGAATTTTGTATGGGACCAAAAGAGTTTTCAATTGAATCTTAGTTTGCGAAAACCGCCTGATGGTCTGTTTGTTAGAAGGGTGCGTCTTACTCACTTCAGACCTTCAGGGAGAAACACAAAGCTTCCCCCACGTTACTCAGGTTTTTTCAATCCACTCCATCATCCAGTCATTCACTTGTAAGATACCCTGATTCACTCCCTGCCTCTCCCCGTTGTCGATATAATTAAGCATAATACAATATAATATAATATCATACAATACAATGTAACATAATTTAATATAATACAATACAATTTAACATAATTCAAATCAATTTACAACCTTTTTAAAAAGCTGTGTATACATGTGAACATCCTTAAAAAATCACCGTTGCACACGATTTTGCACGGATGAATGTCTGTTGGATATCTGTTCTATGTGATATAACATAATATAAAATAATATAGTGTAATATAATACTATATATTCTATATAACACAATACATATACTTATAATATAACATAACAAAATATAATATATGAAGTAATATGCCATGATACAATATATAACAGTTAATGTCGCAGTGATAACTTACACTCTTACACGCTCTTCTTTCTACGCAGTACTGCAGGAAATATAATATATCTTTGTTAATAATAACAATAATAATAATAATAATAGCACTAATAACACTAGTAATAATAATAATAATGATAAGAACAATATATAATACACTGTAATATAATTCAATTCAATATATAACAAATAATGCAACAAACAACAGAACCACATGTTGAAATATACTATGAGAAATATTGCACTTTAGGCTTCCACCTACAAGCCATTTCGCATCCTCTCATACTGCTACTAACGCAGAAGGCGATAGCACCCAGTCGACACCGTTCTGTTGACCAAATGTCATCATAGACGCTCGGGGAGGCATGAGATAGGAACATGTGAGGACTTAGTTATCTCACCATTTGACGACCATCATCTACAAGAAAAAGTCATGCACGAAAACTCAATATACACACATACAAACACACACAGACATCTTACGTACTCGACGATCGGATGCGAATGGTATATCACACTCTTACCTTCGGACCTTGGTTCAAAAGTCGGTTTTCACAGTGATTGTATAACCTTTTTGTATGAGAAATGCAAAACTGCAAAGATAACTACATTAGTAAATCTTCTTGCGGAATAAATTATCACATGCGACTGGTTTGAAATCATGAAGAGCACAATAGAAAACAATTGTACGAAAAGGATACTTTTCTGAGATCCGCAGGAAGTTTGTGTGAACCCTTTTAATTTTTGTGATTTTAAACGTAGCAAAACAAAATAAAGCTGAAATGGATTTAATTTATTCAGATATGAAAATGAAACTCATACAGTCTGTTTCAAGAATTTCGGAAATTAATGAATATATCATGGAAGTGCATCTATTTTTCTTCTATCTATTTCAATTGAACTTGAATATCAGCTTTAAATAGTTTGTCATAATTTTAATGGCAAGAACATCTTTTTCCACCAACTTGATCATTTTAAAGCAAAACAACCAACCGTAGAAGTCTCAAAGTGTGTGGAATGTTTCGTTTAGAAGCAGTTGATGTTCAACCCCCGAAAAAAAGCTCCCCTTATTATGCTAAGTGAACTCTATCTGTAGACTGTACCCACCCAGTGTAGTAATCACAGTCACAATTTGCATGAATGCTCTTCTTTTCATTTTTTTTTCATAAATAACCGTACTAGCAAAAGAGTAGCGCACAAATGAAATGCCGCCATAAATTGACGCTTCCCGGAGGGCTTCGTCCAAATAACGCTCTCCTCTACTTTCACTAATGATGCCGCTGCTTGCTACTAATATGTATGAATTTATTCATATTCATATTTATGAGGAAAAAGTCGATCGTATTATCGAAAAAGGGAATCGCAAATAAGCAACGGTTCTCGTGCCAAGTGGGTTGGGTCTCTACAATCGTCCCAAAGATTGGGAACGTTGATTAACTTTTCGAAATTCAACTTTATCTCACGAACATTTTCTCTTGCAATTTTCATAATAAATTGATCTGACACAAGTATTTTTGATGGATAGTTCATTGTAGGTGAGATTTGCATTCTAGCAAAACTTCTAACCTTTCCATAATGCTCAGTGTGCTAGGTTCAATCCAAATCAGTTATTTTCGGCGTACGCAAGCATAGTCAAACATAGTCAAATATGTACGCACATATTGAATTACAAATGACTTGAGCGTCGAAAGAAAACAAAAACCTTCGAGTGGAGTGAGAAAACGAGAAAATGATTACGATAAAATGACATTCCCTTGCTTAACCCAACGACTGAAGAACTGCCCTGGTAAGCGAAAGGACATCCTAAGGTCGCTATCGTGGCAATTGGGGATTGATTACCGGCCCTGCTCGAGGCTCTAGCAGCTACCCTTCCTGAACTTCATGACTCATTAGTACGGCGCCATTTATGCATTATGGATGGTTGTCGGTTTGGGAAGCGAGAAAGCTATGTTCAATGGAATTCTAGTGGCAATTGAATTTCAACTTTTCTTTCCCCTTTTCTTGTGAATAATTAAACGTTGCAACTGGATTGAGACTCCGATTAACGGAATAGTCAGAGATTGGGAATTCGATAGACGATTTGAATAGATTGCCTTACAGAATTCTATTTTACCATTTTATAGACGGTTTTTTTGGGCAATAAAATGTGCCAACGTCGAACACATCCGGCTGCAACTAGAATTATTCATATATCCATCTGAAAGTAGTTCGATGGCCACCAATTCAATTCCAATCGACAGCACAAATTATTTAGTAGTTCAGACATTGATTTGCAATCACGATTGTCAAACATACGACCTCAACGTGCAGTTTGATGGAAAAAAATCGTTTCCTTACAATCGAAAAATGAAAATAAAAACGGTATGTTTTTTACCGTTTCAACTTTGGGAAGCTATAATAAAGCTTCTCGTTGTACCAACATTGTAAGAGTATTAAACATCTATCAGTCGAAATTGCCATGAAAATATTTATTTCAAAAAGCCCTTTAGCTGTACAGTCAAGACAATTATCATCAAGTAGATATTCAATATTTTGTCCTTTTGTCTCTGAACTTAACAAGTTACAATCACTATGCTTGTTGCTTGCAATTCCAGATCGTTCTTAAAATATTATTCCATATTAGTATGGCATCTTTCTCGAGAACGGGTCATTTGACAGAAAGTCGTTTCGCTGGAAGTCGCTTCATCGCATGGGTCATTTCACCCAATTTTACTTCAATACTACTCCCACCAACAAACTGGGGATCTACAATAGAAGAGTTTGTTTGTCTATTATTTGTAACAAGTCTATAATAGTCATTTTCATTGATTCATAACAGACGGAAATGACGAAAAATAAATGTCACTCTTACCTCCACCTGGAATTTTTCTGAAGGTGATTCATGCACAGTTAACGAAAAAAGCGGAAAAGTACTTTCAAAATCGTGTACTTTCTTTCGTATACCCTTTCAGTCATTTTCGGTTTCCAATGGAAAATCGCATAGTATGCAGTATCGACATTGACCCGAACCTTCGAGAATCCTTAATGACAGAAACCGATACATAATGACTTTTACAGACTTTTATCTGTGGGTACTCGTATCAAATCGTTTCCAAAGAGGGTCTGGAGTGGAGTACTATGATTTATCATATTTCAAATACTCTTTATAGCCTAACTTCACGGATTTTCAAAAATCGATTGATTTATTTCTGCAACTGTTAGCTTGGTTGCATCTTGTCGGAGGGGAACGAATGACGTGGGCATTGATGCTTTCTTTTGTGGCAGTGAGAGATGAAAATTTTTCGTCTCACTTTATTTTTTTTAATGCGATAAAGGTAAAACCTTAGATGAGGTTGTTAGATTGTATTCTTTCATTAAAATTACGTACAATTTTAAGCTCTGCTTGTAACCAATATTCTTATATGACTACAATCTGAAAACGACCAGTAAGCCGTTATTTATTCAATTTCTGGATATCGACCATGATATTGTACTTTGAAACAATTTATTTATTGAAAACTGCAATAAAAATACGGTTCAAATAGTCAAAACAAATATTTATTCGCACATCTAATTTCAATCCATAGTTACCACATTTTACAAACTTTCAACAACCAAACTGCCAAAATTCTGTTCAAAAAAATTTGTAAAAAATAATGACAGAACTAACTAAATGTATTAATTTTACTAATAATGAAAATCACCTAACTAAAATACCACATAAGATCCTCATGGATACAAACGATCCTTAGTATCTAACACCTACTGAATCTTTCCAGTAGATAATATTTTCCAGCCGAGTTTTGTGATAAAGTCATTGATTATTTTTCGGAAATATTTTCACTCAAAAGAGTCTGTGGCAGAAAATCTCTAACGATGCAAAAATTCGCGATTTTGCTATGAACAAATTCTATAATTGTTATGTAGAAATCTTCAAACATTTTACTGTCAGAGAAAAATTATTGAAGTAGTGGATCTTTGATTGATTTGGAAATGACTTTACTTTTTTTTAATACTTTACGAGTCACCACAATTTGAAAAAAAAGCACATGCAAAAACACATTTGCCATTTAAAAAAATTAGTTTTGAGTCGTGTTGGACTCTATCGGTAGAATACTAATAGTTTACCATGCTGAAGATGTGTACAAAGTTTCGCCCAAATCGGAGTGTATGAAATCGGATGACTAGTTACCCATTCCTGTAATTACTCTATTTTATTTCAATATTTTTTAATTTGAACAATAACACTATTTGTGGTGTTTAATTTTATAGGGACGTATTTAACAAACATGTTTCCTCCTTATTTTGTTGGATATTATTAAGGATGCTAATTACTCCGATTATTTCTGACGAATACAAGTAGAACGGGTGGGACTTAAAGTCATACAACTAGAATGCATACGCGATAGTGAATAAAATAAAACTGTTAAATTTACTGCAGCACTACAAAGTCGAACTAGTTTTTTCTTGTACTTCTTTCTCACAATTTTACGATTCAACAAAGGTTATAGAATGTAAACCCATTTGCTCCCTCTCATTTAGCGACATCCGCTAAAAGCGAGTATACCGAATCAAGGCCGTTCTATTGACTAATTGTCTTCATGAACTTCCAGACATGAGATAGGAACTTGAGAGCTCTTAATTTTTCCTCTCTTTATAAATTTAAAACCTGCATGTGTGTGTAATGTGTCTCATAAAAGAATTCATTGTCGGGAAGGCTCATCATTTTTGTCAATTTTGTTAAACATTAAAAACATACTAAAAAGTATAAATTATACATTTTCATCGATTTATAAATTTTAGTTGGTTTGACGCAAAGTCGCTATAATTAGGTTCAGTTTTTGAAATGACTGAGTGATATACATGGGAGAAGCCAAATGAATGAGAAACTCACAGAAAATATGATATTTTTGAGGAAAAGATACGCTTAGAGCCGGACTCGAACCTGCGTTCTTATGCAATCCGTGCATACGCGTTACCATTTTCGTCAACCTGAGCTGTTGTAGACACGGCTCTACCACAAGACTGGGTTTGGTAAGCGTGCATCGAACATGGTCTAAATTCTAGTCGCCTCACGACCGGTATCAGATATCCAAACATCTCTGTTCATCAGACGGGACGTGGACACGTTGAAGTGCTTTGGTTTCAATCTTGTTTAATGAAGGAAAAATTTGAGTTTTCTTAAAAGTTAACAGTTAATCATGCGTCTCCATTAAAGTTGTTTTAGAAGGAAATGCATGGTGATTAGCTCTAGTAGTTTATGTACATTTCCTTCTACTAGAATTTTAATTTATACTCAATTCTATTTCGATTGCATTTGGTAAACTTTTTTGATATAATTGATCTACCTATGAAAAGAAAAATATTTGTTTCCATCCCATGTCTGTCTAATAAATTTTAATTGAATTGTTCAATTCAATGATTCCGGAACGATTCAATTTAAGAGAGATTCGACTTTACAAGAATATAGTAATAGGTTTACAGTTCGAAAGATAACTTTTCGGTATCTATAATATTTTAATTTATCCAACTCATTTCATTTCATGTAACGCGATAAGCGTTACAATTTTAAGAATCCAAGCGGTGTTCGATTCTGGCATTGAACAACCGCCATTCAATTTGGAAACGTCAAACGCATCGCTCTTCATCAGCTGACAGAGCCGTTATTAATGGACATGTCAGGGACTTATCTTTTGTGTCCGGTTCTCGTCCTAATCATTGGTCGTTCGCAGCTGGAGTACCTTGGACTTTGTTCCTTGATGGAGGATAGTGCGACGTTTCGCATCAATGTTCGCGTTTTACGGTATGAAGCTCACAGAAAACAATCAGAGTGTCTGTCAATTTTCGACAGTTTTACTGTTTTGCTGGTTATCAGTTTTGTGTGGTCGTATTGAAAAAATATACCGCAAAATGTGTTTCCTCTGTTGGTTGTGTTAAAAATGCAATGCAATAAGAGTAGATGGATTTCCGAAATTCCTTCAAGTTATATCATAGACGAGCTAGCTGAGGAAACAAAGATAAATATAAATGACATTATCAATTACAGATATTTTCCATTAGTTCCAATCATTAGATACCTTATTGCAGTTACATGTACGGTAACAATCAGACAAGATAATATTTGAAAGGTGTAGCATGGGAATCCTATAAATAAAACTTTTCGAACAGTACCACCTACCATACGATAGCCCATTGGTAACATTTTCAGGAAGAGTGATAGAGTTCAGTTTTGTTTATTTCTTATCACCTTACGATGGTCGCATTAGCAAACATTCCCCTCTATTGACATCGATTGATTTCGGTTGTCTTATCGGAGCGAAATAATTCGATTATACAATAGCAATAAACGTACGTTAGCTGTGGATGTAAGCGCAGAAAATCCAGACTAGGCTAGATAAGTTTTATCTGTGTTATGCTTCGTCCAGTGGTTGCCTTCAATGCAACGTAAGCATGGCTGTCAGTACGTGCCGTCTGCCGTTTTGTTAATCTTGTTCCACTGAATCATCGAAAACTAAATTGCAAATTATTCGGCCAATGTTGTCCGCTGCTCAGCCCCAATGATCTGAAAGGAAGGAACATATTGTAATACGATTTTTTTTATGCTCAGAAACAATCTGCCAGGATAATTGACTTCTGAAATACGGACATTATTAAGCATTGTGCTACGAGGCGTAGTCGAAAAGTACGGGCCGTTTGTGAACATTATATACATTTATGTTCCTACAAATTTACTTATATTTTTCATATAATCATTGATCACATTTGTCGGAACGCTACATTAGATTTCTTAACATTTCTACATAAAATCTTACCGCCTGCATTCTACATAAAATTTTAAATCAGTTTTCGACAGTCTGTAGACTGTAGAGTGTCCAAGGTGAAGAAAATCATCTGCTAGGGGAATAATCGTCAGCCGATCACAACTTTTTGTCCACCAGAGGAACAATTCATTAGTTTGCATATAACTTCACAGCTGGCGAGAGAACGGATTATCGCGGACATTGTTTGCCGTACGCACAGATAGGCAAATGACTGCTGAATCAGAACAGCACCTGGAATAACTGTACGTGTAGTGAACGTACCGATACGTACAAGTTCAATCGTAGTACGAGATGTCTATTGTGCCTCATAATTACAGAAATCAACTTGACAGCTGTCGACGCATAGAAAAAAATCGAAATATCAAATTATTTAACTCATTCCTAGATTCTGATGATAAATTTTTAGTTTTAGAATTTATTTTGCGAATTATTTTTTTCCAATGCGTTCAAATGTATTTACCATGAATTATGAACAATAAATATTCGATATTTTTCGTGTATTAAAATTGTTACCAGTTTCCCCGATAGAAGATTCTATTTTGCAAATAGTAGAGCTGATTTCGCTAGCCAGTATGTTCGAGCCTAGGCCTGGAAGGATTCTTAATGTCGAAAAGATCGTACTACTTGGGTAATTGTCCTGTTCATTTACATTCATTTCAAACATACCACACTTCGAAAAAATCCTGTGATTTTATATCTTATTAGATGCACATAAATGGAACGTGGCAGTGTACGCAAATTAACGTGGAAGAACATTTAATATTGTGTCTAATAATCCATGACATGAAATTCATTGAAATAAAAAAAAAGGAATAGTGATAGCGACCCACCGCGACTTGAACCGAGAATCTTTCGTTCGTAAAGTACGTTTTTTAATCGACTGAGTCACAGAAGCACACATTTGCTTGGCTGGTAAAAGGTGCATTAAAATTCATACAGTCGTACCTGCTAGCAGAAGTCATAACAAATGAAATTTTCGGTCATTTGACAAATTACGTCTTTATGAATTACATAATATGAAGGATTAAGGGCTGAGGACACTACCGTAAAGTGGTAGGTTTTTTGCTATTTTCCCGTTTCAAATTAAATTTTCTTGGAAACGGTGCAGAATATAGAAAAACCCACCTGACAATGTCTTCGAAATTTAGTTGAGAATATTCTGTGAAATTTTTAGAATGATTCATTGAGTTTAGCGGTCGTGTTGTATTTTTTCTGACTGAAGAACTGCTGAAAATTGGAATGCTCGGAAATGCATACCTCTACTTGTTCATCGAATATCTCGACTTTGAAGGCTTGTATCATAAATCTACCGTGACAAAGTCTATATAATTTAGTTTAGATGCGATTAGTACATAAAAACATATAACACATGGATCAATAAGTCCCGAGACTAACAATGGAAACAACATTTTATTGCAAATTTTTTTTTATTCATCAACATAATCACCTTTTAGGGTGATACAATGGTTCCAACGTTTTTCCAATTTTTCAATACCATGCTTATAAAAAAATTTATCTTTCGCTTCAAAATAAGCTTCAGTTTCAGCGATGACCTCCTCATTTGAGCCAAATCTTTTTCCCTGGAGCATCTTTTTAAGATCAGCAAAGAGCCAGTAGTCACTGGGGGCTAAATCTGGCGAGTATGGGGGGTGGGGAAGCAGATCAAACCCCAATTCGTTCAATTTCGCCATTGTTTTCATCGACTTGTGGCAGGGTGCATTGTCTTGATGAAAAAGGATTTTTTTTCACTGCATGTGCGGTCGTTTTTTTGCAATTTCCTCCTTCAAATGCACCAGTAAGTCAATATAATAATCACTGTTGATCGATTTACCTTTTTCGAGGTAGTCAATGGAAATCACGCCATGCTGCGTATCCCAAAAAAACTGACGCTGACTGCTGCGTTTTCGAACGCTTCGGAAGGCTTTCGCCAGCTGTGCGCCACTCAGATGACTGCCGCTTCGACTCTGGAATGTAGTGATGTATCCATGTTTCGTCCATGGTCACGTAACGACGCAAGAAATCTTTTTTGTTGCGAGTAAATAGCGATAAACTGCTTTCTGAATCATCGACTCGTTGCTATTTTTGTTCCATCGAAAGCAATCGCGGCACCCACTTGGAAAAAACCTTTTTCATGCTCAATTTATCATGAAGGATCTAGAAAGACGTGGTTACTGGTTTACTACGAGCGCCATCTCTGCTTTAGTCTCGGGACTTATTTATCCATGTGTTATGTTATCGCGATAAAAATAAAGTCTTGTATTTTTCTGTGAAACAAAGTCAGTTTCAATGCATCCACCATTTTTTTCGCTTTGGTTTCCTGATAGCATTCTGAAAAAGGAGAGAGAAATAAAATTGACTCGACAAGGCTGCCAAACACACAGACATTCAATCTTTGTGAAAGTTGAATATTTTTTCATTGTTCATTGGAATCCATGTAATGTCCAACCCATACGATAGATTAATGTGATAAAACTTCTCATCAAAATAATAAAATGTATGCTGGCAACTCGGTACAGTTTGCTCATATACGAGAGCGTACAAGAGAAATACGATGCGCAAAGGGAATTGAGCGAGCCACGTGGTCGATTTGAAACTCAACACGTGGCCCTGTGTCCTCAGACCTTAAGTCACCTGTAAAATTCAATTTTTTTGGTGTTCCATTTCATCGTTTTTCCACTTCATAAAGATACTCCCTTTGTTTAGAATACGAGAATCAGTATGTATGCTACGTGCCATAAGTAGGCAATTACACAATGAAAACTAATACGCGGGAGAATTTTTCATGAATTCGAATAGGTGACGAGATTGTATTGCTGATAAAATCCTGTTTTACATCGGCATCCTACTGGCAAGTCTATTTGTGATTGTTGGCATCGAATTAACACATAAACGAAAAACTAATTTTTCGCCATAACGATACCGAACCAAGGAACAACATAAAACGTTGTCATGCTAGAGCCGCCTACACGATTATACCGTAAACTTTGGAAGGATTTATGAGACAAATATATTAAATTTTCGGCTAGAAGCATCTAATTGGTGTCGTTTGTTATTTATTGATGCTAATCGAAGGGCGTCAATCATCGCAGGTAACCGCTATCTTATCATCCATCACCGGCAACCGCAGCGCGTTGTCTTTCAGTTTTTGTATACCAATCAGTGTAAGCTCAAAAACTGTAAGTTTATTTCGGTTAACAACATGATGCCGAGAAACAAGAATGCCCACAGAGAAGAGACTTTGTATTGCGATAACGAGGCGTGGGTGTCGCCCGATGAAATTAATTTCATTCGCATTGATGAAAGAAAGTAAGCTCACATTTGCCTTATTACTGTGCTATACTGCATTGAATCAAACGATGGGTACAACTAGACGTAATGCTCTTACGGAGTCTATAATTGAGTAAGTAAAGGTCGGATTATATAAATATAACATTATAAATGATTTGATAGGACAACTGATTTCAAGCATCCTTCAGTTGAATTACATATATAATGGAAGTAAACTATATGAGTTCGTCATGATTCTTATATAATTTATGGGGTATTTTTAGTCGACGACACGAAGTATGCATGGACAGAGTTACCTAATAAATTCTTATCTCTATTTTGCATACTTCAGGTTGACGATCCTATGTATGCCGAGTATCGTTTCATAATTAATGTTTTGAAGTAGAATTACGACTTTTCGAATCTCAAATGCTTTGAATGCACTGCACTGAATTGCTTGAATCAGTCCGGAACTGATTTAATGAATACAGGGTGGGTCATTTAAAGTGAAAGCATTTGTTTCTGAACAAAATATATGAAAAAAGCATTATTTTCATTTCGATTTTAATTTATTTTGGTTCAAGGAGATATGTTACAGTTATTTTTCAGAAATGATATTGCGTAAATGGCCACATTTGGCCTTGAGTGTAAAACGTGCTCTTTTTCGGTGTTTTCCATCGTTTTGGCCAATGAATTGGGTCTATATGGCGGTGATTTCACGTCGTATGTTGTCTTTGAGTTGAGCTATGATTCTTGGCTTATCAGCGTATAGCTTGGATTTCAAATAGTCCCACAAAAAAGTTTGGTGGTGTCAAATCGGATTTTTCGATATGACTCGTCCGGAGAACAATGGTCGTAACAAATCGGTTGTTAGTCGAGCTGTATGGTATGTTGCACCGTCCTGTTGAAACCAGTAACCATTCAAACCATTTTTATGAACATTGGGCATCACAAAATCATTTATCATGGCTCGATGACGATCACCATTAGCAGTTTTCATTATTCCATCGTCGTCTTGGAAGAAATAGGGCCCAATCACCATATCCGCACAAACACCACTCCAAACTGTAACTTTTTGGTTGTATAAAGGCTATTCCTCATTTAACTGACGGTTTTTAGTAGCATAGAAACGACAATTTTGTTTATTAACGCTTCCATTTAACGTGAAATGTATGTCATTAGTCGATCCGACAATTCTGTCAAAAGTTATTGGGTTGCCCGATGCTTTCACTTTAAATGGCTCACCCTGTATTATTTAAAGAACCATTCAGTTTATTTTTTCGCTACGTTCAATATATGCGAGACAAGAGAACATCAGTCCGGAACTGATTTGGAACCAAATAACAGACCTAAAAAGTGAAACAAACTAGTAAAATGCTTCGATGTGTGTGTGTGTCTGTGTGTGTGTGTTTAACCTATCCAAGCTCCACTGTCCGACATCGGTTTACAGAAAAAAAGTTTTCGCGTGTTTTAATTATACTTGCAAATAACTTTAGTCCACGAATCAGGAAGGTGTTAACTCAATCAAATACCGATGACCAATGAATCAGCCAATTACTGAATAATTTTCCTTTAGACGATCCTATATAAAACACTAATCATAAGTATAGAAAAATAATTTATACCCAAACAGTTGCTTCTATTCATAAAGCGTATTTTTCTTTATAAATCGAATGAGATAAAAATTGTCAATCTATGCATAATGCAAGGAATGTTACAGACGGTTTTATCAAAACAAGTTGACTAGAAGTCTGGATAAATCAATAGCAATTGAAATCCACACTAAGGGGTTTAAATACACTTTAGCAATACTTGAACCTTGCTCTCATTCGACATTCTGCTATTAACGCAGATGGGGATAGTAGCCAGTCGATGCAGTTCTAATGGCCAAATGTCATCATATACACAAGGGGAGGCATGAGATAAGAACTTGTAAGCACTCAGTTATCATACCTTTGAACGACCAGATTGGGCAGTATAAAAATATATATATTAAAAAAACAGTGGCTTTTTCAAGAATTAGAAACATACCTGAAAAAATGAAATTTAAAAAAAAAACACATTTTCAATATTGTTGCTATATTATTATTTTTAGCATTTCGCTTTATTTTACCCCAGTTTTAATTTTCTTGAGTCGTTCACCGGAGAATGTAATATTTATATGTTAAGCCTGTTGTTTAAACCAACATTTTACTAATCAAATTATCAAAATTCCTAAAATAAAAGATGCTTAAAATGAAAAAAAACACAGCTAAACAGATGGGTAGGCATCCGCAAAACTTTTGGTTTTTAATGATAACCACTTTACATCAATAACTTGAAATTTTGTAATTACTTTCAAATCGTTTAAGCCTAATTTTCAAATAAAGCACTAATCAATTTTACGTCAAAGGATGGTTCTAAAAAACGTGGCTACCACGTATGGCATAATACTGTTTGGCATAACACCGTTTGGCATAATGATCATTTGGCATAACAGTCATTTGGAACAACATATCAACATACTGCTTAATAGAATTTGTTATAATTTACTGCGATTTGAAAGGTCTAAGATCTACGCCTCGTCGTTTTTAATGACATGCTGTCCGACCTCGCTGCCGCTCGTACGGACTTAAACGCGTAAATTAAATGGCTTTCAAATGATCATCATCATGTTGATTTCGGTTCAGCCATCTCCGAGAATACTTAGAAGAGAGCAAAATCTTTCAAAAGTTTACACACACTGATATTTTTCGGTTTCGTCGAGCTGTGTCGAATGATATGTAATACAAAAACAACGAAATAGTTATTGAATTTTTATAAATGGAGTACCAACTAAAGTAACAAACAAACGTTTGTTTAGGTTCTCAAATTATCAACGAGCAAAAATTTCTTTACCATACAGTACCCTCAATTTTGTATACTTGCCGTTTTATTCAAAGCTATTTCTATTGATTTCCTGTAGCACTTGAAATCACTCGGTTATTACTCAACTGTTATTTACTAGGGTATTCATAAAAAAAAAATGACGGAATAATCTAATCCACTAACGTCGATGTGCACTTATCACTGGAAACTTTCTAGATGGAGATATGTCTGTGACCATATTGGTTAAATATTGATTTCATGTAGCCAACCATTACGGTGGACTGTATGCATTTTCACGTGTTCTGTCCCCATCATTAGACTACTGCTAGGTGATGGCCTAGACGGTTCCATGTGAAAGTGAATCCAGACGACAACAGTGGAATGAATGCAATCTACTGAAGTGCTTTTTATTACAGAGTTGTTTAGCCTACCATGGCTAGCCTTTTGATGTGAGTCCTTCCTGCTTCAGTGACAATGTGCCACTATTTCAGTTTTTTTTCTCTTTCTCTCTATGAATATGTCCTTGTTTATGTCTGCTGTGACGCAAGACACTCTTGCATGAGGTTCATACACGTTACTGTATGTTAATGAAAATAAACTTGTCCTACATAGTTGGCAAGCATTCTTTCATGGTAAACCATTTCGTGTGTCCGGTTTAATATCGAAGGTACTGCTGGTACTCGAATAGTTTTGATTTGGGTTCTATTTGATTTTGCATTGCTAATTTTATCCGCCCATGACGCAAATGCGAGAATGTCATTAAACATTTTAATTTGTCCCAAATTCAATCAATTTTTATGATAAACACACGTTTGTATTCTACCGGTCGATTCGGTTTCGCACACGTCTCAACCAAGCAAACCGGCGGTGTCACCCTTAGGACTGTGTTGCTTGTTCTGCATCACATCTGTTGCGAGAGTGATATTGCCGGTGAACCAAGATACAAACAACCACTTACTGAAGGGTTACCGGAATTTTAATTATCCTTAAACAAGCGGAATTCCTCCAACTCTGCTATTTGGTCACCGAGGTGTCCTACGTAAGCGTTTACAGTTTCAGACGGAAACCGTACCTGTCACAGGTCGTGCTGCTCCTCCGTGTTTACGCAGTTTTCGGAAAATGGTAAACTGTGCGATTGTCGGTCGGTGAAACCCGAAGGAAGGTTGTTATTTTACAGAACGACCCACATTCACAATTTCAAAAGAATGTTCCACAAATGTGTGGTATATAGCGACAGTCATGCAGATTTAGATCATGACTGCCCCATTCGTAACCGGTGTGGTATCTCATGAATGCATTGCATGAAAAATTTGACCGAGTTTTTTCTAAAATTTAGATCAGTTTCTTTGAAGTTAAAGGATCAGTCATATAATTATTTCTCTCGATGACTAATGATTAAACATGAGCACAGATTTTCAACTGAAATGTTGAATCAACATTTTAGGAAGCAATGTAGGGTGACATGTCCAGTAGTCATCTCATATGCGAAAATCATTAGGCCTTAAGAATAAGATGAAAATAGGTGAATTCGTTTCGAGTTTCCGCGTCGCTGTAACATCAGTATTGAACAATTTTCGAACTGTTTTACCTGCGGTCTTGCTTCTTAGAGTCGAAGCTAAGATATTGTATCCGATTTTATCACAATTCGCTGATTGAAAGTTGAGTAATCGGCCAAAATAAAAGGGTGATCCTACTAATGAGATGACTATTGGTATAATAGCCCTATTTCTTACAGCGCCTGTTTCACAATTGTATATCGTTTTCTCTAGTGGCTGACAATAAGTTGGATCTTAATAATTTCAATTATTTGTAAGTGTTTGTTTGCAATGAGGATCAGTTATACATGTACTTACATCAACAGGCAATAATGAACGGAATATAAGTGGCACAGATAACACATTTGTAACGCTTGAAAACCATTGCATATGCACGCGTTAAAAAATTGGTAACATATGTTGAGACCCAAAATCACTGACTTGGACTCTTTTTCCACATAGAGACGAAAAAATATGCCGGACTTGTTAATTGTGAAATATAAGAGTCCAGGGTAATGTCTAGGTATATAAATTGTTATACTCTTTGCTCCAACGGTGGATTTCGATGCGAATATCAGAAGTGCAAGTGCATCATTGCAATTCACCTTGAACCTCCTGGTAGAGGTAAAGTTTTATTCTGTTTGCACATTACTTCGATGCCTATCGTACTCCATGAGGAATCGAACACGGTGGTCATCTATGATCTCTTATATTTGTGCTGTACTTTAATGACGTAAATTCAGATCTGGTAACGTCACTTCATTTGTTCTATTTGATTTAAAATCAATCAAATTACTATATTCATTGGATTAAATCTGATTCGGCTCAACTGCTGTCTAAGAGATACATATTTTAATTGAAAAGTACGTCATGTTTTCTTAGATGGGCATTAAGACAGCTTATAGTCTCAAAAGTATCTAACGGGTAATAAGAAATATCAAGTATTTCATAAATATTTAATGTATTATCTATAAATACGAATGCAGATCCATGATTTGTCCAAAGATTTGAAAATAACTGATGCTTTGAATGTTAAATCCAGTGGTTTGGGATTTGGAATAAGAATAATAAAATAATAATAAATACCAATACCATTCCGACAACATTTGTCTAGAGCTTTGATAATTACCAATACTTGAATGTTAAATCCTATTATTCTGAGCCGTTTTTAAATATTAAAATCGATTATTCTTGTGGACCTTGACCTAAAGTCTACGTAGTCTAATTTTTTTTAATTTTTCAAGCAATATACTTAGTTTAATTAGCCGGCCACGCGTTTCCTTCGATTGATCAAAAAGACAGTTGAAATTGCGTATTCAACCAAATGCATGATGCTTGAGAGCAGAATTGCAATTTGTCACGGCGAATAACCTTGACAGACTGACTAAAAACATCGTCGACTGTAATCTGTACTGTGAAAGTGATTATCAAATGAGATACTCCGTAGTTCTATGACCAAATAGAAGTATACTTAAAGACAGGCGACTCTATTGTTTTTTCTTTCATTTTTCTATTCCCTATCGAAGTGAAAAAATAAAAGAAAGTACTAACATAAACATAAATTGAAAAAGCTCGGTATTCTTCGCAAAAAGTCATCGGACTTTAAGTTTATTGCAGTAAATGAATAAATATCAATTTTTATGCTTTCCGATTCCGAAATTATTTAGTCACATCGTAATCAAGCAGTGAAAGGAGAAATGAAGATAATGTCAATTACTTCTGTAATTCAAGAGCGTTCTGACGAGTGAAATGATCCAAATTTATCACTCATCTATAGCCGATCACGAATAAGAAAAAGAAATTAATTATGAAAATACCAAATCGCGAGGAAGTCTAAAAAGTTATTCATATTTTTGTTCTGAAGTGAAGTAGTTGTCAGTGTGGTTTCTTCCAACCAAAAACGGATTTGAAATATCAAAACTGATTGGAATTGCGAAAGTAAACATTTGCCTAAAAATGCATCCCAGAGGTGGAAATCGAACCAGCCAACTATTTCCCCCCATAAAATTGTTGATTTCAATTTCCATTAATTATGGTTTCAGCTTTACCGGTCTGTTAAAAAAGAACGGCTGTTATATACTGCTCGACGTTTCGACCACTGGTTATGGTCTTTTTCAAGGGAAACTGTAAGTTTATTGGTTATGAAAGATATCACAAAAACATTAAAACTGTGTGTAAACTCACTATCTTACCGTTCCTCGTCTAAAAATCGCATGCCCACGAACGATTGTTTACATAGTATGTGATTTTGAGATTTATTGTATATCTTTACCTCTTGAATATCTTGGACAACTAAGACTTTATGACAACGGATCCGATTTTATTTAATCTTATTACAGAATGTAAACTATAAAAATCTATCAGTGATTGAAGACTTACCTATGTCGTTTTTCATTGATTCCACTCGCTCGGTGCCAGTGTTTTGCCCCGACATCTGATCTATGAAACGATTTTGTAAACTTTTGTTTGCACGCTTGCTGCTCCGAAAAGAAAACGGGTGCAAATTGCCCCGAAAGTGCATTTTTTTCGTGCGGTGCAAATCAATGAAACACAGTGCATCTGTTTTGATTGCTCGACTGCACGAATTGGGCAAAACACTCCACGAGTGTTTTCAATGAAAAACGACATTAGTAACGTTTCACTGAAATATTATTTGAAAAATTGTTTTGTGACAAAGAAAAGTCTGCGTAGATTTTTTAGTAAGGGGGGAGGGTTAATTGGAAAGTCTACTAAGGGTGAGGGGGGGTTAAATAAATACCAGATATTGGTCTACGTGGTTTATGAACGGTCCCATATGACAAATGCAGATTATCACATTATTGTTCTTACTCTATAAAATTGCGTTCGTTTCAAGTATTCACATATGCAAATTTCAAAAATTTATGTATCCATTCCACATTTTTTGTTTTCAAAAACACCTAGTAGCTTGGTTGCATGATAAAGGAGAGTGTTTCAATATTTCTTTCCCGTGTATCTCAGTCATGCATTGCGTACTAGCAATATGTGATCATAAAAAGCCCAAGAAAACTATATTCTTAATGTATTCTAAATATGTATAGTTAGCTTGTATTTTGTAGCTTGCAAATAACTCTGCTCAAAAACCATGAAACGTTTAAATTCATAGAGAAGATGTGAATTATAACGAATAAGTGGATTCATCAAAGCTCACAGGGATATTCATAAACGTGTGTAGACGAATACCTTAACGTTCACTTACACGAACAAGCGACACACGTGTCAACTCAATCGGAACACTTAGATACGGTACTTTAGTGGGATTTTGCATCATGCCACTGCTTGAAGGACGTGCCAGAATGATAAAATGGATATGATGTCAATTTCGTGCCGAAAGATTTGAACCCCAAACACTTCGAAACTTTGTCCAATAGAAAAATACCGGACTGATTACAAGGTGCACCATATAAAACAATCTTAATACATAAAGGGGCGGATAGGGTCTATTATTTTCTTTGTATTTTCTTATAGTAAGACATTTCTAGAATATTCTGTGAAATTTTAAGCCTATCGGAACAAAACTCAGCAAGTTATGGGGCTTTATCTTTATGGCTTACCTCATACTGCGAAGAGGCAAGAACTCGGTGTACAGGTCCCAGATTTCTGATTCGATTGACTTAAAAACTTGACAAAACATTCTTGACATGTTTTTTTTTCGTTATATCAATTTATAAACGAAAAAATGTGATTTTTTGAAAATGTTAGACCCTACGGGCGTAATAAATTGTTTCCATTGACTTTATAGATAAAAAACTTGAAACGCGTTTTTCTCGAAAGCAGGTTTTGAAAGTCCGTGTTCATCGTCATTCAAAAACTACTGCACCAATTTTTTTTTGCACACACTTTCTACCAGATCCTAACGTTTTCCTTTTCGTTGTTTGTTACTTTGGGGAGGCTTTACAGCTACAAAATGGCGGCTAGGCCTAGAAAAATTTATACTCCAACCATGTTGCTATGATTTGTTCACTTCTGATTAGTCTGGCCTAAGATACAGTAGACACCGCAAATCATGATTTTTAAGAAGCGTCCTCAAAATACCTCTCACCGATTTATTTCTCAATATTTTTCCATGGAAAAATTACTAAATGTTGTTCGAATGATGTTTTTGATCATGCAAAACATTTGAATTTATTTTGTTGAACGATAATTCTAAAATAAAATTCACAAAAATGATTATTGTTTTCATCATCATTCAGCAAAAAGGCTACGACAACTTTTAAAGTTGGCTTAGTACATGTTTGGACCTGATAGCAGGGATCGGGTCCTTCAAGAGGTTAATTAGCTGAGGTATCGAAGCCGCCTCTATTGCTCCTAGATGGAGGAGAAGGGCATCCGCATCTTGGATATGTTTTACCAATCACCCAACGCAAACCCGATCAAAAATAAATAACAAACTTGCCGGAAATTCTGTGCATAATTTAAGGCGGCTATCTTGAGGAAGAATTCGGAAGATTTTGTATCGTTTTTTTTCCTATATGATTCCCTGAAAACTTCTCTGAAAGCATGCCTCGAATGTGCCAGGTCAATCTCCTCTCCTCTTCTTTATTTAACAGTTAATTTAAAATCTTACCGTATTCATTTATGTTACAAGAAGTATTGCATGAATTTTACTCATGGATGAGAAAGAGCAACTTAAATAATTGAAACACCAAGGCTAATTTTTTCTAGTTTGTTGTACATTAAATCACCGAATTTCCACAACCGCATCAATGATACCGATGTACCAGCAACAATTTTTATCTCAGCAATTACTTTCTCAATTCCTAGTTCCAATGAAAGCAATTGCATGTCGATTCAATTTCTTGCGTAAATTGCTATTCTAGCAATTCCATTTACACCAGTTTGGTCAAAGTTTATTATTGCATATCAGCTTCATTCCGTTCATTAATTTAACCGCATAACCAATAAATAGTACATCGCATAACCAGAGCAAAACATTCCATGCGGTTTTTATCCAGCACCTATTCGAAACCGACGAAACATACCAGAAAATGATACATTCGTAATCACTGGATAGTGTTTGTTGTAGCCGGAAGCCTCTCTATGCTGTGCAGTGTTTTGGAAACTCCGGCAACGGTTGTCATTTCTGGGTCTGTGGTCTAATCAAAGCCGTAGTCAAAATGTTTCGTTCCCTGGAGGCTGCTAGTGACACCGTACGAAACAGATGGCGCTAGTCGACCGAATGGCACTGCAACCCTCGGGACTCACTGAGCTGCTCATAAACAACCTGTTCTCGTTTCAGTAATTCAGAACTGCAATTTAGCTGAAAGTATCGTCGAAAGTAAACCTACTGGTGTTGTACATTTCCCGCCATTGTTTTCGTCATCATGAGACTGATAGAACCAATATAATAATAACTGTTTCCTTTCCTATTGTTCTTTACAGCAACTATTCAGATCAAATCCAGGCCTCACAGCTGCCAACTCGGCAGTCCCGGGTGCACCGAACGGACAGCCACTGCCACAGTCAGCTCTCTCATTAACTGCCCAGCAGCAACAGTTTCTAGCGCAGCAAAATGCGGCATATGCAGCGCAACAGGCTGCACCGTATGTCATCAATCCTGGCCAGGATCCGTCACCGTACATGGGTACTCTCATCACTGCCGGTGTGCCACAGTACTACGGAATGGCGGCCGGACCCTGGGGAGTGTATTCTACCAATCTGATACCGCAACAGCAGTCACAGCCCCGAAGACCACTTACACCCTCACAACAGGGCGCCGAAAATCAACCCTACCAGGTGAGAAATGCTACACTTTGGCAACCATTAGGTCAACACCAACTGTCCGGAGCTATACCAAACCGACGATTGCAATCCTATCGCTGGCATTCGACAATTTTTCCTCGTCAATTCGTACCGGGAACGGGTTGGCATTCGGCACTCAAGCTTTTATCCATTTATACCAATTAAGCAATTTTAGTCACCACATCGGAATATTCACCGCTGGGTTGATGTTGTGCCATTTTAAATTAAATAATCATGTTAGTAGCGGGTTCGTTCCGTCGAGTTCGTGTTAAGGCAATTGCATTTTTCAAGTTATTCGAGCATTACTGAACCACTCACCAGTCTTCTTCCCTTCCACTTCATTTCGTACAACAGGAAACATACACGATGTTTTCATTCAAATGTACACAATCGTCCATTTTTCACTGTTTTGTTGGAGCGAGAGATGTTGTAATATTTATCTTTACTGCCACCAAATCCCCCAATGCTAATTTGCACCATTTACTCATCCGGGACCGGTCTCATCAAAGGACAACATCAAGCACCCGGTTGGTGATCAGTGCTTTCACTAATTGGTGGTATCATTACTTTAACCCGTAGTAGATATACACGTGCATTTTATAATATACACGGCCATTGTAGAATTACAAACCGCAATGTGTAGAAATTGTTTTACACTTAATTGTTTATTTTTGGTTAAATTATGGGAACGTAAGTTGAACCAAATTAATGGAACCCTCGATGAAAAGGACAACAGTTTACTGTTTACCGTGCTTTGCAGTGTACAATGAAACTTGATTTGCAGTTAAATGTTATGCAATTAATGGAGGTACAACCATCAGTCTCTTTCTACGAACAACCTGGCTAAAGACACCTGTCCATTGAGATTTTTTACGCTTCGTCTTCGGCTCATCAGTGAAAAGCAGTTCATTGTGAACTACTTGCACTTAATAGTAGTTCAGCATAATCTGCTAGATCAGTAATTCCCAAACTTGTCCCTACAGCCCACTGGGCGCTAGCTCATTTCTAAAGAACAGTAGACTCTTAATGGTCAACAAGTGGGTAATGGTACGTTTGTAGTGGGTTGCGAAGCTTTTTCAAAACAATTGTTTGAGAGCGGATCAGAGCAAATGAATTCTTGACAAGGTTATATAGGAGTTCGCTTTCACATCTCATCCAAGCCAGCCAGTGTTGATTTCAGGCAGTGCAAAATTCGACCTTCGATGCGAGAACTTGAATATTTGCTTAAGAAGCAAATGCATCTTGACATCAAACGTGTGCATTTACTTCAATGCAATAAGACAATCAATTTTGTTTACATCAAGTTTTATAAAGAGTTGGATGCAATTCAATTCGCAAAAGACAATAACAATGTGCACTATGTGAAGCACGAAAACATTAGGTACAACATTCCAGCATATATGGAAGATAGTGTTATAGAAGTGCGTGTGCATGATCTTCCCTCAAGCGTCATCGATCCTTATATTCGCAAAACTATGTCCCAATACGGAGAGATTCTCTTTATCGAAAAAGAAAATTGGAATAACTTTCTCCCCGGTATTCTAAATGGCGTACGTTTGTACGCATGCAGCCTTCTTATGTGACTTTCGGTCAGGATACATGAATCCCGTGCAAATCACTTGTTACCTATGACAATCAGATGGCCACATGTCAATATTGCCAAAAAACTGTTGCTTTGTTGGACATTGGTTGCAGTTGTTGTTTGGTTGGAGGGTAAGTTGTTAACTGCAGCTGGTGTACTTTGTTCTGTAGGGGATACTGATGGTTTCGTTGAAGGGGATGCTTCATTGTTGTTGGTGGCTGTCACAGGTGTACTGGGGTTGCTTGGGATTGGTGTGAAGGAAGCACCGTTGTCCTTTGGTGTAGTTGTCTCCTTGTCCAGTTTATCACATGGCTTACTGTAGCTGTTCACTATTTTGAGTCATGGACCCCTTTACTAAAATTAACTTAGGCTTCAGACCCCCATCAACAAATTCCTTTGAAAATTCAATTTCTTACTTTTCAATATTGATGTAAAATACTTACCAATTTTTGCGGATGGTCAAATAAACTTTTTTAGCGTAAATATTTCAAATAACAACTTATATCAAATAATAGGGGGTCAATTTTTAGACCTCGTCGACCCCCATAGTCAGTTTTCGTTTACGTTGACCCCCGCAAAAAGAATATCGACCCCCAGGTGCTCAATGTTAATATAAAAATCTTGAGTAATATGAAAATTTGTCTCTCAAAATGTTTGGTTGGGAAAAAGTGTAGTCGATTGACGTATGAATATATTAGACATATTCTGAATAGTGAGCAAGAATAAAAGTTTCTCTTAATATATGTATATTCCTGAACATGTTTGAGAAATGTAAAATTGTCTTAATCTTGTTATTGTAGTTGAAGACAGCTATAATCAATTTATTTATGAAATATATATAGAAACATATCGAATTCGAAAATAGCGACGAAAATGTGTCTAATTCTGCTTCCAAATTTAATGTTCTCATACTTCGTATAAAACCCCTATTATTGAGATATTACGGAAAAATCGCTTGAAATCAAATCGGCCCAGTCATCTTTGAAATCTTTACCGCTTTATTGGATGCACACATCGCCTTCCCACAAACATGAACACACTGACATTTGCTCAATTCGTCGAGCTGAGCGAATTCTATACCTATTTCATCTATATAAAAAGGTAAAAATGTCTAAGCTTAGTGGAGAAGTATAAGAATTGCGAATTAACCGAACATTTTCCTCAGATGAAGTCACATTTTTAGCGTGGGTTTGAGTGAAGCGTGACTGGTTGGGAAACAGATCCGAATTCGTTCAATGCATGCGATTTCAACTAAATGTTTTGGAGAGCTTCTTAGGGCACGGATGTGATTAATAGGGTTTTCCATGTAGAATTTAAATGTAGTGAAATTTGTTAACCTAGCCTTAGAAAGCGGACTGAGAAAATGTTTGAGCATGACCTCAACAAAATTGGGTGTTCCACAAGGACATCGACCGGAATCCACCTACGACTGCCTCCCTAATATCCCAACGTAAACTGTCGAATAAGTTTGGGACATAATAAAAGATAAATTTATAGGAAAACCGACTACATTGTTTACTAATTGATTACGCCAAAGCTTATTCAAAGTTTTGCTCTGTAAAGTATAGTTTCAATAAATACTTTCATTATTATCGAACTAAAAACATGACCGCGAGCACCCCGGCGAACGACCACAATCAGGTTTAGACCGGGGTAAAATAAACGATATTAAAAAATAGACGCAAGCGCACTTTAGAAGCGTTTTTGGCCTTGCTGAATCGGAATCAGATGCATTTCCGACGACGATTGGTAACTATTGAAGAAAGTTGGATTCACTATTACGCAATAGAGAATTGATTGAGTGCTCGAAGCTGGAATAAGTGTTCCGAAGCGTTGGTTTACTGGTATTGTCATGGTATACGTTTCGTTAACTTTCTCGGAAACGGAAAAAACATAAATAGCAAATATTATTGTACATTACTACATCTATTAAAGACAAAATCCGCCGCGAAACAACATAGTTCATAATTGCAGTGGATTTACATCACGAAATATCCTCAATATTATCCACGGCGAATAAAAAACAATCAAGTAGTTGATTTTTGTTAGTTCATAACTATACTAGCTTTGAACATTTATTCACACACGAATAAAATATAAATAACTTTAAATTTGACCTAAAACCTCTAGTCACTCGCATGTGTTTATGCATGATTTATGATTTCTAAAGAAATTCAAGACAGAGGTCCTATCTGGATTTCATTTCACGTACACAGAGCGCAATCAATAAATTAAAGAATTTCATTACTGTTCGTGTTTTTTTTGCAACATACCTATACTTATTACTGCTTCAATTAACAGTTAAAAGTAACAATTGATCTATATATCAAAGTAATAGGTTTCGGCTATGCAATCCGAACACGATATTGGAAATACAATTCTATACTGATCCAATTTCGGCGCTTTGTGTGACGATTCTATTATGAGACTTTATCATAAACTATTGACAACTGTCCTAGCATAAACTATTGACAATTGTCTTGCTCACTACGCACTCCTTCCGTCGAACGAATGCAAGGTTTACGATTAACCAGGTAACTAATTTCAGAATTGTTTGCATAGGCTCGCTCTTCTTCGCAGTTTCAAATTGTGTGCAATCAATTAGCCAGCAAAGCAGTTTCGGGCTACTGCACCGGAAAACCGTCTTCCCATTTGCAAGTGCTAAAGCATAATATCACTCACATCACAAAAAACACCAACGAACATAATATTCTCGGTATGCTCGAGCAACATTAGGTGTTCGGTCACTGCTTCCTTCATTATGTTCATCTGGAACTCGGACGACGGTCGGGTTGTGCACGCATCAGCTACCGCCAGAACCGGAGTGAGAAGAAACACGCCAAGAGTTGCACTGTCACGGTCATAACCTTCCGCGTCAGTTGCTGCGAAACGACACACGTGACACGACTAGCATATGTTGATTACCATTGTTTCCACTTGGAATAGTAGTTCAGTGTTTTCGTAGCACTGTGCCAGTTGACGATAATGGGTTCGATCGTTACAGGAAACTTGTGGTTTCTTGCTGCTTGATAAGTTAGAAAATATATTTTAGGAAAACTAATCTGTTAGAAGGAATCCGAAAGTTTTTCGATGATAAACCGCAGTTGTTGGTGGATGTATGACACGTTAAAAAGGAGAAAAATATGCAATTAAAATAACAATAAAGCCTGTTAATGTGACTTTCTCTCGTGTAGTGCTGCACACGGAAAACAAATGTTTGCATCAAGTCACAGCTCTCAGTATCTGGTATCTGAACTGGAAACATGCGGTCGTTGTACCTTTTTCCAGTGTTCTTTACAAAACCGTTGTATGGGTAGCGATCATTCGCTAACAATTAGAGGCTTTTGCTCCACTAAGACATACATAAACCTTCCTCTAGTACCTGTCCAGCAGTACTAAACGCGATTTGCGCACGTGTGCTCTACTAATTGATAAAGTTTTTACTAACATGGTTGTCGCCATAAAATATAAATTGAATGTTGATTTTTCCTAAAAAAAATGGAGAATGAATATAGAATACACTGAATTTTAAAATCAGTCCCATTAGTTTTAAATATAACAACTGTATAGCAGATCCTAGAAATTTGTTCGCACGTGTCACAGCGACAAAGTGATCGTAGAGAAAAATAATTCTAATTGTAAATTAAGCTTACACACTTAATTTTTTTCGCTGAATCTCGGTAAAATAATTGGCGAGATTTGCACAGCCGAGTACTCGTTAATCATCTCGACAAAAGAGTCTCGGCAACCTCAAGTTTGACAAACGTCAGTTATTACCGAAATTGTCAGCAAAAAGTTTACTGTACAAAAACATTTACTGTATGTTCAGCAAGTGGAATTTACCAGAGTAAACAAAGTAAAGTAAACAAAAAAATCGGTTCTTGTTTTTCGAAATTATAAATATTCAATGTGTGGTCAAGTTGCAAAACATAAAGAAGATTAATGAATTTGTTACCAGTAGTACTCAAAGCTTTTACAAAGGCGTTAAAAAACGCAAAACACAGAGAGCAATCACCTTCATGCAAAAAACAGAAAATTCAGAACATATCCGATCCAATAGGGATTTCGATATTCCTCCAGACCAGAGGGCAATCACCTTCATCAAATTCGTCTGATATTACTACCAGTCGTGGCGTCTCGTAATTCGGCATCCCGGAATAACTTCTTGACAGCAGAGATGTCTATCTCCTCTGTGTGACGAAGAGCAAGCAAAATCCCCCCTCGCACTGACAACTTCAACGAGAGCTCTTCTCTTTCACATTTATACACCACTGTTGTGTAAAGCGTGCACGCATCATGAGTGCGTTTGTTTATTTCCTTTTAACTCTTCCACTGAATCGCACCAAAGTGCTAGAGCATTAGCTAATAAATTCTCTGAGGTGGATGCAGATACTTTCACAGAGGTGTACACGCCGGTGAGCACTCTGCTGTATGGTTTTCGTAGATGAAGCGTGGACACGCAAAATCAGCAAAATAAAACAATTTATCGTAAAATTTTCGGTTTTCCTTGCAAATTTTTCATAGCAAGGCCAGATCTACTCTCTATTAATTGATGTTCACAGAAGTGTTCGCTCACCATCACGCGCCAGTGGTCACTTGGGTGTATTTAGACGAGAGCGCGTGTGAACGATTCATGCGAAGAGAATGTGTTTCACTCGCGCCAGCTGCTTTAACCACAAACACACACTCAAATGCTGTCTATTCGACACTGAGAAGAGGTGCGCTTTCCTCTTTGTGCGGTGCTTCGTATTTTGCATCCTCGGTGTAGCAAAAATCTGACTCTAGCGTGTATCACTCTGGTGAAATGCCATCTCTGCTTGACAGTAAAAGTAGGCTATAGAAGGCGATTTCAATAAATAACAATTTGTACTCACTCAAAAGATAGTAGATTCTCACATCTTCCTTCTGGACTACTTCCAAAATATATTCCACTTTTTCGAGTGATCATAGGAAAACTTCGGCAGAATATTAACGTCAGAAAATAACTGCTTCCTTCCAACCAAAAATGTAAAGCGTATACGTATTTGCTGATACCGGCAAAATCGTTATTTACTGATGAGTTCAGCAAAAACATATGCCAAATTTCGGCAAAAAGATGCACTTTGCCAAAAAATCAGTAAATATTTTAAACGAATCTCGGAAATATTGATTACTGAACAATCAGATAGACAGAAGACTATTTTGAAATGCTTTATTTTTAGTGCAAAGATGTACTTACAAATTCTTCAAGAGCTAGCATATTTTGTGCTATAACGGGTTTAATTTTTCTTATAGTTTCGTTTTCGACTCGTCGGTTGATAACAGTTTATGTTGAACTGTTTTGCCACCTAGTAGTTCAGTTTCAACCGCTTATACAGACATGAGCTCAAGCGCGACTTGGTTTGCAACTTTATCAAATTACACCGAAGTGTTTTTATAGTTTTCGGTTTATACTGGTCTTTTTTTTATATATCATTTATTTTACCCCGGCTTTAAACATTTTGGTCGTTCACCGGGGAGATATACTGGTCGATTCAGGCATGGTCATTCCGGGGTAAGTTTATTTTGTGGTTAGGCACATAGTCTGTTTAGTTTTTCCTAAGGTTTCGCCTTCGACTCTTTAGTGCATAAAAAACGTATTCAATAACTTCATACAATTTTTGTTAGGTCTGCTCTTTCACAGTGTCTATGCTTTATTATAACCTTTCGAAGTGCGTTTAATTTAGACGATAAATATTTGTATTATTATTATTTGATCCAATTTATTTTAATTACAAAAAAGTTTTCAGAGGCAACGATATCGGATATGAGATTGACTATTGACAATGGAAAAAATTGACATTCTTGACATTGTTGGTAAATTTTCTGAACGTGAAACGAATGCTACGAATTCCGATACGCGTTAAACCAAAATATTACGAAAATGAAAATATTTATCATTATTCCACGTTTCGTCTTCGAGTCATCAGTGCATTAGCAGTTCAAATTGAACTGCCATTGTCACCTATCACCTAAACCGCTGAGCAGACTCAAAGTTTAGTTTCAATAATTGTTTGTTGATTCTTTTTCTTGGATGTTAACGAGAGTCGACTTGCTTGTCGCCACAGATGGTGAACGACTTTTCAGTCTCCGAGCTGACAATATGAAAATTTTGCTGTTGATATAAATTCCAGCTTCCATATCAGCAGAATTAAGCGTTTGAATCTACAATTATATAAGATCACAAAATATAAAGACCGTCCCTGAAAGTATGGACGCACTTTGATTTCGCTGTAAATAATTCACAAGTGTTAGATATTCAAATTTTATTCGATATACTGATAATATTAGACTACAACAACAGAATATTATTCTCAACATTTGCTACTTAGCCATTGTAGACTAACTGGCGCACTTTCTTGCGAACGTTCCTCATTAAATACCGTACAGACTTCTTGGCGACATGTTTTGACACTTTTTTCCAATCTTTTTCGAACTGTTGAATGGTTTCGGCTGCCGAGACATGTTTCCTAAGATGTGCCTTCGTTAATGCCCAAAATACATCAATTGGTCGAAATTTTGGGTAATTTGGTGGATTCATGTCTTTTGGGACGAAGGTGACACTTTTGGTAGTATAACATTCTACCGTTGATTTCGAGTAGTGACAAGAAGCAAGATCTGGCCAGAAGACAACAGGATCCTTGTGGCTTCGAATCATGAGTAGAAGTCGTTTTTGTAAACATTCCTTGATGTATATTTCGCTGTTCATTGAAGCAGTGGTGATGAAGGGTTTCGAAATCTTACCGCAGCTACAAATTGCTTGCCAGACCATAGCTTTCTTACCAAATTTTTCGACTTCAATCGATGTCTCGGACTGGTATAATATTGTGGTCCCGACAAGGATTTGTTTTCGAGTTTCACGTAGGTTTCGTCGTCCATGATTATGCAGTTCAAATTTCCAGCAAGAATCGTGTTGTACAGCTTTCGAACCCTCGGCCTGATCGATGCTTCTTGTTTCGGACTACGTTTTGGTTGTTTCTGCTTCTTATAGGTTCGAAGATTCAAACGTTCTTTAGCACGAAGAACATTTGACTTCGAAGTGCCCATTTTTTTGGCCACATCCCGAACTGAAACCTCCTGTTTTTGCTCGAACGCCTTCAGTATACGTTTATCCAACTGAGGTTTAGAAGAAGGTTTGCACAAGTGGTTAGAGAAGAGTGTAAACAACAGGACGTAGCCATAAAAATTGACAGATTCTGAACCATTGCGAAATGGCAGCGGTTTTTGGTTGCGTCCATACTTTCTGGGACAGTCTTTATTTAGACACGTCTCATAAACATCCAACATAAAATTTCAAGTATCTAGTAGTCTATCTGTGTTAGTGTCTTCTCCGTGCACATGAGTTACTACACAGATTCAAGAGAATGAGTAACCCAGCTCAGCTCATGGAAGTTGAAATCAAATTGCTGTCTCAGTTGCAACGTCGAAGTGGTTTTATTGAAGAAGTTATTGATAGATTTGCTCGACTTACAGAGCGCCAAATTCCTCTATTGTATCCATGATACGAAAGTTTAATAATTAATTCCCATATCGTTATATCGTTATTTTATGCATTGAAAAAACACAATCGGATATCCGTTCCTGGATCGTTAGTATTCATTTTTAACAAATTGTTACATTTGATTTCATACATAAGCAAAGCACAGCCCGTAAATTTTGTCACGAGACGCCACTGATAATGACTGAACTAGCTGAAATCATATTCCAATACTCAATATAAAAAGCAAAGTTTCTCGTGATTATCATCTCAAATTTCTTACAACCCCGTGTCTTGAATCTGAAATCCCATTAGATTCTACTGTATTTGTTATACAAAAGCATCGCATTTATTTTTAGATCATCTTTTCCTTCTGATTGTAACATTTTCTGTTCGCGAAGAGGGCTCTGGTTTTTGTTACAAAAACAAGAACGCCATGGCTTTCTATAAACACAAGAACGCGACTCAATATTACAAACATTCTTAGCCGCAACCAATCCATGCATGGTAACATAATTACACTCTTCTATCGAAACAGCAAACCTTCGCTGTCGTCTTCACTAAACACCTGTACGCTAATTGCATAGTGCTTTACAACCATGAACAATCACCATTTAATTGCTAGACAATAGCATTTTCTCTGCTACATCCCCCATGATATCTATCCAATGTACATTTCCCCCCCGGGTATTCTCTAGTGTAACCAAAATCCAATCAGTTGCACCATCGCGAAATAATGCCGGTTACTCTCGAGAGCACGCGATATTATATTAATAATAAATAGAGCCACCTGCATGCATGCACATTTGGATGCGGTTTGACGAAGCGTGCCAAGTGATGTTTGCAACTGCTTCTAATTAAATACCTCAAACAAAACCCACTCACGCGCCAATGGTGAAAAGGCCGGCGAAAGAATCTTGGCAAGCACGATACCGGTGCGATGTGCACAAGGAACTATTACATGATCTATTCCCTCGGTAATGACCTCAGAAGCTCACAATTATTGACACGCTCGCCGATTTAGTATTCTGGGGGTGATGTGGGTTGCAATTTGCTCTGCCGGAAAGCACAAGACGAAGAATGCTGGTTCAGGTTTAGTTTTAATTGCAGTTCCCTCCGAGATAGGGATGTAACACATTTGCTGATTGCTCCTATGCTTTTGGTTCCGTTCGTTTCGTTTCATTTTTTCACTGGTAGATATCTGTACAAAAAAAAATAACTCCTGCCATGGGTTAACCCATTGAACTCACCGATACTCGAGTTATGATTTTCACCAGTATGAGGTTGATAAACCTATCATCATTTACCACGCGTATATTGTCAAATGTATTATATCACTAAACTGTAGGTTAAGATCTGTAAATAATGTCAATAATTCCCTAATGTTTGTTTGTATATTATTTTCTTTCTCTTTTTCCCGTATCATCATACCAAATATCACACAATCGCACGATATCAATTACGTAAATGTACAAATCCAAAATGACCCGATTGGGGATTGTTCGGTCGATCCGTCCGCGTACGTCCAGGTGATATCGGCATTCTACGATCAGAGTGGTTCGCTAGTGATGGGTCCACGTACTGGAACACCCATGCGATTGGTGAGTCCGGCGCCCCCGGTGCTCGTACCGCCAGGTGGACCCCGAGCTCCACAGGCACCGCCAGCCATCTACCCACCACAGCCGCAGACGGCCCAGCAGAACATGTACTCCGCACAGAACGGATCCAACGTTGGAGGTAACACATTGTTTACTCTGTTGTATTTTTTTTTCCATTAAACATAATGCACTTCGGGGTTCAATATTTGATCGCGGTGTTCATCGAAAGATCGATAGAATCAATAACTAGAAATTGAAATATGGTCAACGATGACAGAATGTTACATTTTTTTAATGGTTTAACTTGTACATTGATATAGAATTGTTTGTATTTATTGTGTTTTTATATTTCACTCGATTCAATTTGTCAAAAGTCTGTATGTGTTTTGTATCAAAAATGTTATGTTGTTTTTGTATGTACACAGATAAAAATGTGTTGTAATGTTACATCTTTTTTCATGAACTTATATGAAGAAAGAAATTGAATATAAAACGACTTCACTGTTCTTCATTTTTCAATATACGTTTTAAGTAAAACTAAGTGTTAAATCGATAATACGAGCTTATTCATTGAATTCCATCTAAATTTCAATTTTAATTCAACTGATTTAGTTCTATTTCTGTCAAATAATGTGCAGTTTTCTCAGCCTGGCTAATGTGTATGTGTATGTATGTGTGAAGCCACCATCAGTTCAAGGTATTACCAGTATATGCGGGTACAGTGCAGTACAGTAGATCCGAATTTGATTATCCGATAGCTTTCATATAATTGCTGTTAAGAAGGCCAAAATGGGTTTTTAGGACCCGGCGCCTTCCAGCAAGAACATCCGGCCATATAATAAAGAATTTCGCTGTACCAGCTTAAACCCGCTTGATAGTTTGTTTTTTAGAAGGGTGCGTCTTACTCATTTCAGACCTTTAGGGAGAAACACAAAGCTTTCTCCACGTGACTCAGGTTGGCAATCCACTCCATCATTCACTTGTAAGATACCCTGATGCACTCCCTGCCCCTCCCCGCTGTCGATATAATTGAGCATAATACAATATAATAAAGGGTGATTTTTTAAGAGCTTGAGAACTTTTTTAAACAATAAAACGCATAAAATTTGCAAAATCTCATCGGTTCTTTATTTTAAACGTTAGATTGGTACATGACATTTACTTTTTGAAGATAATTTCATTTAAATGTTGACCGCGGCTGCGTCTTAGGTGGTCCATTCGGAAAGTCCAATTTTGGGCAACTTTTTCGAGCATTTCGGCCGGAATAGCCCGAATTTCTTCGAAAATGTTGTCTTCCAAAGCTGGAATAGTTACTGGCTTATTTCTGTAGACTTTAGACTTGACGTAGCCCCACAAAAATAGTCTAAAGGCGTCAAATCGCATGATCTTGGTGGCCAACTTACCGGTCCATTTCTTGAGATGAATTGTTCTCCGAAGTTTTCCCTCAAAATGGCCATAGAATCGCGAGCTGTGTGGCATGTAGCGCCATCTTGTTGAAACCACATGTCAACCAAGTTCAGTTCTTCCATTTTTGGCAACAAAAAGTTTGTTAGCATCGAACGATAGCGATCGCCATTCACTGTAACG